>NC_056729.1:1818909072-1819156572 GCF_019279795.1 Protopterus annectens | reverse complement strand
GATTCACCCACTGTTCCCTCGTACACCTCCAGTTCACCTATTGTGCATCCGACCCAGTCTCCTCTTGGAAAATTGTTACATTACCCATCACCCCCCACCCCCATATTCCACACACACCATCCATCCCTTCTCTGGTTGATGGCCCATGGCACAGACAACAGAACACATTGCATACTCTGCATATCTCTGGTACCAATATGGTTGTGAGGACAACCCTGGCATATCTGATCTTCCACATGCTGTACTTCATGCACATAGGTACATGCAAATACCTATCTTTCATGACATGGTAGGTAGACCCGGGTAATACCCATTCATCTTTGGGCCGTCCAGACAGGGACGACCTGGACCACGAATGGGCAGATATTGAGCGAATGCTCTGACTATTGGTAGGGTTGCCATCTTTTCAGATGGCCAAAGTGGGACACCTTCGGGACACACATCAGATTTTACAGGCCGACACACGCCCGTGGTCAGTACAAAGGAGAGTACTTTACTTTTATGCCTACGTGACAGCTTATTCTTTTAGCAGTTTAGTTGCTTATTCCGTTTCTTTTAACATTTAGGTAGTTTAGATACAGAATTAACTATTTTATGGAACTATTACATAAAATATGGGACATAATTATGTCCTACAATCACAGGACATTTAGCATTTTTAATAGTTTTGGTAAGGACACAACTGCCCAGAGAGGGACTCTCCCTCACAAAGTGGGACCCTAACCCATTGGTCTAGGCTTAGCAAAGGGCTGCGGCATGCTAACACACTGGTTTTCGCTTCCACTTGGTATAACAATCAATACTACAATGGAATACAGACACAGGGTTTTAAATGTCATTTGTTCGAGGGACGGGGACTCTAGCTACGTGCCTTTGTGTTTACTTTTTATTTTGGTGTTCGCAAAACTGTCTTGTATGCTTTGCATACATTTCAGTATCCAAGGACACTGACAGGAGTGTCATTATTAGAGGCAGGCTGTACCAGTCAGCATTTTAGGTCACGTGTCTGCAGCCGACATATTCATGCCTCCGTGCAGCACTTAGACACACCCCCTGCACTCACGCACGTTTCCTATGCATGTGGACGTTGTGGCAGCGTGCCCTCATTAATATGCATGTAGTGCTGCTGCGCCATCTCTACTCCGAATGGTCGGCACAAGGCTAACACCGTCTTTGCACTGATCTTCATTAATCCTGGCGATACTCTTTTTGAAGTTGAATACATCTGTAACTATAATTGTTGCCATTTATTAAGGATTATTCACGATCCTTTCTCCCAAAATCACTTGTAGGAGGAATTAGGAGAAAGCAAAAATCTGAGCCAACATAAGGAACATACCAGAAAACCAAGGAAACCAATAAGAGGTATGATTGTGCTTATCTATCCAGCAGATGGAGTGTTACAAATGAACACACCTTACTCCGTTTTAGGCAAATGAGGACCATGCCTTTGCCTGCCAACTCTGAGATTTTCCTTCAACACTGAATATGGAGGAAGTTTTACCCTTTTTATATGCAGAGAAATTATGCCACAGTCTAGTTCCTCTATATCGTAAAAGGTTCATCCCTTTTATTTCATTTTGTATTGATGTATGCATCCATTTTATTCTTCTTTCACCTTTTGCTGCAGATTGCCTGATCTTTGACCTGACCGCAAGCAGTGCTTCCCTTTGCTCTAACTTAGCAAGTAGATTGACTGTAAATGCACAGATTGATTAGTTAATGCTACCCCCACCTGCTGTTATATTTATACCTTGCTTCACATCCTAAAGGAGTTCATCTTCTCTACCTTCTTAAATAAACATACTTAATCCAAGCCACGTTCATCACTTACACAATCTCTCCTTTTGTTTACTGCAATTCATTGCTGTTTAACTGCATTTTACTGCATTTTGTTGTTTTTTAACTGTATTTTTTCATACTGCAAGTGCTATTCTTTTGAATATATGTGATTAATTTGTGCTTCACTGTGAGTGTCTTCTTACTGGGTTAACCTTATAATTCAGTAGCGTAGTCTCAATACAGGTCTGCAGTATCCAGAGCTTCAGCTGCATGGTTTTAAACCCTTTTGAGGCATTCCAGCTATAAGTTAAATGTTTTTTTTTTCTGAAAAAAAGGTTCTAAGCTTGTTTTCCACCTATCCTCTTACTATAGTAGCCCAGATACAGATTTGCTGTGTCCAGGACTGTTTTGTAAGTTTCTGAGTTCCCCAGACCTTTCTGTGTTAGAGGGAAGCCTTCCAGCTTATCAGTGGGAGTGGTAAGCACTAGGTAGCCAATCTACTACAAGAGGAGTGGTTTCTGGCTCTGAAATTGTAGTTTATTGGTCATTTGGGCAGTCTTTTTCTATCCCTTTCAACTTTCTCTTCTCTCTTGCAATTTAATTAGCTTATTCACCAGCACTTCATCAGGATTTTTGTAGCAATTATTGTAGCACACACAAGTGCTGTTGGCACTAGACATCCTATAAGGAAACAGCTCCAGTACTTAGTAATGATGACTACCCCTCCTGGCATGTCTAAAGGTCGGTTTCCTGTGCTTTATCCTATTAACCTTGTGAACATAGATATTTTGAATGTAGCAACTGCCTCATGCACACAGACAACCCTCTCCTCTTACCTCTCAACACTCAGACTTGTGAGAGATGTGCCTCTATCTCCAAATTGAAAGCCATGCACTCTCCAGCCAAGACCGGAATAGCTGGTCAAGAGGAGAAGGTCAACACCTGCACCACACCACATGGAACACACAGCCCTGCAAAACACCCACTATCACAGCCCTCACATAAAAACACAAACCACACACCAACCTTCACAGCAGCTCTCAATAGAAATTTACCCAAACAGCAAATACCTCCAAGACAGATGCGCACTCGACCACCACAACACAGTACAGACCACAAGACACATAGCTCACCTAAATAGTGTGCCTCTCAACCTAAATCCCTGAGGCAAAACAGCTTGCCCAATACAATAATCATAGATGACTCAATAGTGAGGCACACTGACGTCCCACTCACTAGGTTGAATAAGGAGAACGTAACAGTCAGCTGTCTATCAGGTGCCAGAATCCGACACATGACACATGCACTCAGGTCACTCCACAACAAGTACAAGTTTGACTCTGTCATTGTCCATGTGGGTGTGAATGACCTGAGATGCACCTCCCAGGACTACATGAAAAAAGACACGGTGGAGCTCTTGGATTATATGGCCCAGGCAGATATGACCCTAGCCCTGAGCAGCATCCTACCATTGCTCAGAATGATACCACAGTACAAACAGAAATTGGCTGACTTCAATAATTGGTTAAGTTTCTGGTGTCATTCTAAGGGGATCCAGTATCTGTCTGCTTGGGATGACATGGCTGACAGACCTCGATGTTTTGCCAGAGATGGCCTGCATCTGTCACCCCTGGGTTTCTGGGTAATGGCTAAGACTCTTGCTTCCCCTATACTGCCTTTTTTAGGCGATGTTCCAAAGACCAAAATACCACAGTAACAGCTATAAATAAATGCAATCTGAGGGTAATGCTGCTCAATGCTAGAAGTCTAAATCTCAAGATGCACTTAGTTGAAGCACTCCTCAAAATGTAGAACATCGACATTTGTGTTGTAACAGAGACCTGGTTTAAAGCAGCAGAAAGCACCCCTGCACTACCAGGCTATATCTTATTCTACACCTTTCGGCCCCAGAACATGGACCAAAGCTCCAAAGGCAGTGGTGTCACAATATTCATAAAGGATATGCACACCTCCAGACTTGTAACCTAGCATAACACATCTGAGATACTCCAGGTACAACTAACATTGGGTAAGATGGTGCTTAAGGTCGTAGCCTGCTATAGGTCCCCAACCATGTCCCAAGACTCTCACTCCACATTCCTAAGCACCCTGGAAACTATTAAGATCCAACCCAACACTCTCATACTAGGTGACTTCAACTATCCCTCCATCAGCTGGGAAAACTACTCCTGCACCAATGTAATGGCAACGCTTCCTGGAATTTATCAATTCATAGGTTTGTACTAGGCTATCGGCCCTAGGGCCTATACAAGCCTAGCCATAACAATTCCCTGGCTATTTCTTCCCACACTATTTACTTCCTGGACCCCTGTCTAGCAGGGCGACTGATGTGATCCCCAGAAGGCCTCTGGCAGGTAGAGCGATGGGAAGCCCAACCCAGTTTCCTCAGTGCCCCAAAGTACGGTCTGGAAAAGCAGCTTATTAACAGGTCAGAACCTGAGGTCTCTACAATAGCAAGAAGCAGCATCCCTGGGTGGGCTTGAACTACCAACCTTTCGGTTAACAGCCAAACTCGCTAACCAATTGTGCCAATGCCCTGAACCAGGTCATTCTTACCCCCACTAGAGGAAGCAACATCCTTGACCTGGTTATTACTAACATGGGCTAACATTGCTCTAAACCAATAGTCAATTCCTTCCTGGTTAGATTCGACCACAAACTAATCACCATGGAAATCCACATCTCACCCACACCACCTGCAAATGTATCCACCATGAAAAGCTTCTCCAAAGCTGACTTTGGACTCATAAAACAGAGGTGGCTAACTTCACGGCACCCATGCCAATGGAAAATAGATGCATGACTGCCTAATCATACACCAATGCATTGCACGAACACGTACATAAATGTATGGCACTAGCCATACCCAAAAGAACCAATATGCTCTTCTCCAGAAAAAGGAAGCCAGTCTGGTGGTCCCCTGCCATTAATAAACACTACAACAGAAGAAAGAAACTGTTGCAGAAAAAGGTGAAGTCCCAAGACTGGAAAAATTACCTTATTAGCCTCAACAAAAAGTTGAGATCCCTCATCAAAACCTCCAAAGCCAGCTATGATGGCAGAATTGCAGCAGACGCTAAAAACAACCACAAAGCCTTCTATAGTTATGTCAAGAATCTCCATGGCAATACTCAGATTTGCTCTGAGTTACTGCACAATGGTACCTCTTTTACTGAGCCAACAGATATTGCCAACATACTGGCCGACAGATTCAGTGTCACGTTTACCCCACCCCCCCAAAAGATCAACCTCAATACCGGAAGAATGCCAGGCACCCAACATTACTGCAGCACAAGTTAAAGCTGCATTGTCTAAGGCCAAGAATACAGCTTCCATGGAACCCGACAATATCCCTGGATGTGTTCTACATGAACTACAAAGTGAACTGGCACCACATCTGTGTGCCCTGTTGACTCACAGCCACATCTCAGGCTTTGTCCCTACCGAATGGCACACTGCTACAGTCATCCCTGTCCCTAAAGGGGGAGCTACTACAGACCCTGGGAATTATCGCCCCATTAGCCTGATGAGTCTGATATGTAAGGCTATGGAGCGCATCATCATGGACCTAATTAACAAGGATATAGGGAATCTCCAGACTCTAGATCCCACACAATTTGATTTTGTGAAAGGCGGATCATGCCTGCTCAACCTGGTTGACTTCTTTGAATAAGTCACCAGAGCGGTGGATGAAGGTAAGGCAGTTCATACAGCCTACTTCGATCTGGCCAAGGCTTATGATACCATTCCTCACTCAGGAATTCTTGATAAACTCAGCAAACTAGAGATCAACCCCTATATCATTAGGTGGATTGCAAATTGGCTCACAGATAGAATGCACAATGTGAAAGTAGCGGACTACAAATCAGACTGCCGACCAGTCACAAGTGGAATCCCACAGGGATCGATCCTGAGTCCTCTCCTGTTTGGCATCTTCTTCTCAGAAGTCCAGGCCAACATGGAGGGACTCTGGCTGACCATATTCACAGATGACTGCAAGCTGGGAGCCATTATTAACTCCTCACCTGATGCAGACATCCTACAGAAAGGTCTCACTGAGACCATTGACTGGTGTCGAAACCATGGCCTTAGGCTTAATGCCAAAAAATGCATCATCATCCCTTTTAGGAAAAACTCAGTTCCCACTAATTACCACATCGATAAGAGCCCACTGAACATTGAAGGCATTATAACAGATCTGGGGACACAGGTCGACAGCAACCTCTCCTTCGACCACCACATTGCCACTGTGGTCAGAAAGTCCTTCTATGTGGCACACCTCATTACCAAGGGTTTTGCATCCAGGAAGAAAGAGGTCATCATTTCTCTCTACTCTTCCCTCATTAGACCAGTCATAGAGTATAACGCCCCATTTGGCATGTACCTCACTAAACAGCTGGAGAGGCCACAAAGTACCTCACAAAGAGGATCCTAGGCCTTAAACACATGTCCTACATGGACATCCTCAAAAAACTCCAGCTATTCTCTGCCTCATACCACTTACTTACAAGCGATCTCTGCTAGATTTACAAAGCCATGTCTGACCCAGCTCTGTTAGAAATACTACATCTAAAGAAATCCCAATCCCTCAACACCACACGCTCCAGAGACCTCAACCTCATTACCACAATCAACAGAACATGCTGGAGGGACAGGTTCATAACCCAGAGACTGCCCATGTTCTGGAATAGACTTCCCATACATGTCAAGCAGAGCATCTCACTAGCCCTCTTCAGGCAAAATCTTGATGAGTGGATGGGAAATAGAAAGTTCACCCCGGGGATCACTACAGCGGTTCTACTTGATAGAGGCACTGGGAACTAACGATGGGTGGCACAATGCTAGGACACTTCTATGGGCTAGGCTTGTAAAGGCCTCAGGGCCATTAGCCTAGTACACACCTATGAACCTACAATTGTACTATACATGCGTCACTTCACAAACCAGCAAACAGCAAAAATACACTAATTACATTCTTCCATGTTTACCTAGAATCCAGACATACTCTGCTATTCTATGTACCCTACAGGCACATTAATAGCACCCACTCATTCCACATAACCCCAGCCAGCTACAATAATAACATAACCAGGGCATCTCCCTCATCAATCCTAAATCAATAAAAGCTCTTCCTTTCTCCTACTTCATTTCCTCCCTGCTACACTTCAGTCCACCATTTTTAGCTGTCCACCTGCTCCCTTACATTGAACATTAATTCTACAAACATGCCCCCACTCCCACCTTCATGTGTCCCACTCCAATACCCCCCTTACTTCTTAAAAAGATACACAAAGTGATTACTTTAACACCTCTAGCCATTGTTTACCCCTCTATCCCCAACTGCACACAGCACTTATTCTCTTTCTCTCTGTCTCTCTCTCTTTCTGTTTCTAAAACTACAGCTTCTCAAATTCTATATAAAGCTGACCCCTCTATTGTGGCTCTTTTCTTTATGTAGTTCAAGTAAATCCTACCCCGGACCATGTAACACTTCACCTCTTTTTCAACCAAATCAACAACCCCTTACGTGTATGAAAAGCAAGTGATGAGACTGGGTCAGTGACTGTAGCATTTGAACAGTTCTGATATGGCCAGTCTGTGGCTGTCTGGGTCAGTGACTGTAGCATTTGAACAGTTCTGATATGGCCAGTCTGTGGCTGTCTGGGTCAGTGACTGTAGCATTTGAACAGTTCTGATATGGCCAGTCTGTGGCGGTCTGGGTCAGTAACGGTAGCATTTAAACAGTTCTGATATGGCCAGTCTGTGGCGGTCTGGGTCAGTAACGGTAGCATTTAAACAGTTCTGATATGGCCCGTCTGTAGCTGTCTGGGTCAGTAACTGTAGCATTTGAACAGTTCTGATATGGCCAGTCTGTGGTGGTCTGGGTCAGTAACGGTAGCATTTAAACAGTTCTGATATGGCCCGTCTGTGGCTGTCTGGGTCAGTAACTGTAGCATTTGAACAGTTCTGATATGGCCAGTCTGTGGCTGTCTGGGTCAGTGACTGTAGCATTTGAACAGTTCTGATATGACCAGTCTGTGGCGGTCTGGGTCAGTAATGGTAGCATTTAAACAGTTCTGATATGGCCCGTCTGTGGCTGTCTGGGTCAGTAACTGTAGCATTTGAACAGTTCTGATATGGCCAGTCTGTGGCGGTCTGGGTCAGTAATGGTAGCATTTAAACAGTTCTGATATGGCCCGTCTGTGGCTGTCTGGGTCAGTAACTGTAGCATTTGAACAGTTCTGATATGGCCCGTCTGTGGCTGTCTGGGTCAGTAACTGTAGCATTTGAACAGTTCTGATATGGCCAGTCTGTGGTGGTCTGGGTCAGTAACGGTAGCATTTAAACAGTTCTGATATGGCCCGTCTGTGGCTGTCTGGGTCAGTAACTGTAGCATTTGAACAGTTCTGATATGGCCAGTCTGTAGCTGTCTGGGTCAGTGACTATAGCATTTGAACAGTTCTGATATGGCCAGTCTGTGGCGGTCTGGGTCAGTAATGGTAGCATTTAAACAGTTCTGATATGGCCCGTCTGTGGCTGTCTGGGTCAGTAACTGTAGCATTTGAACAGTTCTGATATGGCCAGTCTGTGGCGGTCTGGGTCAGTAATGGTAGCATTTAAACAGTTCTGATATGGCCCGTCTGTGGCTGTCTGGGTCAGTAACTGTAGCATTTGAACAGTTCTGATATGGCCAGTCTGTGGCTGTCTGGGTCAGTAACTGTAGCATTTGAACAGTTCTGATATGGCCAGTCTGTGGCTGTCTGGGTCAGTAACTGTAGCATTTAAACAGTTCTGATATGGCCAGTCTGTGGCTGTCTGGGTCAGTAACTGTAGCATTTGAACAGTTCTGATATGGCCAGTCTGTGGCTGTCTGGGTCAGTAACTGTAACATTTGAACAGTTCTGATATGGCCAGTCTGTGGCTGTCTGGGTCAGTAACTGTAGCATTTAAACAGTTCTGATATGGCCAGTCTGTGGTGGTCTGGGTCAGTAATGGTAGCATTTAAACAGTTCTGATATGGCCCGTCTGTGGCTGTCTGGGTCAGTAACTGTAGCATTTGAACAGTTCTGATATGGCCAGTCTGTGGCTGTCTGGGTCAGTAACTGTAGCATTTAAACAGTTCTGATATGGCCAGTCTGTGGCTGTCTGGGTCAGTAACTGTAGCATTTGAACAGTTCAGATATGGCCAGTCTGTGGCTGTCTGGGTCAGTAACTGTAGCATTTGAACAGTTCTGATATGGCCAGTCTGTGGCTGTCTGGGTCAGTAACTGTAGCATTTAAACAGTTCTGATATGGCCAGTCTGTGGCTGTCTGGGTCAGTAACTGTAGCATTTAAACAGTTCTGATATGGCCAGTCTGTGGCTGTCTGGGTCAGTAACTGTAGCATTTAAACAGTTCTGATATGGCCAGTCTGTGGCTGTCTGGGTCAGTAACTGTAACATTTAAACAGTTCTGATATGGCCAGTCTGTGGCTGTCTGGGTCAGTAACTGTAGCGTTTGAACAGTTCTGATATGGCCAGTCTGTGGCTGTCTGGGTCAGTAACTGTAGCATTTAAACAGTTCTGATATGGCCAGTCTGTGGCTGTCTGGGTCAGTAACTGTAGCATTTAAACAGTTCTGATATGGCCAGTCTGTGGCTGTCTGGGTCAGTAACTGTAGCATTTAAACAGTTCTGATATGGTCAGTCTGTGGCTGTGAATAAGGTCAGGCCAGAAAAGGTGAAAACAGCAAATATTTGTTTAATTGCTTTTTATATTTGTTAACTGGAAATGTCACACTGGGAAATCACATTTTTAGTGAAGCCCCGGAGGAAAATCCTTCACTGCAAAGCTACTACAGTAA
Organism: Protopterus annectens; assembly: GCF_019279795.1. NCBI lineage: Eukaryota > Metazoa > Chordata > Ceratodontiformes > Protopteridae > Protopterus > Protopterus annectens. The sequence goes on along the minus strand of NC_056729.1, from coordinate 1,819,146,927 downwards.
ACAACTGGGAGATAAACTAAAGAAGGAAACATAAAATGTAAAGCATCGCACATCCAATATAAAAATGTAGAGTTCTACAAATGTAACATGAAACCTAATTTATGCAATGTACTGTTACCAGGCTATTAAAACATTGAACTAGCAGATGTAGTCATCATCATCATGGTCATCATCATCATCTTCATCATCACTATCGTCATCCCTGTCATTGTCATCATCACCATCATCGTCACTGTCATCACCACTGTCATCATAGTCATCACCGTCATCGCTGTCATTGTCATCACCGTCGTCATAGTCATTGTCATCACCGTCATCACTATCATTGTCATCTTCATCATCACCATCATCGCCGTCATTGTCATCACCGTCATCATCACCATCACTGTCATCATCACTATCATAGTCATCGTCATCACCGCCGCTGTCAACAGTCATCACCATCACTGTCATCATAGTCATCATCACCATCGTCACTGTCATCATCCTCACCATCGTCACTGTCATCATCATCACTGTCATCGTCATCACCAAGGTCACTATCATCGTCATCACCATCGTCACTGTCATCACCATCACTATCATAGTCGTCGTCATCATCACCACTGTCATCATAGTCATCGTCATCATCACCGTCACTGTCATCGTCATCATCATCACTATCATAATCACCATCATCGTCACTGTCATCACCATCATCACTGTCATCACCATCATCACTGTCATCATAGTCGTCATCACCATCGTCACTGTCATCACCATCACAATCAGTCATCATCACCATCGTCACTGTCACCATCATCGTCACTGTCCTCATCACCATCACTGTCATCATAGTCATCGTCATCACCATCGTCACTGTCATCATCACCATCACTGTCATCATCACCATCATCGCTGTCATTGTCATCACCGTCGTCATAGTCATTGTCATTATCATCTTCATCACCATCGTCATCGCCGTCATTGTCATCACTGTCATCATCACCATCATCATCACTGTGAAGACTGGTAGAGATGGGTGAAGGCTGCCAGCCTAGCCTTGTAAATATGAATGTTGAACTATAAGCTTGTTTGAATGAAAGCATACGGTGTGAAGTGTTAAAACAATGCGGCAACATTACCCTCTGCTGTAAAGAAAGCCAAGTCAAGCATTTCTTGTTGGTCCTTTGAAATTTAAATTATTTCATCACTGCCTTTGATGTTTACAAGTCGGCTCCAGTCCGGCTAGATGTAGGCTTCCTGCCTATTGTTTTAAGCTGAAGTTAATGATCAGAATTTACATGTGGAATGTCCTTTATTGCTCCAAGTGTAAAAGAATGTAAATGCAGCTCTGGTCAGCATGGGAACACCAGCAAAGTGTAAAATGATGATGTAATGTTTATCAGAACTACAACAGCAATTTAAACAGAGAGAATCAGAAGGCATTAAGCATTTTTATCTTGAACATCCAACTCAGCACTGCCTTATACTCTCTTGTAAGTAGTATGTTAGAACTGTGTTTTCTTTTAGAGGTAGCTAGAATTTAGAAAGTTTAGATTAAGTGTTTTTCTGTTATGTCAGAACTGTACTACTGAATTATTTTAAGTATTTCTGTGTGATCTCTGAGCTCTTGACTAGCACTGACTGTATAGTAGAAAGTATTGTCTTGTGGTTTTAATTATTTATTATTAAATATTTTAAATCATTTTAACTGTGGCTGTTTTTTGTTGATATAAGTTAAGCTGTAGAGTACATTGCATATTTGAATTTACTGTACAAAGCCACTCTAATAAGCCTTGACTGATTAGTCACACTTTCCAACTGGATAATATTGCACAGTAATAATTGGACACCCTTTTAAGGGCCTTTGGGTAGCTGATAATATTAGCTGGGTGGTGTCAGCCGGTACTACCTTATAGTCTGAGGAAAAAGGGCACAGCTGGAGAACCTGTGCCAGCATTCCCCAGAAGTGTCTGTGTGGTTGTATAGCCTCTTATCTCAAAGTGTGTGTGTGTGTGTGTGTGTGTGTGTGTGTGTGTGTCAGCTACTTGGGCAGAGACACGAAGCACTGGTTGGACAGAGAGGGTGCTGGAGATTTCAGCTTAGCCAGCTAGGCTGAGATCTGGACCCTATAGCTGAGCCAGTGGGCAGGCTTATTGGGGACCTGGGGAGCAAGGGAATGACCAGCCCCAGACTGACTGTGATCTCGGTGTGCTCTTATGGGAAATTGCACTTTACTGTGTGTATTTGTTATCCTTTCCTCACATATGAGACACCCTCTCTGGTGTTAGTGGTGAGGATTGAGGTTCCTTGATTGCTGGGCAAGGGGACGGGCGTCACAATCACCAGCTCTGTTTTCACATTTTCTGCAAGCAGTTGGGGTGTTGCATCAGCTGTCATCATCGCACTTGATTTAATGCCTTTCTTCTTCTTCGATACTCATGCCTGACTGTCATAGGTCAAGTCTCACACAATCTATCCATCTCCTTACTGGATGCCCTCATTTCCTCTTGCCTTCTTTCTGTCTGTCCCAAATTTTCTTGCCCATATGCCTGAGCTGGTAACCATTTGAAATGTTGGGGCTCACTAGAGTGAGTCCCGAAAGACAGAGACTGACTGGCCAAAAGAATTAACTTAAATATTCAAATTCAAGATTTCTCGGCTATTCCTCCTTCTCCAAGGTTTGGTGATCTTGGCTTCAGTATATATACGTTTTTGGGAGAAAAGAACTTTCCTATCACATGGGGGTGAAAAGGGATTGCCCGCTGTAAAAATGAAGTTTAAAGGAGATGAGCGACTTTCAAGATTCACTCTTCTCCTATAGTTTCAGTCTTTTTTTCAGCTTGTTGGCATTCGCCATTTAAACATTTCAACAGGGAGCACCTAAACTAACTTACTCTTCTCTCTTTGACCTTCACTGTAATTAGAGCTACGTGGGCTTCTGCTCTGATGTCCTAATTTCTTCATCTGTCCCATAGTGCAAATCCTACCACCCATCTCAGGCACTTCATCTCCATCACCTCTAGCTTCCAGAAACTGCTCTGTCTTCACTGCCAGGTTTCTGTACCATACAGTAGTACTAGTCACGCCACTGTTTTGTACACCTTAGTTGTCAGCTTCTTTCACACTCTTCTCTCATACATTACATGCCAGTAACATATGTAACATGACACTCTGTGTTAGTTGGCTGCAACCCCTCTGATTCTAACTTTGACCTTCTCATCAACCACTCCTCCTAGGTATTTGAAGCTGCTAACTTGCTCCACTATTTTCCCTTTTATGTCCAATTCTCAGCTTCTTCTGATTTCCTCAATTTACTGCCATTATAACTGTCTTATCTGTACTAAATTTCATCCTGTCTGCCTTCAGTTTTGCATTCCATTCCTCTACCCTTTGCTGAAGCTCTTGCTCAGAGTCTGTCTTTAATACCACATTATCTGCATGCAGCAGCTTTGTTTAGCTGTCCCCACCTACCTGTTTGCTTATGTAGTCCATCACCAGTATGAGCAGCAGTGGGGTCAGAGCTGAACTCTGATGCACACCCACTCTTAGTGGGAACCCCTCTTTTAGTATGAATACTGTTCGTACTTGTGTCACTGGGTCCTTGTACGTAGCCTGCACTAGTTCTACCAATGTTTCTGGGACTTTAAAACATAGCAGGTCTGCCTGAATCAGCTTTCCTGGGATCTTGTCATAATGCTTTCTCCAAGTCTAGGAATGCCCAGATGGACTCTTTCCTCACCTCTAGCTTCTTCACAACTATCTGTCTCACTGCAAACACTGGGGCAGTTGTGCTGCATCCCTATCTCAATCTCAACTGCTCATCTCCCATCTTACTTTCTTCTGCTCTGCGTATTTGTTTATCAATCACCCTCTCCCAAACTTTTATGCAATTTGACAGGAGTTTGATACCTCTATACTGCCCACAGTTGTGGATGTCCCCTTTGTTCTTGAACATTGCCACTAGTATGCTTATTCTGCAGTCATCCGGGGTACACCTTTCTCTCCATACTTCTATGCATACCATTAGGAGCCATTTCTCCCCAGTCTCACTTAACATGTTTATCACATCTGCTGTGACCACATCTGGGCCTGCTGCTTTCACTGACTTCATTTTCCTTAATGCTGTGGTAACTTCTCCTAGGGTGGGCTCCTCCTCATTTCATCATAGGTTAAGTCTGGGGCAGTACAGCTTCTATGGGTTTTTCTTCATTCAGAAGCTGCTGGATACACTCCTTCCATCTGCATTTGATGTCCTGTGGACTAGTGAGTGGGTTATTGCTGGCATCTCTTAGGAAGGGATCTGATCACTATTTTTTTATCTTTCTGTCTTTGACTTGCAACCTGATAAATTTCTTTCTGCCATTTCCTGAGTCCCTTTCCAGAAGCCGGTAGAGTGCTTCTGATGCCTTGTTCTTTGCCAGTTCCTGAGTCCCTTTCCAGAAGCTGGTAGAGTGCTTCTGATGCCTTGTTCTTTGCCATTTCCTGAGTCCCTTTCCAGAAGCTGGTAGAGTGCTTCTGATGCCTTGTTCTTTGCTACTGCAGCTCCTCTCTTAGCCTCCTTGTTAGTCAACCAATATTCCTTCTTAGCCTGGTCCATGTTTTACATCTCCCACTTTTTCCTGCATGCCTTGTTTCTTCCTTTGTTGTTGTTGTTGTTTTAATAAAGCCATTTTTGTTTAAAAAGAGCAAATACAAGATAAGTTTAAAATAAAATTAATATACAGCAAGAATAACACATTAATTTAATCACTTACAACAGATAAACTAAAATAAAAGACAAATAATACACAAACATCTAACGAATGTACAGGACCAACTTTGGCTAAGTATTGCTAAAATGTATTCCAGGGTCCATGTTATAACAGCGAATGATCAAAAGATCGAATGCTGTGTGACAACCGTGCCCTGGCCCAGCAATCAAGGAACCACAATCACTAACACCAGGGAGGTTGTCTCCTAGAGGAGGAAAGGATGACTAATACACACAGTAAAGTACAATTTCCCTTAAGTGCACACACAGATCACAGTCAGACTGGGGCTGGCTGCTCCCTTGCTCACCAGGTCCCCAATAAGACTCCCCACTGGCACAGCTACAGGGTCCAGGTCTCAGCTTAACTGGCAAGCTAGGACCTCCAGTACCCTCTCTGTCCAACCAGCGCTTCATGTCCCTGCCCAAGTAGCTGACACAACACACACACACTTTGAGATAAATATTTACACAACTTCACAGACACTCCTGGGAAAGGCTGACACAGATTCTCCAGCTGTGCCCCTTCACCCAGACTATACGGTAGTAATTACTGACACCACCCAGTTAATAATATCAGCTACTAAAAGGCCCTTAAAAGGGTGTCCAGTTATTACTGTGCAATATTAATATCCAATGGTAATGTGACTATACAGTCGAAAGATTATCAGAGCGGCCTATTACAATAAACTCTATAAATATATAATGTACTCTAAAGCATACTTCATCTCTACACAAACCAGCCATGGGTAGAAGGTTTTTAAAATATTTAATAAATAATTAAAATATAAGACAAAACTACTACACCACAGAGATATCTAAGAGTTCACAGATCAAAGAGAAATGTAACGTATCGTAGGAAAGATCTGATTAAACAGAAAAATACTTAATCTAACTTTCTAATCTTTAGCCATCCAAAGGTCATTCAAAGGGGATCCAGTATCTGTCTGCCTGGGATGACATGATTGACAGACCACGATGCTTTGCCAGAAATGGTCTGCACCAGTCGCCCCTGGGGTCCAGGCTCTTGCCACTCCTATAGTTCCTTTTTTAGGCAAACTTCAAAGGACAAAGCCACCACCGTAACAGGTACAAGCATGCAAAATCTGAAGTTAATGCTACTCAATGCTAGAAGTCTAAACCTCAAAATGCACTCTCTCGAGGCACTACTAAAAGTGGAGAACACCGATATCTATGCAGCAACTGAGACCTGGTTCAAGGCTCCAGAGAGCACACCTGAAATACCAGGCTACAACTCTTCCACACTTTTCGGCTACCAAACCAGGATTGAAACATTAAAGGTGGAGGAGTGTCCATATTCACCAAGGATATTCACACCACCAGGTTAGTTGCCCAACACAATGCATCTGAAATTCTCCAGGTGCAACTAACACTAGTTAAGACTGCAATCCAAACTGTAGCTTGCTACAGATCCCCCACCTTGCCCCAAGATTCTCAATACACCTTTCTAAACATACTGGAAAATATTAATATGCAACCAAACACCCTAATACTGGGTGATTTCAACTACCCTGCCATTAACTGGGAAAACTACTCGTGCACCAACACCTTTGCCCAATGGTTCTTGGAATTCATAAATTCCAATGCCCTGGATCAACTAATCCATAGTCCCACCAGGGGCTCCAATATCCTACACCTGGTCATTACCAACATGGGAAATCGATGCTTCACACCTATGGTCACCCTCTCGTTGGTCAGATCAGACCATAAGCTAATCACCCTTGACATCCACATCCCACCCCCACCTCCCAGTAAGGAAACCTCCATAAAAACTTCTCCAAAGCCAACTTCATGCTACTCAAGTCAGAAGTGACAAACTTCATGACACCCAACCCATGCAGGCGGGAACAGAAAGTTTGACTGCTGAGTCCTACACTAAGGCACTGTACGAGCACATCCACTCATGCATGAATCGGGCCATCCCAAATAGAACCAAGATGCTCTCCTCTAAAAAAAGGAAGCCAATCTGGTTGTCCCCTGCCATAAACAAACTTTACAACAAAAGGAAAAAAACTGTTGCAGGAAAGAGAAAAACCCCAGGATACAAAAAACGCCCTTAACAGCCTCGGATCCCTCATAAAATCCTCCAAAGCTAGTTACGAAAATAAAATTGCAAAGATTCCAAAGACAACCACAAGGTACTCTATATGTCAATAATCTAAATGGCAATGCTCAGATCTGCTCTGAGCTACAAAAGAATGACATTAAATATACTGATCCCAAGGATATTGCCAATATCCTGGCAGATCGATTCACTGCCAACTTCACCTCCCTCTCACCCCCTAAATGGCCCATCTCAATACTGGAAGATTGCCAAATTCTGGTAATAATGGCCACACAGGTAAAAATCGCACTCTCCAAAGCTAAGAATACAGCATCCATGGGGCCAGATAACATCCCAGGCTGTGTAGTACATGAACTACAAAATGAACTGGCACCTCACCTAAGTGTCATGTTTAATCACACCCTCACCTCAGGCTTCATGCCCACTAAGTGGCGCAGGTTATCCCGCTCCATAAGGGGGGGTCCACCTTGGATCCAGGGAACTACTGCGCCATCAGTCTGATGAGCCTGATCTGCAAGGCCATGGAACTTATAAACAAAGACATTGGCAACCTTAAAACACTGGACCCCACCCAGTTTGGGTTCATGAAGGGATGATTTTGTCTCCTGAACCTCACTGACTTCTTCGAATCAGTCTCCGGAGCTGTGGACGAGGGTAAGGCAGTCCACACAGCCTATCTGGACCTTGCCAAGGCTTTTGACACCATCCCCCATTCTAGAATCATAGATAAACTTACTAAGCTGGGCATTAATCACTACGTCACTCGATGCGTTGCCAACTGGCTTACTGACAGAACCCACACTGTAAAAGCAGCTGACTCCAAATCCAGCTCCAGACAAGTGGAGTACCTCAGGATTCAGTCCTGGGACCTCTCGTTTGGCATCTACTTCTCTGAAGTACAGGCCAACACTAAGGGAATCTGGCTAACAAAGTTTGCAGATGACTGCAAGCTGGGAGCCATTATTGAATCCCCAAATGATGTAGTTACTCTACAAAAGGGCCTTACAGAAACAGATGCTTGGTGCGAGAGCCATGGGCTCAAGCTCAATGCCAAGAAATGTATAGTTATTCCCTTTGGGAAAAAACATGCACCCGTGAATTATCACATAGGTGGCAGCACACTGAACACCGAAAGTGTGATAAGAGACTTAGGGACACAGGTGGACAGTGGTCTCACCTTCAATAACCGCATCGCCACAACAGTCAGGAAATCCTTCTATGTGGCACACCTCATCACTAAGGGCTTTTCGTCCAGAAAAAAGGAGGTCATTTTCCCACTGTACTCATCCCTCATTAGACCCATTATAGAATACAACGCCCCATTTGGTATGTACCTCTCAAGACATCTGCAACAACTGGAAAGGCCGCAGAAATACCTCACTAAAAGAATCACAGGCCTAAAGCAGATGCCCTATGCTGACCGCCTTAAAAAACTCCAGCTATACTCTGTCACATATCGTCTACTCCGAGGTGATCTTTGCTTAACATACAAGGACATGTCAAACCCAGAGCTGTTGGACATGCTACACTTATAGAAATCCCAATCCCTCAGAGCCACATGCTCCAGGGATCGAAATCTTGTCCACTCTGCTACAGGCCCCATGAGGAGCTCAGTGTCTCTCCAACCTAACACCACTCTTAAGTATTCAACTGCGGTACCACCTTTATCATTCTTATAAGAAAAGTGCAGTCCGGGTATGAACTGTCTGAACTTCGAGTATGTGTCTACCTGTTTGAGCCAATATTCATTTTCCACCTGGAGAGCACTCTGCTTTGGCTTGTAAGCAGCTCCCCAACACAGACACAGACACACAGACACACACAGACACACACACACACACACACACACACACACACACACACACACACACACACACACACACACACACACACACACACACACACTCATCTTCCACTTTCTCTCATTCCCTTCTGTTAGCAAATAGTATCCATAACTGATCAATACTGTGTGTTTGTTAATTTAAACTGAGACCACAGTAGCCTACTGATACAAGGTTATCCTGTTTTTCCACCTGAGAAATGGTTAAGAAATTACTTACAGTTTCAGAGCAGTCCTTGGTCAATTCTGATTGTTTCTTAAACACAAACTTGTCTTTGGTTTGGCTCATTAGCAGCAGTACAAAAGAACTGCCTGCTCACACCCTTGTTCTCCCCCTCCCCTGTTTATTACATAAAGCCAATCCCAAAGTTAATGAATATTACCTGTGGCAGGCACAATTTTTAAAACTACAACCACCCATTGTCACTATCATATGTTCATTTATCAGTTTACTCTGTTACCTGATTGTTTCCAGCCCCCTCATAAGAGCTACTAACAGGGTCTCTACCCGCTTCGCTCCCCACACTGCCCCCTTATTCCCTCCCACCCCCAGTGGTCCTACCTTTATTACACTCACAAACCCCAACCATCTTTCCAATAGCCAACCATAGCGCTAACCCAACACTACCTTCTTCATCTTCCCACTACTATCACACCTCCTCGACTAACATGTACAAGCATACCTTACCTATGCTCACTGCATGCACTCGCCTTGCATATCTTACATCCTACCAAAGCTCCACCATTCCCCCACTCAACCACTACCACTGTACTACTACTCACACCACCACTCATGTCTCACCCACACTCAGCTCCCCTCCCACCAACTCAAGAACCATCCCTATGCACCCCCCACATATTCTACCAACTATATTACTCAAACATAAAGCATCCCTACAACTTAACATAGTAACCCTCTCACCATACCTATTACCCAAAGAGCACAATCATAAAGTTTCCCTTATAAACAAACACATTCAAAAACTGAGAAAACTAATAACCTCACGCATATAAAACTAGCCCTAAGTGGAGACATCCACCCCAACCCTGGCCCTACCATCTCAAACCCCAATCCTCATAATCAGACTAGAAACCACAATTTCTCCCATATCACAGCCAATAGAAAGTCAAGTGACATCCTTCTACTAAGCCTAAATATTAGAAGTATATCCAACAAAGTCCATGAACTCCATGCCACCACAGATTTGTGCTCTCCAGATATAGTCATCCTGACTAAAACCTCACATTACCAGTGAGCAAATACTCCCTACCGGTTGCAGCATACTAAGAGTAGACTGGCTAAACAAGAAAGGAGGCGATGTGCATCTAAACATCCAGATCTTAAAAGAATAGGCTCTATAAATAGGCAATGAAGGAATAATGTATACCAACCTCAAAATAAACCAAAACAAAACCATCAACATAATTGGATGCTACCTCCCACCTTGCCAAAACATCCCTCCACTAGAAAACCTCCTCAGCTGGTCTACCCACCATCTCCCCCAAGAAACTATAATTTTAGGTAATTTCAATATTGACTGGCAATCCTGTTCTGGCAACCATCCAACCCATCATGTAAACCTTCATGGCTTCACCCAACTAGTCCAGTCACCAACCAGGATAAATAAAAACTCCAGCAAGCACACTACCCTGGACTGGATACTAGTCAGTAAGAGCCCTCAGTCATATATAACAGGCTGCTTATCAGATAGCCTCAGTGATCACTCCCCAACATTCCTACTCAAAAAATATCTAATCCAAGCTAAACCTGTCATCTACCATCAAATACGTAAAAAACTAAACTTTAACCCACTCACATTCATATCATCCCTCAAAGAGTGTAACTGGCATCCTCTAAAGTACCTCAGTATTGATGACGCAGTTGAATTTTTTAATACTACCTTCCTGAGCATCCTTAATTACCATGCCCCCATAAGACTTTCCAGAACCAAAGCACAATCCTCCCCATGGCTACTGAAAACCACTAAGTCAGAAATGAAAAACAGGGATAAAGCCTGGGAGCACTGGTGCAAAACCAAAACCCCCTCAACTAGACAGAAATTCATAGAACTACACAATAGAGTCAAAAAGCTAATAAAACAGGACAAATTCCAATACTACCAGTTTGCCCAAGACTCCTCCCAACACAGCCCCAAACAATTCTGGTCCTCCATAAACTCCATCCTCCACCCAGGTAAAGTCAGTACCCCTTCTCCTAACATCCCTCACTCCTCCGAAAATATTGCTACCTCATTCAACACACACTTCACACAAACCATACTATCATTAGCTAAACAACACAACCTCCCTCCCCTCCAACCCACAACTTCAACTAGTAATCTCCCCACTGTCTTCTCTTTTTCTCCTGTACCTACCTCCAACATAAAAAACCTCAACTTAAGACCGCCACATTAGCAGCAGACAACCTCCCAAGTGAATACCTACAAACTGCAGCTGATGCTCTGGCCTACCCAGTATCCATATTGATTAACCGATCTCTGTCAGAAAGTTACGTTCCCACACTGTGGAAAGTATCACATATAATTCCCCTCCACAGAACTAACCAATTACCGCCCCATAGCTATTCTCTCTCCACTCTCTAAAATACTAGAGAGATGCGTACACTCTCAGGTCTCAGACTACCTCCTTACTAACAACCTCCTTTCCAATACTCAGCATGATTTCCGACCAAACTATAGCACCACCACTGCCTTACTCTCCTTTACTAACACTATCCTTCAGCATAAAAGCAATGGCTATTTCTCCTCTGCTACTTTCCTAGACCTATCTAAAGCATTTGACATGGTCCCACACAAACAACTCATCTCTGTCCTCAGTAACCTATCCTTCTCTCAATCAGTCACCAACTGGTTTCAGACTTACCTGTCTGACCACCAACAATCCATTGTATGGTAGAATGACATATCTCCCCAACTACCTTTCTCCATAGGGGTTCCCCAAAGATCCATCCTTGGACCCCTAGTCTTCTCTGTTTTCACCAATAATCTAGCCTCTGCCACCAAACATGGCAAACTCATACAATACGCAGACGACTCAACCATCATCTGCTCAGCCCAGTCCCTACTAACAGGAAGCCTTTTCCTCTGTTGAAAATTGGTTATCCGATGCCCAATCAATACTCAACCCAAACAAAACTAAACTACTCATCTTCCAACCCACCAAACATATTCAAAACAACTCTCACTTTAGCATCACAACAAAAGACAACACCACTATATACCCAACTGTTCATACCAAATTGCTAGGAGTGGAAATAAACAAACTAAAATTTGACATTCACATATCCATGACCATAAAAAAAGTCCACAAAAAACTAGCAGCGTTATACAGAAATAAGCAACTTCTCACTAAAGTAGCAAAGATTTCAATAGCAAGTTCCCACCTTATCTCCACCCTGCTTTATGCCTATCCAATATATACCAACCTAAGGCTTGTTGGCTGTTGGTGAAGCACCCACCAAGAGGAGAAAACGCTGAGAGAAGAAAGGAGCCACTTTTGAGACTTTAAGTATTTTTCTTCTGTTTATTTGCTAAGTTTTTCTGCATAGCCGCATATTTTGAGCATTTTCTGGATTGTTAAATTTGATTTCTGCATTAGTAACTGTATTTAGAGCACAACCTAGAGCTGTTTATTGAATTTCCTGTTTGCACTTATTTTTTAAAATTGTTTCTTTCTCAAAACTTGCATTTTATCTGTCTTTGGCCTAGCATTCTTGTGTGGGGTCATTTCCTGCACTGTTATAACTTGTTAATACTTGTTAACCTCTGCTATCTCTGAAAATCTTGTTTTTTTCCCCACTTTTCTGAGATTTAAAAAAGTTCAGTTACAGGCTTGCTGTTCTTGAACTGTTTGTAAGTTTCTGTGAGGCCATTTTTTGCTTGAGCTAAAGGAGTCTCTCTGTTGATCAGTGGCAGTGAAAAACATTGAGCAGCCTGCCTGCCCCTGTGGGAGTGGTTACTGACTTGAAACTGTAGTTTTATTGGCCATTTTGGGTCAGTTCCAAAACTCCTTCATCTTCCTCTCTTAAAACCTGGTTGCCTCGTGGTTTTGGCATCTTTTCAGGCTTATTGGCTGTTGGTGAAGCACCCACCAAGAGGAGAAAACGCTGAGAGAAGAAAGGAGCCACTTTTGAGACTTTAAGTATTTTTCCTCTGTTTATTTGCCAAGTTTTTCTGCATAGCCACCTATTTTTAGCATTTTCTGGCTTGTTAAATTTGATTTCTGCATTAGTAACTGTATTTAGAGCACAACCTAGAGCTGTTTACTGAATCTCCTGTTTGCACTTATTTTTAAAATTTTTTTTTCTCAAAACTTGCATTTTATCTGTCTTTGGCCTAGCACTCTTGTGTGGGGTCATTTACTGCACTGTTATAACTTGTTAATACTTGTTAACCTCTGCTATCTCTGAAAAAACAAAAAAAACTCTTGCTTTTTTCCCCACTTTTCTGAGATTTAAAAAAGTTCAGTTACAGGCTTGCTGTTCTTGAACTGTTTGTAAGTTTCTGTGAGGCCATTTTTTGTTTGGGCTAAAGGAAAGTCTCTCTGTTGATCAGTGGCAGTGAAAAACATTGAGCAGCCTGCCTGCCCCTGTGGGAGTGGTTACTGACTTGAAACTGTAGTTTTATTGGCCATTTTGGGTCAATTCCAAAACTCCTTCATCTTCCTCTCTTAAAACCCTCTTTTGCACGGTTTTGAGCATAGCTCAACAACAGGCAGCACCGCCCTAATTGGGTTTAAACTATTCCTGGCTCCACAAAGTCTGCTCTTCACTTTTTCCCTTAGAACTGCTCTATCTCTCAATTTAAACACCATATTCTCATTCTAAGGCCCTTCAGTGGTCCAATTAAGTAATCCTACAAGTTGGCACTATTAAACCATAAGCACTACTTACTCTTATACTCTCTACGATTACCCTGTCCTCTATTGGTCCGTCTTAAATTCAGTTTCCCTATATTACTTTAGCATGTCCAAAGGTCAGTAAATGGTTTCCTCTCCAGTCCAGCTGGTGAATCTGGGAATTTTGATGGCAATGTTACAACTGTCTCATGTACACGGACAACCCTCTCCTCCTCCAAACAGGTTCAAATATATGTGAGAGATGCAACTATTTAGCCACACTGGAGGCTGAGCTCTCTCATCTCAAAACTGGTGTAACCAGTCAGGAGGAGAAGGTAACCTCACACAACACAATTTCAGTATCACATAGTCCCACCACATCAGCGAACCAAACACATAAATACACAAAAACATACTCGGAGGCTCTAAATAAAAATCTACCTAAGCAACAGATACCTCCAAAGCAGACATCTAAGCAAACGCTACCTCAAAACAAAACACACACAACACATAACCCACAAAGTCAGTGTGCCAAGCAGCCACAGCCCTTAAGGCTGAATAACACACCTGATACTCTTGTTATAGGTGACTCTATTGTCAGACACACTGACATCCCGCTCACCAGGCTGAATAAAGAGAAGGTCACGGTGAGCTGCCTGTCGGGTGCTAGGATCCGACACATAACGCAAGCACTCAGGTCACTCCAAAGCAAATACAAATATGACTCAGTCATTGTACATGCTGGTGTGAATGACCTGAGACATACCTCCCTGTACTACATGAAAAGAGACATAGAGGAGCTCTCTGATCATGTAGCCCAGGCTGGTATGACCCTGACCTTGAGCAGCATCTTACCCTCACCTAGAATGATGCCACAGTACAAAGACAAAATGATCGATTTTAACAAATGGCTAAAATTTTGGTGTCATTCAAAGGGGATCCAGTGTCTGTCAGCCTGGGATGACATGCTCGACAAGCCACGTTGCTTCGCTAGGGACAGCTTGCACCTGTCACCACTGGGCTTTCGGATATTGGCAAAGGCTCTTGCCACCCCCATAGTGCCTTTTTAGGCAAGGCTCAAAAGTCAAACCCACCCCCATAGTCAGCACAAGGAACAAGAAACTAAGGGTAATGCTGCTAAACGCCAGAAGTCTTAACCTCAAGATTCACGCACTCGAAGCTCTCCTCAGTATGGAGAACATCGATATCTGTGCAGTGACAGAAACCTGGTTCAAGGCTCCAGAGAGCACCCCAGCACTACCAGGCTATACCTCATATCATGCTTTTCGGCCCCAAAACCCGGACCGAACAACAAAAGGAGGAGGAGTTTCCATATTTATCAAGGATATCCACACCTCCAGGTTAGTGGCATTGCACGAAGTATCGGAGACCATCCATGTGCAACTAACAGTGGGCAAGACTCCTTTTCAGTTTATAGCATCCTACAGACCACCCTCTCAAAGTCAGGAATCTCATTCGGCTTTCCTGAAAACATTGGAGAACATGAAGATCTCTCTGAACACCATTATATTGGGCGACTTCAACTACCCAAACATTGACTGGGAGCACTACTCAAGCCCCAGCACCTAATGCTATGGAACAACTAGTCACCACTCCCACAAGAGGGGACAACATACTAGACCTGATCATTACCAACATGGGGACTCTATGCTCCACACCAGAAGTATATCCCTCATTGGTAAGATCAGACCATAAATTAATTTCACTGGATGTCCACATCCCAACCCCACCCCCAGCCCAGAAAACCACAGTGAAAAACTTCTCAAAAGCGAACTTCTCACTTCTCAAAACCAAAGTGGAATCCTTCAAGGCCCCAGGGCCAGTGGAAACTACAGCCCAAATTGCAGAATCCTATATAAATGCATTCTATGGACATCTCCAGGAATGCATGGATCATGCTATCCCAAACAAAACCAAGACCAAATCATCCAAAGGCAGGCGTCCAGTCTGGTGGACCCTGCCATAAATAAACTGTACAACAGAAGGAGGAAGCTACTACATGATAGAGCAAAATCCCTAATAGGGAAGGCATCTCTGATCAGTACTAGCAAAAAATTACGATCCCTCATAAAATCCTCCAAGGCCAGCTTCGAGAGAAAAATTGCACAGGACACCAAAGACAATCATAAGGCTTTTTTCAGTTATGTTAGAAACCTGGGATGCAACCCCCAGACTTGTTCTGAGTTGATTCTAAATGACAAAAAATACACTGAACCCACAGACATCGCCAATATCCTGGCAGACAGGTTCAGTGCAAACTTCTCCACCCCCTCCCCCCAAAAGAGCAAGCATCTATCCCGGCAGAGGGCTGTCTCCCAAACATCTCAGATGCTCAGGTGAAGGCTACCCTCTCCAAAGCAAAAAACACTGTTTCCATGACACCAGATGGCATCCCAGGTTGCGTCCTACATGAACTACAAGAGGAACTAATCCCTCAAATAAAACAGCTATACAATCTCAGCCTCACTACACGATATGTGCCCACAGAATGGCGTACAGCAACAGTGGTCCCACTCCACAAAGGTGGAGCCTCTACGGACCCTGGAAACTACCGCCCCATAAGCCTGACTAGCTTAGTCTGCAAGGCTATGGAGAGGATCATCATAGAGCTCATAAACAAAGACATTGGGGACCTACAGACACTAGATCCTACCTAGTTCGGCTTTGTCAAGGGCAGATCCTGCCTTTTGAACCTGGTTGACTTCTTTGAAACAGTCACCAAACCCATAGATGAAGGGAAGGTAGTCCACACAGCCTATCTGGACCTTGCAAAGGCATTTGACACAATACCCCACTCGGGCATCATAGATAAGCTATCCAGCTTAAATATAAACCCCTATGTCATAAAGATGGGTCGCAAACTGGCTCAAAGACAGAACCCACAGAGTGTGAGTTGCTGGAGCCATGTCAGACTCAAAACCGGTCACAAGTGGCATCTCACAGGGTTCTGTCCTGGGACCACTCTTGTTCGGTATATACTTTTCCGAGGTACAGGCAAACGTGGGAGGACTATGGCTCACCAAGTTCGCAGACGACTGCAAACTGGGCGCCATAATCAACTCTCCAGCTGACACAAACATCCTTCAAAAAGGTCTCACAGAGACAGATAACTGGTGCCAGCACCATGGTTTAAAGCTAAATGCCAAAAAATGTATAGTCATACCCTTTGGCAAAAACAATGTGCCCACAAATTACCACATAGGCGGAAACCCATTAAGTACAGAGAAAGTTATTAGGGACCTGGGGACCCAAGTTGATAGCAATCTCTCCTTTGAAAACCACATTGCCAGAGTGGTTAGAAAGACCTTCTACATAGCCCGCCTCATCACGAAGGGTTTCACATCTAGATCAAGAGAGGTAATCGTGCCCCTTTATTCATCCCTCATCAGGCCCATCATAGAATAGAATGCCCCTTTTGGGATGTACCTTACCCCACACCTGCAGCAATTAGAAAGACCCCAAAAGTACCTCACCAAGAGGATCAAGGGTCTCAAACAGATGCCATATGCTGCTCGGTTAAAAAAACTCCAGCTCTACTCAGTTGCATACCGCCTACTTCGAGGCAATCTATGCCTGACATACAAAGCTATGTCAAATCCAGAATTAATGGACATGCTCCACCTCAGTAAATCTAAATCCCTTAGAGCCACACGCTCGAGGGACTTGAACCTCAGCACAGAAATAAATAGAACTTGCTGGAGGGACAGGTTCATAACCCAGAGGCTCCCTTCACTCTGGAATAGAATTCCAGTTCATGTGAGGCAGAGCACCTCACTGAATCTCTTCAAGAAGAATCTCGATAAGTGGATGGGGGAAAGTAGGTTTGTCCAAGGGATTACTCCCATGTCACTATTAAACAGAGGCACAGTAAACTAAACCTTAAAAAGGGCACAGTATACTCAAATCATGGGGTGGCATAAGCCATACAGAATCGGGCTAGGCTTATAATTGCCCCAGGGCAGATAGCCTAGTATGAACCTATGAACCTATGGCAATGCGATCTAACCATGCTAGAGACCTGCTACAACAAAATCGCCAAATTCACTACAGGGGCATCCTATCATAGTCATCACTGTCTCTCACTTGCTGAACTGGGCTGGCTTGAACTCCCTCACCTCCTTCAATGGTATCAACTCTCACTCACCCACAAACTAGTAAACCATCCACAATGCCCCATCCCTCCAGAATAAACTCCAACCCTATTGCACCACCAGACCACTAAGATCCAGCAACAAAAATCACTTGCAGATCACTAAAGCCAATAACTCTGCTGGTGAAGCACTATTCTCTTGCACCATAGCCAAATTATGGAACTCCCTCCCACCCACAATTACCTCCATACCATCATGCACCCACTTCAAAACTTTACTAAAAGCGCACCTAAAAACATGCTGGCTATGCCCTTGCAAAGCCCACTCTACTATCACCCACCCCATCCAACCACTACCTTTCTTTCCACCCCACTACCTTGATTATAGCAAGCTCAGATGCTCATAAGCCTAGTACTTATTATACAGCAGGAACTTCTTATTGTAACATTTGTCAATGTCTGTTATGTACTTTGCAGATAAAGATTCTAGTTGTCTATTGATGTACTATGTTCTTCATCTGTAAATATGTTTGTAATTAATTGCTATGTTAATCAAATTGTTAATCGCTATGTAATTCAATGTAACTACTGTCTGTTTAGTTTAACTAAGGAGCTTTTCTCCCAGGGCCACCACTGAAAATGGACCTACGTCCAGTCGGACACTCCTGGTCAACAAATGTAAATAAATAAATAAATAAGTCATCACAATAAACAAAACATGCTGGAGGGATAGGTTCCTGACCCAGAGACTCCCCATACTCTGGAATAGACTGCCCATACATGTCAAGCAGAGTGCCTCTTTGTCCATCTTCAAAAGGAACCTTGATGATTGGATGGGAGAAAGGAAATTCACCCCGGGGATCACTTCAGTCACCCTGCTAGACAGGGGTCCAGGGACGTAAATAGTGTGGGAAGAAATCAACAGGGAATTGTTATGGTAGGCTTGTATAGGCCCTAGGGCCGATAGCCTAGTACCAACCTATGAACCTAATCTTAGACAAAACACAGTGCTACAATCCTACTTACATACATAAAGAGCATAGGCAGTGCCGGTAAGTTAGATGTCCAGATCAAAATGCTCCAGGTCTCTTGTGAGAAATAGTATTTAAACATTACTAACAAACATGTCTCTAAGGCCCTTCCAAAATTACATCATTTTTACCCTTAGGTTTTCCCAGTATTCATATTGCATCATCTTAACACCTGGTCTGAGTTCTCAGGCCACAACTGCATTATTTAGCAATCTAACATCTCCTCACATGTATATGCTAACAGAAACTAAAGCAATAAAAGCACCTTCCACATCTAAATTCTGGTCATAAACTTTAGCCTTAAAACAATGGGCATGAAATCTTTATCCAGCCGCCCTCGGGCCAAATTCTAACATGAAAGGATACAACATGCTTCACTGGGCCAGTAGAGTGCAATGTTGTCACATATTTTGCAGTTCCACATTTCAGAGTGTTTGTTATCTTACATTTAAAAACAAAAGCCTGTATTTTACATTTATTTATACAGTTTATAGAATTATATATTAAATTCTATTTGACTAGGCTGGCAGCCTTCGCCCATATCTCCCCAATCGTCACATCCCCGGGGAACTCAAGCAAGTTTTTCAAGCACCCCTTGAGAAATGTCGCTTGAGAGTGTCAGGTCTATCTGGGTGTACCTCACCCCATTCCCTGTCTTGACAGCCCATCTGCATTGGCATTGCTACTCCCACTGCGGTGCTGCACTGACATATCATATACTTGCAACCCCAGGCTCCATCTTATCAACTTGGCATTTTGCTGACTGGCTCTGTTATGTTAGAGGGTTGTGATCTGTCATCACAGTGAATTTTCTTCCATAAAGATAAGGCTGAAGTTTTTGTGGTGCCCACACTATGGCTAGACATTCCTTTTCTACCGCTGCATAGCAATCCTCCCTGGGCTGGAGCCTACGATTGAGATAAACCACTGGGTGTGCTTCTCCCTCTGAAGAAATCTGGCTAAGTACAGCCCCCACTCTATAGTTTGAAGCATCCACCTGCACAACAAATTATTTGCTGTAGTCTGGACTGGCTAACACAGGGGGTCCTCCCAAAGCTTTCTTAAGCTTCTGAAATGCCTGCTCACATGCTGGGGTCCACACTACCTTATCTGGCCTGTTCTTCCTTGTCAGGCCTGTGAGGGGAGCAGCTATGGTACTATAATTGGGAAGAAACTTTCTGTAGTACCCTGCTGTCCCTAAGAATGCCCTCACCCGCTTTTTGGTAACAGGTGCAGGCCATGCCTGAATAGCTTCCACTTTGGCAGGTTCTGGCCTTATCTTACCACTCCCCACTCTATGTCCTAGGTAGGCGACCTCTGCCATACCCACCTGACATTTACTCAGCTAAATGGTCAACCCTGCCCTCTATAGTCTGCTCAGCACCTCCCTGACATGCTGAAGGTGCTCTTGCCAGGAATGGCTGTAGATAGCAATATCATCCATGTAAGCAAGGGCAAACCCTCCTGCTCCTGCTAAGATATGATCTACCAGCCTCTGGAAAGTCACTGGGGCATTCTTCATCCCAAAGGGCATCTTTGTGAACTCATACAAGCCAAAAGGAGTCACAAAGGCTGACTTCTCTCTAGCAATGGGAGTCAAGGGCACCTGCCAGTAACCCTTGGTAAGATCAATGGTTGTAAGCTACTTAGCCCCACCCAGCTGCTCTAGGGCCTCATCTGTCCTAGGCATGGGGTAAGCATCCGACTCTGTGTGACTATTTAATTTCCTGTATTCCACACAGAACCTGTTGCTCCATCCATCTTTGGCACCAGCACCACTGGTGAGGCGCAGGGACTGTTGGACTCTTGAATCACTCCTAGTTCCAACATCTCTTGTACCTTCTCCTTCAGAGTCTGTTTGACTCTCTCAGGCACCCTATAAGGGGCATGCCTGATAGGCCTTTGGGGTCCTGTATCCACCTGGTGCTGCACCAGGTGGGTGATCCCTGGTTTCCCAGTGAACATGCCCCCAAACTCCTGCAACACTGCTCAGATTTCTCGAACCTGGGTAGGAGATAGCTGCTGGGATATTGCTACCCCTTCCACTGAGGTGTCAGCCCGAGCCTCACTGAGGAGATCAGTCCCCAGATCTCATTCAGACTCCTCCTGCAATCCACTGCAAATGCTCAGCACAAGGGCCTCCCTATCATAGTATGGTTTCATCATGTTAACATGGTACAATATGTGCCCCTGCCATCTGCCTAGCACTTACACTGTGTAGTTAACAGCACTTACCTTCCTTACCACATTGTAGGGTCCCTCCCAAGCTGCTTGCAACTTGTTGTGTCTGACAGGAATGAGAACCATTACCTGCTGCCCTACAGCATACTCTCTAGCTCAAGCATTCCTGTCATACTACACCTTTTTCTGTTGGGCTTCTGCCAGGTTCTCCAGGGCCAGGCCCATGAGTTCCCTGAGCCATGTCCTCAGGTTCAGGACATATGCCACAACAGACTCCTTGTGAGACTCACACTCACCTTCCCACTCATCTCAAATGAAATATAGAGGTCCCCTCACCCTATGCCCATACAGCAACTCAAAGGGTGAAAAACCTGTGGATTCCTAGGGAACCTCTCTGTAAGCAAACAACAGATGGGGCAAATATTTGTCCCACTCCCTCTTAAACTGATCTGCAAATGCCCGTAGCATGGACTTGATTGTAGAGTTTAACCTCTCAACAAGATCATTAGTCTGGAGATGGTAGGGGGTGATCTTCATGTGCTTCATCCCACAGGACCTGCACAGACAAGCCAGCAGGTCTGATATAAAATTGGCACCTCTGTCAGTCAGTATTTCTTTTGGAAAACCTACCCTGCTGAAAATCTCTAGCAAAGCATTTGCCACCTTCACAGCTTCAATGGAGGACAAAGCCACTGCCTCAGGGTATCGTGTAGCATAATCCACTACCACCAGGATATACTTTTTCCCTGTGGAACTTGGGGTACTCAGAGGACCCACTATATCCATAGCTACCCTCTGAAAGGGCTCCTCAATCACAGGCAAAGGCATCAAATGAGTTCTCACCTTGTCCTCCTGCCTTGCCTACCTTTTGGCACTGCTCACAGGTCCTACAGTATCTTGTTACATCTCTGGAAATTCCAGGCTAATAGAAATTTTGCATAATAAGCCTCTTTGTACGTTTTATGCCCACATGACCTGCAAAGGGACTATCATGGGCTATGGCTAGAGATGCCAGATGGTAAGCTCTAGGCACTACCAACTGTTGTACTCTCTCACCTTCTAGCCCTCCCTCAGGGGTCCACTCTCTGTACAGTAACACTTTGTTCCAGTATACAGATTCCCCCTTTCCTTGAGAATCATGTGCCTCCCTAGCTACCTGCCTCAGGGCCTTCCAATGTAGGGTCTGAGAGCTGAAACTGTCTCAAGTCTCTCCTTGTAACCCTTCCAAGCTCCCCTTCCACTGGAAGTCTGGCTTCCTCTGACAGTGATGCCTCACTGTCAGCCTGGGTACTACTACTTACCTCTACCTTTGCAGTTACCCTGTCCAAGGGAACATCAGTACCCACAAGCAGCTGTGGCTCACATTCAGCCTCACTGCTACAGTGTAGCTCACTCCCTGAAGTAACCACCTCAGCAGTCCTGGCTGCAAGTATGCAGTCTGTCTGGGTCTCCCCCAGGCTACCAGACCCACATGCTTGTCTCCTAGCCTCACTGCATTTAACTGCGTAAGTACATGGTACTGCCTCATCCAAATCCTTCCCTCTCAGGACATCTGCAGGATGGTAACTTCATACCCCTGTTGTCTCAAGACAACCCACTATTGGCATTTTGTCTTTACCACTTATTGGCTCTTTCATCTTTGGTTCCCCACCTTGCCTCCGTGGACACCTGTATGCCACATGGCCCCACTGGTTGCATTCAAAACATTTAACCCTAGCTCCTGGACATGTACCTGGACTAGTGGCTTCCCCTGCTACTGGTGGATTCTGTTGGGGCAGACTGTGCTGCCCACCATGGATTCCTTTAGTCCCATGAGCAGTACTGGGGGTCCCTTTCCTGTGCAGGGCTGCCCTACTTGCTAGGTATAGGTCTCCCTTCTTCCCCAACTCCTCTGATGTAGCACAATGGTTATCAGCTAACCAGATCCTCATGTCCTCAGGCAAAGTGCTAAGGGCTTGTTCCCTTATCAAAAGGTCTGCCAGCCCTTCAAAAGTGGTGACCTGACATCCACTCACCCAACTATGAAAATAAGTGTTCAGTTCAACAACATATTCACATACATTTTCATCTGCCTTGCGTCTATGCTCACAAAACTTTTCCTATACATTTCAGGTGTTAGCTTAAAATATTCTAGCAAATGTCTTTTTACAGCAGTATAATCAAAACAGTCAGTGTCATGCATTTTTGCTAAAAAAGTTACAGCTTTACCATGGAGTAAGGGGGTCAGGAACTGTACCCAGAGCCTTTGGTCAACTTCATACTGTTTACATACCCGCTCAAACATGTGAATGAAGCTATCAAAATTATCCCCCTCTTTAAACTGTGGAAGAAATTTACTGACCTTTTGTGCTTCTAGGGTCCGGTTACTCCCTTCCCAATTACCTCCATGACTCTGGCGAAGAGTCAGCATTTCCATCTCATGCATTCTCTGCCGTTCCTGTTCTTCAGCTTCTAGGCTCCTCATTCTCTCGGCTGCTTCGTGTTCCATAGGCCTGGCCTCCAACTCAAGTCTCTTTAGCTCCAGCTGGATTTTTTAAGTCCACTGCAGAAAGGTTGAGTTGTCCATTCTCCGAGGATATTGTATCTCCACTGTCAGTCTGATTATCCTCCAGGCTGTTGTTTTCTGACGCAGCTGTAACCAAGGCTGTAATAAGATCTGCCTTAGTCAGGTTTCCATGCACCAGCCCCCTAAGCCTGGCACATCTCCACCAGCTGACTCCTTGTCAGCTTTCCTTACTCTTCTGCTGACATGCTGCCTGCTCACCCTGACTAACACTAAGCTAACAAAAGAAATAAACAATTGTGATCTGAACTCTTGGTATACACTGTGTGGCTGTTTTAGAGTGCAAAACACTTTTAGAGATCACTGTACATAAGCTACAAGAATTTGTTCTACCCACACCACAACAAGCCAATTAGTATGTGATGTAGATCCCACCACTGCCAAACGCTTGTGACGACTGTGCCCTGGCCCAGCAATCAAGGAGCCACAATCCTCACCACTAACACCAGAGAGGTCGTCTCCCAGAGGAGGAAAGGATGACTAATACACACAGTAAAGTACAATTTCCCTTAAGTGCACACAGAGATCACAGTCAATCTGGGGCTGGCTGATCCCTTGCTCACCAGGTCCCCAATAAGACTCCCCACTGGCACAGCTATAGGGTCCAGGTCTCAGCCTAACTGGGCAAACTAGGACCTCCAGTACCCTCTCTGTCCAACCCACTCCTGGGAAAGGCTGACACAGATTCTCCAGCTGTGCCCCTTTACCCAGACTATACGGTAGTAATTACTGCCACCACCCAGTTAATAATATCAGCTACTAAAAGGCCCTTAAAAGGGTGTCCAATTATTACTGTGCAATATTAATATCCAATGGTAATGTGACTATACAGTCTAAGGCTTATCAGAGTGACCTAATACAATAAACTCTATAAATATAGAATGTACTCTAAAGCATACTTCATCTCTACACAAACCAGCCATGGGTAGAAGGTTTTAAAAATATTTAATAATAAATAATTAAAACACAAAACAAAACTACTACACCACAGAGATATCCAAGAGTTCACAGATCACACAGAAACTTAAAATAATATCGTAGGAAAGAGCTGATTATACAGAAAAATACTTCATCTAACTTTCTAATCTTAGAGAACACACAGTGCTACAATCCTACTTACATACATCAAGATCATAGGCAGTGCTGGTGAGTTGGATGTCCAGATCAAAATGTTCCAGGTCTCTTGTGAGAAATAGTATTTAAACATTACTAACAAACATGTTTCTAAGGCCCTTCCAAAATTACATCATTTTTACCCTTAGGTTTTCCCAGTATTCATATTGCATCATCTTAACACCTGGTCTGAGTTCTCAGGCCACAACTGCATTATTTAGCAATCTAACATCTCCTCACATGTATATGCTAACAGAAACTAAAGCAATAAAAGCACCTTCCACATCTAAATTCTGGTCATATCTCGTTTCTAAAATCAGTTGCTTGCGAGAGACTTTGTTTACATTTTAGTGCAGGGTAAGTCGCATGTTCACACAGAGGCAGGGTTTTCAGACAAGCTTGTTAGCATACTGATACTGCAGGTCAGATTTCAGAAACTTCAGTGGGGGGAGGGAGACTTTACAGCACATCCTTTGTATTTTCCTTCCCCCACCCACAGGAAATTAGATTAGTGGAGTAACTGATTTAGCATTGGCCATAAATGCTTTCTAGTCATGCACACACTCAGATCTGCAGCCTTTGCAGCAGTGAAGTGACATTTTCAGTATGTGCTTGTTTTTTTTTCTAAAACTGATTATCCCAGCCTAAGCAGTTGTATTTTTTTGTTTCATGCTTGCTGCTACATGCTTTTTCCCTTCACTAATAATTATTTTTCATATTGTCAGTGTCAGAAAAATATGTATTAGTAATATGCTTAGTGCATTCAAGGTTTAAAAAGGGTTAACACATTTATTCTATTTCACACTGCATAAATCTGCACGATCTGCTGAGACATTCCAATCCTGTTATGTCATAAAAATATATGTGCAGCTATGATCTGCTTATGCTTTGGAAATTAACAGGAAAGCATTTGATTTCTGCTAATGTCATAAAAATAATAATAGATGTTTCATTTCTACTAATGTCATGAGACTTAAACAAAGAGTTACTGATTTTCTGCTTATGCTATGAGAAAATACACAGCTGCAGAAGCTATTGATAATGAAAACAAAGGCTGTTTGAAAATATAAAATGTAATCAGCATTTACTTGTACCTAAGCTCGAAATGTACCCTGAAATGTAACACATATATATTAGAACTACACAACTGAAGAATAGAAAGTTTGTAGTAGGCTAAAAATAAGCCCCCCAAGGCCGGGTTGTTTTTCTCAAATGTTTTTCATAAATCCAGTCATGTCAGCAGGAAATCCAAGTAACATTTTCTATGTAACACATAGTGAGTTTCAAATCTGAACATGTCAGCAGGAAATCTAGGTAACATTTTCTATAGAACAATACAGAAAGCTGTGTCTAACTACGTCAACCATAGAAAAGTAACATTTCATAGAACTGTATAAAAGAAGCCTACTGCCTACTAGTAAATTGGACAAAATCCTGTATCTGTATGTTTTGTCTCCTTGCTGCAAGTGATAAATGGTGCCATACCTGAACCTTACGTGAATTGGTCTTCGAAGTTTTTTCCTTTGACAGATTGGTCCTTCGGATCAGACGGGACAGGTGGTTGAAACCGTACAGGGAAGAAACCAAATCGCTTCTTCTTATATGAAAAGCCCTCCGACTGAACTGTCGTGCAAAAGAGGCCAGCCACTTTCTGATCTGCGACTGAAGGACGGGTCTCCACGAACCAGGTGATCAATCACATATGCTCAGGTAAGGTGAATCTACTTTTTTCTGTTTTAGATCAGGGACTAGATTTATATTGTTTTTATCAAGACTGTGGGCCAGATTCAGGAAGCCTCCGTGTAAGAGTTATAACTCTTACACGGAGGTTGCAGTTAAACGGTGTGATGTCAGCATGTCATGCATATGCATGAGGTGCATGAGGCATGCTGAATCACACTGTAACTCTTACACGGTCCGTGTAAGAGAGTAGGAGGCGTGTCTGTAGGCTAAGCCCTGCATGCGGACACGCCCCCGTAAGTGTAGAATGACTGAAAGTAAACAGCCACGAGAGAGGCCATGGAAATGTAAACAAACACACTACACAACACATTCCCCCACAGACCATCAGTGTACAAGGTGAACAGAGGCTATAAAATGAAAATAAAAACTGTTTTATTTTTTTAACCCCCGTAAATGTGTGCTACTGTGTGCGCTCGTGTGCGCGGGCGTGCTACTAGCGCAACTGCAGTTAGCAATCAGTGGAAAAGGATATGAGAACTAAATATGCAAAGTAAGCCAAGAAGAAATAGCTTAGCGGTAGAGTTGCCGGCTTAAGAGTAGGCAGGCAGGGTTCGAGCCCACAAAACAACCTTTTTTTTTTGTAAATAAGCACTAAAAAAGCCCCTGACAGTATTGTACAAATGTAAAAGTATACCCTTTTGTAAAATGGAATGAAATGGAGCAGATATATTGAAGTAACACAATAATAAAAATAATTAGAAATGTACTGATAGCTAAGCTGCTGTGCGACACAGTGCCTGTAGCTGCGTAGTGTTTAAAAAGCTGCAAACTGTATGCCCATTGCTAAGCACCGGTTTAACAGGCTGAAACTGTTTGCAACTAGCTGTGCTTAGCTTAGCATGTGTGTCACTAGCCAATTAAGGTTTATCCCAGCGCACACCGTTTGCACGCCACTCCCACAAGCTAACTGCCAGTGCGCATGCGTTAGCTTCACGCAAATGAGCGCAGACCTGCTTTTAAGTGCTTAAAAGTGCTTATGGCATGTTTGATTGACAGGTCCTCAACTCATTTCTGTCAGGAAAATTAAAAATCAGTGGTCAGATTCGAACCCAGGATACCATGCACTAGAGGCAAGGTACTAAACCACTAAGCCATGACAGCAATACCTAGAAATGCATAAATAGCATATATATGGGATAAAATCCAGAATGGAGCATGATAAAGCATTTTCAGTGAAGTAGATACAATTCCAAAATGGCCAATCAGAGAAATGTGCAGGAAAAGCGGCATATATAAGCCCCATAGGTGGGAATACACACCAGAACCGATTGTAGAACAGACCTGCAGTCAGAATGAGTGGAGTAAGTGAGGGACATTGCTTTCGAGCACAGCGTTGGGGCGTTGAGGAGTCCAGATACATGGTCTGGCTCCTTGTCCATCATCACGAGGCCCAACTCATGCTGGGCCAGGTCTCATGGGGAGCGTACAGGGCGGAGGCATGGGACCAGTTGGCTCGTGATCTGACCAGTGCTACTGGCATTCCACGCACTGGTGAGCAGGTCCGTCACCACCATGCGGACCTGAAGCGGCATAAGCAAGACCAGTTGACCCAATGGATCCAGGAGGCCCGGGATATGCCCAACGCCCCACTACTGAGTAAGTTACATTTTACTCATGTATGTAAGGATTTCAACTAGCTGATACCATGGAGATGTGTAGTCCAATATTACTTCCTTTGTATTACAGCTGCAGGTGTCTGCTCTGCGAACCGTGAGATGCATGACCGTAGGCTGGCGCGGCTGCACCACCATGCAGGTTAGTAACCCCATCTAGTACTTGTAAATAAATATCATAGTGTAGCATGTATCAGAACACTGCAGTGTACTGATTAAAAGTAATCTAATGTGCAAGCAAGAATTGAAAGTTTGCAGGTATGGCTGCAACAAGTTCATCAGTATGCAAGTGTAACTGGAAATATAATTGATAGAAATAAATAGTGCTGTAATACAGATGTCCCACCATTAATTAAATGTAGTATAACCTGCAGTAGTCTCCAGAGTACAGCTTCAGAATCTGAGGTAGTCACATGTGAGATTTATCCCCTGTTGAAATGCTGAATCATGACAGAAGTGAGGCTGTTGGAAAGTGTTTGAATCACCACAGGTCTAATATGTGAACAAAGCCTAGAAGTACCAACCTGAACTGTGAAGTTGCAGGATGTGTGAGAGTGACAGAAAGGGTCATGTGTGAATAAATAAAGTAGTAATAACCCCTGAATATATTAGCCCCAGTGTGTTTCCACAGAACTAAATGCATGTGGGAAGTACAAATTAACATCCCAAACTGATTTCAGTGTGTCTGAATCTGGAATGTCTAGGCCAAAATCTGTATATGGTGATAACAGTAAACAATTTGCAGATAGAATGAATGATTATCTGACAGACTAAACAGCCATAGTTGTCCCCTGTCCTGTCATCAAAGTGTAGCAGGATGATGTATCTGATCAAATTCAAAATAAGTAGGAAAGTGATGTATTTGTAACAGGTGTAGCATGACAGTCAAATAAAAATTATTTTGAAACATCAGCCTCAACTTAATTGTGTACCTATTACAAATGTATATCAATGTGTAACTTATGAATGTGTCATCACTTTCTATCTCCACCCAACCCTATAATTCCATATAACAACACCCAATAAATATTGGTATGTGAACATTTCATTAACCATGGACATTTGTCCGTTTCAAAAATATATGCATGTCTGTTCGTGCATGTGCCCTGTTCATACCTGCAAATCTGATGGCCTGTTGCCATTAATCAACCCTGCATGTTGTTTGATTGTGTATTTCCATTCAAATAATGCATGTGATATTGATATGCCCCTTATTCAATGGTGTTAATATCTGGGTGTTTGTTTAATGGAATACCAATGCATGCTGTTACAACTAATCTGAATGGAATAATATGCCACTAACCCAAACTAACATAACTACTCACAAACCTAGAACGCTTGGGAAGGCAGGTCCCAGTGGACCCACCTCTCCCACCTCAGCTGGCGACTGCACCTGGCACTAGTGCCCAGGCCGGACCCTCCTCCGGTGGCCCTGTGCCAACTTCGGGTGGAAGCGCTGCAGGGGATGTGGCCCATCCCCCCTCTGCAAGCGTGGCCGGAGGAGTTCGTCCACTCACCCTCCAAGGTGTCCGGTCTGTGGTGCGAAGGGAGATCCAAGACTCCGTTCTTGGGCCCCTACACCAGCTCGAGGCTCGTGTGGCACAGCTAACGGCCCTGCCCGTTGCCCCGCCTACACAGCCCCAGCACAGCCCTGTCCTGGGCTGTGAAGGAACAGTGGCAACTGCCTATGGGTGGGGATATCAGTTCCACTGTTGCCATCTGTGGGCTCATGCGTCTTGGATATCCCAACCTCCGTCCCCGTCAATTGTGTAACCCCCCACGTGTGTCATACACCGCCCCTGTATGCGTCTTGTCTGTCTTGTCTGTTAACCTACCCAACCTACCTCCCCAGCTATACCGACTTCCTTCACCTGACATACCACTCTCACCTGAAAAAAAAAAAAAAGGGCACTCTGTACCCACAAAAAAATTACGCCCCATACATAGCTGTCCATGTCGCACACATGTCCGCTTGACATTGAAACTGTTAATTACAATTGGCTCTACAACAAACATCAATGTTGTCCTGACACCTCTCTCAGGGGTGGAAGGTTTCAAATGTCTCACCAAAATACATGGAAATGCACAGCTGTTGCTGCTAAAGACATGGGCATCTATGGGCCTTACCTACATCCCTCCTGCAAATCCCACGCTTGTTTCCCTACTGTCTTACCCTCTTTGTGACCCCTTTTTCACCACTTTCCTGTCACCCCTTTTTCTTTTCTTTCAAAGAAAATAGCGCGGGTGTGCGCTTGTGTCCGCGGAGCTCACCGCCAGTGCGCATGCGTGAGCTCCACGCAAACGAGCGCAGACCTGGTTTTAAATGCTTAAAAGTGCCTTTATGGCACTTTGATTGACAGGTCCTGTACTCATTTTGAAAGTCTGGAAAGAAAAATAAATTCCCACTGCCAGTCTCAAACCCAGCACCTTGGTAACATTAGTCTGTATGACCTACCACTACACCATGACTGCCATTCAAGAACATAGTGCTAAAATAAATATAACATGTAATATTAGGAAACAATATAAAGGCAATATAGGAAGTGTACTACCCAATGCATTTCAGGTAGAGTTTTAATGGCCGAATTACTGGATTCCCACACTAGTTCAGTGTTAACAGAAACAGCCCTACTAATTGTTCGCTTGTACATAATAATGTAAGGTAATGTACACATAAGAAGGTATGTAAATGTACACATACATATATATAAATATATAGTAATACATATGAAATATAGTCGTAGGTGTCAGTATCCATACACACTCACTATAGGAGACAGTGAAGATAAATGCAGCAGCCAGAATCTGCAACACAGCCTGACTCCTGTGAGACCTACTAACCCCTTAACTGCTGGAAGGTGCCTCCAGCACTTTGATTGATAGACCCTGTACTCAATTTGAAAGCAAAATACAAGCATACTAGTAGGCCCTACCACAAGACCATTGTAACACTAGTCTGTATGACCTACCACTAAGACATGACTCTCATACAGGAATATAGTGCTAAATAAGTGGAACATGTAATAGTAGGAATGAAGATAAAGGCAATATAGTATGTCTACTACCCTAAGCATGCAGACAGACTTTCACTGTCCCAATTACCGGATTCCCATACTAGTGTGTGTTAACAGAAACAGCCCTGAAAATTGTTAGCTTATACCCAATATTGTCAGCTAATGTACATATATGACAGTATGTATATGTACACATATGTATATATAGCAATACATATGAAATATAGTTGTAGGCATCAGTATGCATACACACTCACTACAGGGAACAGGTGGGAGAAATGCAGCAACCTGAATTCACAACACAGCATGAAGCATGAGAGATGTACTAACCTTCACACTCACAGAACATTTTCCAACAGCATACCAGCATGGTCCACGCCCTTACAATCTGAAAGGGCAATGCCTATCTCACATACCTTTTTATAGCACTGTCCTGAAATCACAGTGAGACATGCAATCAGTACACAACTGGCTGTATGCAATTAGCCAATGCTGCCTTACAATTGGTGCAGAGGCCATCACATGGGCCTATGCAGATACCTACAAAAGCATTCAGTACCCACACTCCACACATGCAATACAATCATTGCATAAACCTGAGAAAGAGAGAGAGAGAAACAGAAATATGAAAATAAACAGACTGACAGCAGCAAAACCAGCAGCAGCAGCAGAAAACAGCAAGCAGCAAGCAGCACCACTGACACAGCAAAAGCTGCCACAAACACAGGTAATGCAAAGTAGCAGGTTAATACTGTGTTTACTGTGACACCTCCAAATGTATCATAGTTCACTATCTATAGGTATGTCCATGAGATAGGCTGTGTGTACATAGTCCTGAAATATATACATATGTAATATTGCTGTACATGTTGCCCATACTTAACACTTCCATAGCTTAGAACACAAGGCCAGTTGTGCATATGATGCAGTAGTTACCAGGGTCAGTAGAGGTTACTCCTCATTGGTGTGGGACCACTGTGTATGTATGGCACTGTTCAGGTACATATCCCGTAGTATGGCCAGGGATTAATATCAGTTTGTCATGTGGTGCTATGTCCTCCAGGGGTGAATGTAGCACACATCCAGGGATACCATTTCGTAACAGTGATGCTATGTGTTCTGCAATGTTGAGGGTGGCTCTCACCTGGACATGTGAGAGGATAGGGAGGTTACAGTCATCTGGGATAACTAATACCACATGTGTAGGAGAATGGGGGTACCTGCACCTAAACTGTCTGCAACAATGTTGCCAATATCTGTGCATTTGGTGAATGTGAAGCATCTTAACACTGCTGACCACAGATGCCTTGCCATCATGTGAATCTGCCCTGTGCTGCAGTAGCCTCCTACTATTGTTATACAATATGCCTGTATCTGTAGTCCACTGGACAGGATTAATAAGTGGTGTGCAGTTGTTCTGGGTTAGATATGTGTGTGCACAGTACATGCAGTATGTGGGATGTCTGTGGCATGCATATGCAAAGGTGCTGGCGGTGTGTGTTGTGGCTTCCACTGGCCCAATGGGCTGCATGGATAGCATCACTGTCATAACTACTGAATAACTGTGTAATTAAATGCATACATAGCAAGGTAGTGTACTGTGCTTGTGGTGTTGTTCGGATATGTATATCCAGGCTGAGTAATGTGTGTCCACATCACAGGGTTGGATGGCAACACACATCCAGTATGTAGGGATGAACACCCAGAGTGTGTCAGACGTGTCACCTGTGCATAAATATCTGGCCATTACCTGTGCATCCCCCACAACACACACACATGCAACATATGGCAGAAGTACTATAGCAGTACACACATGTTCATAGGTTCATACTAGGCTATTTGCCCTAGGGCATTGATAAGCCTAGTAGAATGTGTTTGTCTTCGCCATCCAACTACAAGTTATGCTGCTATGCCCTTGTCCGGCGTTAGTATACTGTGCCTCTGTCTAACAGTGACATAGAAGTGATACCTGGGGTACAACTATGATCTCCATCCACTCATCCAGATTCCTATGGAAGAGAGTCAATGAGGGACTCTGCCTAACCTGTAGTGTGAGCTCATTACAGAGTGAAGGGAGCCTCTTGGTTAGGAATATGCCCCTCCAGCATGTCCATGTATGTCAGTGCTGAGGTCCAGGTCTCCTGAGCATGTGGCTGTATGGGACTCTGATTGCCTGAGGTGCAGCATGTTCATTACTGCTGGGTAGGACATGGCCGTATATGGCACGCACAGATTGTCTCTGAACAGGCAGTATGCCACTGAGTCCAGCTGGATTTCCTTTACCTGGGCAGCATATGACATCTGTTTGAGCCACTGCATCCTCTTGATGAGGTACTGTTGTCCTGTATCAGTTGCTGTAGGTGTCTGGTTAGGTACATCCCAAAAGGTGCATTGTATGCAATTATAGGCCTGATGATGGATGAGTAAAGAGGCACAATGACCTCCCCTGCCATACATGTGAATCCCTCATGATTAGCTGGGCTATATAACATGTCTTTCAATCCACGTTGGCCATGTGGTTGACAAATGACAGACCGCTACCATGTTTCTTCCCCAGGTCCCCAACTACGTCTTCTGTACTCAATGGCCTAACACCTATGTTGTACTTTGCCACCAATGTGGAGGCGTGGGAATCTGCATTGAATACTGATACTCCCCCTCCCTTGTTCAAGTGTTGGGGCCGACAAGAATGGTAACAGCTATAACTTGGTAGTACTGGTGTGCTCCTGTGAAACCTGAAACAGGTTTATGTTACTGCACAGATATCGATGTCCAGAATGCTAAGTAGGGTTTTGAGTGCGTGTATCCTGAGGTCCAGACTTCCGGTGTTGAGTAGCATCACTCTTACTTCCTCATCCTTTGTGATACAAATGGATGTGGGTTTGCCTTATGAGCCTTGCCTAATACAGGCACTATGGGTGTAGCAAGAGGCTCCGCCAAATTCCAATAGGACAGGGGTGACAGGTGCAAGCTGTCCCTAGCAAAGCATACCACCCCAAGATGGCAGGCATTGGCACACCTGTGAATGACACCAGTATGTCAGTCAATTGTTGGAAGGGATCATCGTGCCTTGATATTGTGGCATCGTTCTTGGTGAGGGTAGGATGCTACTCAAGGTCAGGGTCAAACTGTCTTGGGCTACGTGCTCAGAGAGCTCTGTACTGTCTCATGTCATGTAGTCCAGGGAGGTATGTGTCAGGTCATTCACACCAGCATGGACATTGACTGAGTCATACCTGTACTTGCCTTGGGGTTACCTGAGTGTTTGTGTTATGTGGCAGGTCATAGTGCCCGACAGGCTGCACACCGTGACCCTCACCTCGTTAAGCCTGGTGGACGTGATGTTAGTGTGCCTGATGATAGAGGCACCTAGTACAGGTGTATGAGGTGTGTTGTTTACTGTTAATGGCTGTAAGTGTTCAGCACATTGGCTTTGTGTGATATGTGTTGCACGTGTTCGTTTCCGTGGTAGTGGTTGCCTGAGTGTCTGCTTAGGAGGTCTCTGCTGCATAGGCAGACCTGTAGTCCGAGCCAACAAGTATGTTCATGTGTGATCATGTGTTAGTTCTGCTGTCGTGGTAGGTCTATGTGAGACTGGAAGTGTAGTGAGTGTGGTTTCCTTCGCCACCTGACTGGTTATGGCGGTATTGAGTAGACAGAGCCTAGCCTCCAGTTTGGTATATGGTTGCATCACTCACATGAGTTTGAATTTGTTGTTAGGAGGAGGGGGTTGTCTGTGTACATGCAGCTGTTCTAACATTGTTTCTGGAGTACCACACTCACCAGCTGGACTGGGGAGGGAACTGACAACTGACCACTGGACATGCTAGAATACTATTGTGAATTCCATAATAATTGAAAACAAGGTCCAGTGGGGAGTGAGGGTGTACTGATATTACCTACAACTGCTGACTGATATAAAAGCGTCAGTGAGCAAGTGCCAGGTAACCTAAGTGCAATGTGTCACAATTAAGTAAATGCAACAATGACAAGCAGTCACTTGCTGTCATGTGTAACATGGAAATACGTACAGTAAGCAATGCAGATATCAGTAGTGAGTCACAGACGTGTTGAGAAGCTGTGTATTATGTGGAAGTAGCATACCAGTGAAATAACAAGCTAACAAATAACAAGCATATAAACAAAGGTAGATCCAGGAGGCCTGGATGTAGTGTTTGCTACAACAAACAAGGTGTAGCAATGTCAGTAAGATACAGCTCAAATATGCAGGCACTATAAACCTGAAACCAGATGTCCCCAGCTATGAATGGCAGAGTACAGCCTATTGTCACACACGAGTGCAGACCACAAACCTTGTTAATGTTAAATAACTGGCCTGAAGGCCAACTGCCTATACCAGAACTAATACACTTGTACACTGGGCCCTCAATC
Source organism: Protopterus annectens (assembly GCF_019279795.1). Classification (NCBI taxonomy): domain Eukaryota; kingdom Metazoa; phylum Chordata; order Ceratodontiformes; family Protopteridae; genus Protopterus; species Protopterus annectens. The sequence continues at coordinate 1,819,111,651 of NC_056729.1, read as the reverse complement.
AGCAGTTCCCAACTTCAATGGATGAAAGATATGTGTCCTGCCACCACAGTGCTTGCCACAAACCTCCCTAATGTAAAACAACTGGTCTGAAGGCCAAGTGCTTAGTCCAAATGACTTAGAATGATAGCTACACTGTAATCAAGTTACAACCAAGCAGTAATAAGTACAATTTAATACTCCCTGTATAGAATGTGTACCATGTATTGCTGAGATACTATGCTGATAACCTGTTTGTGTACCTTTCCAGGTTAACATGGCTCCAAAAGGAACCCAGCATATTCTGCTGCAGAGGATGACGTGATTCACCAGAGCCTGGTGCGTGACTATGCCATCCTGTTCTCACGCACCACCCAGAATCAGCAGGAGAGGTCTGCACTGTGGTAAAACCTAGTTAGCAGGATAAATGATGTTGGCATGCATGATAGGACATATGAGCAGGTGAGACATCACTGCAGTGATTTGATTAGAAATGTCCACCAGCGTGCTGCAGATATCCGCAGGCAACAGGTTGCCACAGGTGGGGGGGTGGCCACACATCCCCCCCTCACCAGACATGAGGGGCTACTGCTAAGTGTTGTGGATCCAGCCCCAGAACAACAACAGCAACAGTCATGCATCATGATGGAGGTTGAATCCACACAGCAGCAAGACACAGAGCATGCAGGTAAGATGCCATATTTATTTATTGTTATTACTTTTACATTTGTTGACCAAGATAGTCTAGCTGGATATATGTCCATTTTCAGTAGAGGCCTGGGGAGAAAAGCTCCACACATAACAAAATAAAGGCAGACAGACAAGTTGTTAATACAGACAGCCAGCATAATAGAAATATACACCAGCCTGTTAATTAAATCAACATACATTTAAGGAACTCAAACAGTTTAGAGTCATACACAATGTACTGTTGGTTTCAAAGCAATTCTACTTAAAGCATAACGGTTATGCAATAAGGCAAAAGCCATATAGATAATAGTTAGGGCTCAGAAGGGTAGAGAAGTAGAAGGAGTATGAAAGATAAAATAATAAGGAAGAGGCAGGAGTCAAGAAGGGAAGTGAGGAAAAGAAGGAAGACAGTCAAGAGGAGGTGGGAGGGATGGGAGAAGTAGGTCAGAGCATAGAAGGACATCAAGGTGAAAGAAACAGGGTAGAAGCTAGTTTTTATGCACAATGAGGGGTTAAAGGTAAAGAGAGGGTGGGGAGAGGGACGTTAGCCTGGACTCCAAGAAGAACAAAGCCAGTGGTTTTGGAAGTACAGTTTGAGTTGACGTTTGAAGACAGGTACGGGTGAGATTAGACTTAACTCCTTGTATGTACATATGACTGTTCTGTACGCTGTTACTTCATGCACGCATAAGGTGTGCATGTGGTATGTATATGTCATCATGATATGTAATTGTGCATGTGTGCTACAGACATTATGAGCAGCTGATGTGTATAAGGGAACTAGTGTACTACTGTACTGTATCATGTGCAAAACAAATGGCACACTTGTGCCCACTGACATTACTCTCTTCACACTTCCAGGTCCCTCCCATCTAGCAACGAGGCAGGCCATACATGCTGGTGAGTGTTTTTAACATTACCTGAAAAACAATTTATAATACTAGTAAGAGTAGTGTAACTCTGTAGTAGACATGCTGGTGAGTGTGTTTAATAATACCTGTAATACCCAGTTGTACTAAATTAAGAGTAGTGTAACACGGTACTGATGTGTGTGTTTACTGTGGGGTGTGCATGTGTGCGAGTGTGCCTGTGCCCATGTGTGCATGTGTGTTAGTGTCCATGAGTGCATGTGTCCATTTCTGAATGTGTGCATTAGTATTGAAGTGCATCTCTGTCAAATATGTGTTGAGACTGTAATCTGTGTTCCCTGTTTTCCTCCCGTAGGTTTTGGTGCTGCTCTGGTGATCTGCAGCAGGGAACCTGAATCTTGTACCCTAGGTACTGATGATGATGAAATGTCTGTAATGGTGCAGGAAGGTGTGTCTGGGTCCAACATTGGTCAGCCAATTGACAGTACACAGCTGTCAACCCCGTCAATGCGCACAGTCATCCTGCCGTTACATCCTTTGTCACCATTGTCCCTAGGTGATGGACAGTCTGCAGTGGGCATAGATCAGGGTAATGTGGTATCTGTGGTACATGCATCCCCACAAGGCAGCCATGAGCAGGGTCCTCCAATGGTACCACGCAGACAGTCGCCCATGGGTTCTCGTGGGGGCATCCGTGGCACTGCCTCTGGCCGGCGTGCCCAAGGAGGTATGTCAACCTCCACTATGTTTCGAACTGTCATGCAGGCACAGGCACGTATGGAAAGGTACACCAGACAGGGTCTGAGGGAGCTGACAGCATGTCGCACAGCCACGACAGATGGCATGCGTGACGTTGCGAATGCTATCCGTAACTTCACAGATGTCGTTGACAGACGTTGTGGGGCATAGAACAGCTGCTCCACAACCAGATGTCCATGGGCCAGGGCGATGGTGTGCATTTGCGGCGTCGATGTGGCGTATGCCAGCAACAGCACCAGCTGGCAGTGGCATGGGCGACAACAGGCCCACTCACGCACCTCAAGTGCCAGCACCAGCCCCAGCAATGCTGGGTCTGTGCTGTCATCAAGACGCCCCAGGAGACCACATGCACGTGGCTCTGGACATTCCCAACAGGGAACTGTGTCCAGTCAACACACCTGCTTCTGACAACAGTACCTAGTCTGGGTTAGTACCGGATACGGCCTGTAGCACCCCTGCCAGGCACAGGTACCATGTCCGTGCCCACAGACACTGATCTGGATGACCTGACAGGTGCAGTCTGTGGCTGTCCACAAAACCCTGTACATGGCAGCCATTATGTGGGACTGTGTGCGTGCTTACACACATGCAGAAACCTAACACCTAGGGCAAACACATACACACACACACACACTGCACCAACACTGGTCCACCCTGTACTGCTGCCCCTCACAAACACACATACACACACATGTCAATTGGTGTTACCAGTGGCTGGCTTGGGCATACCTAACCCACACCCTGTGCATATGATGATACTGTGCCACCTCCTGCATACTACAACATTGGTGCAGGAAAAGGTAAACACGTTGCTGATGCACAGGGTGACTACATAGATGTGTATAAGTAGTAACATGTTGGTAACTGTTCACTGTCCCAGTATGATTGTGTGTATATCCCAGCAGTCCTGCTGCAGTAACTGTATGAATGTCCTCAATTGTTATCTGCACCCATACTACTTACCAAAGTGTACCAGCTGCACACCATCACATGCTAACATTGACTATGGGAATGCGCATCATGTGCTGTTATGTAGATTCAGCTATATGTATCTGTTCTGTCACACATGCATTTATACACACCCTGCTACCCACACACATGCACACGCTCACCTGCCATTCCCACTATTTATTACCCTACATGAGTAGCTGTTGATACATGACAGGTACACATTTGAGAAGTGCACTATGTTGATTACTACCGATTTCCTCTTCTCTACCTGTACTCACAGGGTGCAGGCAACCTCATCAGTTCAAAGATGTAATGTGCATCAGGTACTGTGGTACCCTGATTGCCACATCAAACATGTTTCCCATACGGAAATGCACACACAGACACATCCCACATCCACACACTTGCCACATTCAGGCTTCAAAACACTATCTAGGTATATTCTGGTACATGTGCGTGTTACAGTAGCATGTAACACTATACTGAGTACTGGCAGTTGTCTGTTGTCATGTTGTTTGTATAGAATAAAAGAATTGTTTGATTATCCTACTTCGTTTTGTGGACATTACTTGAAGAAGTGTTACCTTACATGTGTTATTGGTACCACCACCTTCTCTTTTGTAGTTTTGTTTGTATAGGGTGCTGTCAACATCACTGCTTGTTAAGGGTAATGAGCACCCTGCAGTGCATAGCCCCATGTGGCAAAACCACGTCCCACCCCCATCATTGTGCACACACACTAACCCCACCCACAGTAAAACACATACTTTCCATTTGCAAGATTCAAACCCATACCTAACTGTGTTATGACAGTAGAAGCAGACACATTAGCAGAGTGTGCTATTTGCAGTAGTTGTGGAAATCCTTTCTAATGCTGTACTTAGAGGGTGCTGACATCATCTGTGTGTAGGAGGAGGGATGTGCACCCTGTAGTGTGTTCTCCCAGTTGGCAAAAGGCACTTATCCCTCCCAGCATAGTGCACACACACAAACCCCACTCATACTAACACACATACATTCCCTTTGCAGGATTCAAACCCCTACCTAACTATGTTATGACACTGGAGAAAGACGCATTAGCAGAGTGCGCTATGCAAATTACTGGAGGACGTTAATACAGGTAATATAGTTATAGATCCTGACATCATCAGTGTTTCAAAAGGGGGATCTGCATCCTGTACTGTACTGTCACAGTTGCTAATAGGGGCATTTCCCACACACACATCGATGTGTTCGAGGTTTGCATATGTGGGGGATCCAGTACTCCAGTGTGATTAGTATATGGTTTGATTGCAACAATGAGGGATATACTCCCATTGGTGAGCATTTTGTACTCATGTTTGTGATGATCAGGTCTAGTATATCTGCCCCTCTTGTGGGAAGGTTGGTTACCTGTTCCATAGCTAAAGAATGCCTGATCTATGGGAACCCTAGAGCTTGGGTATTGTGGCTTGTGTAATGTTCACAGTCTATGTTTGGGTAGCTGACGTCACCCAGTATGATGGTGTTTGCAGAGACATCTATACTCTCCTGTGTCAGCATGAAGGCTGTGTGGGAGTCCTGAGTTTGAGAGGGTGCTGCAAGAGCTCCTCTGTGTCTCTTTCCATGTGGTCCAGGGAGGTACGTCTCAGGTTGTTTGCACCAGCATGGACAATGACTGCCTCATAGTTGTACTTGCTGTGGAGTGACCTGTGTGCCTGTGTTATGTGGCACATTCTATCACCTGACAGGTAGCTAAATGTGACCCTCACCTTGCTCTGTCTGGAGGGTGGCACGTCTGTCAACAGCTCATGTCAAGCAAGTTCACACCCCTCATAAATGATGTGGAAGCCTTCAAAGGCCCCAGGCCTGTTGAAAATATGGATCAGACTGCAGATACCTGTATAAAGGCATTCTATGGACACATTCAGGAATGCATGGATCATGAAACCACATATGAAAGCATGACCCAATTCTCCAAAGGCAGATGTCCTGGGTGCTGGACACCAGCCATAAACACACTATACAATAGAAGGATGACGCCACTACATGATACAACAACCTCCCAAAATGTGAAGGCACCACTGATGAGTATTGGAAGACAACAACAGGCACCCATACGATTGTCTAAGGCCATCTTTGAGAGAAGATTCCACAAGCCACTGAGGATAATCACAAGGCTGCCTGTAGTTATGTTAGGAACCTGGATGGTACTACCCAGATATGCTCAGTGGTAATCCAAGATGTCACACAAAATACAAAACACACAGACATTACCATCATCCTAGTGGACAGGTTCACTGCTGCCTTCTCCCCCCCACCACACCGAAAGGGCAAATATGTCTCAAGGCAGAGTGCTGCCCCCCCCTGACATCACAGATGCTCAGGTAAGAGATGCCCTTCCCAAAGCAATAAACACTGCATCAATGGGACCAGACAGTGTCCCAGGCTGTGTCCTACATGAACCACAAGAAGAGCTACACCCAGACATAACACCACTGTTCAATCCCAGCCTTACTACATGATATGTGGCCAGAGAGTGGCGTACAGCAACAGTGGTCCCTCTACATTCAGGTGGTGCCTTCATGGATCCTGGACACTATTCGCCCCATATGTCTGACTAGCTTTGTCTGCAAAGCTATGGCAAGGATCATCATGAACCTCACATATCTAGATATTGTGTACCTACAGACATGTCACCATACACAGTTTGGCTTTGTTAATGGCAGATCCTGCCTCTCAAACCTGTTTGATTTCTTTGAAACAGTCACCAAGACCACTGTCAAGGGGAAGGAGGTCTACACAGCCTACCTGGACCTTGCATAAGCCTTTGATACAATACCCCACTTGTGCATTCTAGGGAAGCTCACCAGTGTACATATTAACCCCTATGTCACTATGGTTATTGCACAGTGGCTCAAGGGCAGAACACACATGGCTAGACTTGCTGGAGCCAGGTCAGCCTCCAACCTGGTACAAGTGGTGTCCCACAAGGCTCAGCCCTGGGAGCTGTCATGTTCATTATATATTTATCATAGGTACAGGCCAACATGGAAGTACTGTGGCTGAGCAAGTCGCAGGTGACTGCAAACCGGATGCCATAATCAACTCTCCAGCTAACACACGCATCCTCCAAAAGGGCCTCTTGCAAACACACGACTTGTGCCACAGCCATGGCCTCAAGGTGAATGACAGAAAGCGTATAGTCATCCCCTTTGTCAAACACAAAGTGACCACAGAGTACCACATATGTGTTAATCCATTAAGTGCAGACGAAGGAATTATGGACCTTGGGGTACACAGGTTGATAGCATTCTACCATTTGACAACAACATGGACAAAGTGGTTAGGTAAGCATGTTATATGGGCCACATCATCATGGGATCCACATGTAGATCAGGGGAGGACATTGTGCCTCTTTACTCATCCCTCATCATGCCCATAATTGACTATGATGAACCTGTCGGCATGCACCCTACCAGACACCTGCAGCAACTGGAGATACCACATACGTACCTTGACAAGAGGATCAAAGGGCTCAAACAGATGCCACATACTGACTGGTTAAAGAAACAGCAGCTCTACTCAGTGGCATACTGCCTCTTCATAGGCAATCTGTGCCTGACATATAAAGCCATGTCAAACCCTCACTTAATGGCCATGCTGCACCTCAGAATATCCAGATCCCATCAGGATACACGCTGGAAAGACTTGAACCTCAGGAGTGATATACATAGGACATGCTGGAGGGGCACATTCACAACTCAGAGGCTCCCTTCATTCTTGAATATTATCCCAATAGAGGTTAGGCAGAGTGACTCAGTGACTATCTTCAAGAGTGATATTAATGACTGGATGTGACATTGTAGGGTTACCCTGGGTATAACTTATGTGTCACTGTGAGACAGAGGCACAGTATACTAACCTTGGAAAAGGGCATAGCAAGACAGATTTACAATGCATGTTGAAAGCCACACACATTCTGGCTAAGTGGATACATGCCCTGGGCAGACATCCCTGTATGAACCTATGGACCTATGTATCTTGTTCACCATTGGCCCTATGTGCTGTTAATCACCAATGCAATCTCAATACTATGGTAGCATGTGCAAAGGTCAGTTGTCAGTCACCTCTATGGTACAGTTGTGGAATATGTGTCATGTAGTAATGTCACAGCTGCCACATGTACACAGTCAACCCTATCCCCTACCCATGGATGTACAACACATGTATGAGATGGAAACACATGGCCAAACTGTGGACTAAGCACTCTGAACCCAGTACTGGCATAACCTGTCTGGTGGCATGAAATACTACAGTGACAGCAATACCAATCTGATGTGGACCTACACGGACAGCAATACAAGCATGGAAACACACCGGGTCAGTTGTGGAGCCTAAGGATAGCATCCTGCATGACTGGCAGACATCTCTGCAGCTGGCACACAGGCATACATTAGGCCTGCACACAGCACGCATAACACATAGCACAGAAATCCTGTGTGTCAAACAAGCACAGTCTGTACAGCTATACAACACTACTGCCGCAGTTGTGTTAGGTACTTTTATTGTCCAGTACAGTGAGAACATGCTCACCAGGCTGGACAAGGTGTAGGTCACAGTGATATGCTCATGGGGCACTGTGGTCCACCACATAACACAAACATACAGGTCAGTCAGATGCATGGACACATATGACTCAGTCATTGTCCATGCCACCACAGCTGATGTGGGATGTCCCTCACTGGGATACGATAGGGAACATGGAAGGGATCACTGAGCAAGTGACACAGGCTGGTAGACCCTGACCTAGGTTGGCATCAGACCCTCACCAGGGATTCTGACATATTACTGAATGCTAATGAATTAGTGTAGCTACAACACCCTAGCTGAACGGTTCTTAGCATGCAGTCACTGCATTGCTATGGAATAACGTCTTACCACTCCCACAACAGGTGAAAACATGCAGCACCTGTACATCAACAACATGTAGACTATATGCCCCAGACCAGGTGTGTATCCCTCACTACTAGGCTGATAGCATCTACATCTCACACTGTATATACACATCCCACATGCAGCACCTGCACAGAAGACCACAGTCATAATGTTACCCTGTGCAAATACCATGTATTCACATGTGGCAGGCATCACACATGGTAACTATTGAAGGTCACAGGTACATATGTGTATTTGGCACACACATACATCATGTGTGCATTTCCATAACTGGTTTAATCAATGTCATGCATTATTGTGAGGGACAACCCGCACACATGGGCATTCTGTGTGGGCAAAACACATGTGGCATGTCTGTAATCAAAAGCCATACATAATTGTGATATCATTTAGAAAGGGGTATGTGCATCCTGTAGTGTGTTTTCCCAGTTGCCAAAAGGGATGTTCTTTTCATACACACACTTACCCCCCTTCACACACACACTTGCCACTTGCTGGATTCAAACCCCTACCTAACCATGTTATGGCACTAGAGACGGACGCATTAGCGCAGCATGCAATTCGCATTACTAGGAGAGTTCCTTTCCCCTGATATACTTATAGGGTGCTGACATCATCAGAGTTTAGAAAGTGGAATAAGCATCCTGTGGTGTGTTTTCCCAGTTGCCAAAAGGGATGTTCCTTTCATACACACTTACCACCCTTCACACACACACTTGCTGGTTCAAACCCCCTACTAACTATGTTTATGACACTAGAGATGCTATTCGCATTACTGGGAGATTTCATTTCCCCTGATATACTTATAGGGTGCTGACATCATCAGAGTTTAGAAAGTGGAATGAGCATCCTGTGGTGTGTTTTCCCAGTTGCCAAAAGGGATGTTCCTTTCATACACACACTTATCCCCCTTCACACACACTTGCCACTTGCTGGATTCAAACCCCTACCTAACTATGTTATGACACTAGAGACGGACGCATTAGAAGAGCGCACTATTCGGATTACTGAGAGATTCCTTTTCTCCTGATATACTTATAGGGTGCTTACATGATTAGTGTCTAGAAAGGGGAATGAGCATCCTCTGGTGTGTTTTCACAGTTGCTAGGAGTAACATTTGGACTAAGTGTGTGAGCATGCCCAGTTCAGCCTTCCCATGGCATGTTGTGTGAAAGATGTCTCATTTATCTAAGTGTGTGAGCATGCCCAGTGTGGGCTTTCCATATGTTGAACTCTGCAGCCCATCACATTTGTGGATGAGTGTGACCTTCAACAAATACCTCCAGTTTATGGTTGTGTGTTCTGTGCCATGTTGTGTAGTTACTGTCCAAATGCTTTTGTGTGAACACAACAGGGAGTATACTGTGCCTGCAGGTTTTGCATGGGATACTTTGCACACAATTGTCAACATCCGTTCATACTGACCTAACACTGTAGTAATGTATAGTGTAGTGGTTCAGTACTTTCACTGTGGTGGTCAGTATCCTGGGCTTTAGTCCTATCACTGCTTTACATTTCCATAGTGTGCACAACAGCCTGGTTAGGGTCCAGTTGTGCACATCTGCACAAAGGCGGTGCCTCTACGGACCCTGGTAATTACTGCCCCATAAGCTTAACAAGTCTAGTCTGCAAAGCTATGGAGAGGATCATAATTGAGCTCATAAACAAAGATATAGGGGACATGCAGACATTGTACCCATCCCATTTTGGCTTGGTCAAGGGCAGATCATGCCTTTTGTACTCGGTTAACATCTTCAAAACGGTCACTTAGGCCATTGTTGGGGAAAGGCAGTCCATACAGCCTACCTTGGCCTTGCAAACACTTTCAACACAATACCCCACTCAGGTATTGTGGAAAACCCTAACAACTGAAATGTAAACCCATATGTCACAAGATGGGTTGCAAACTGGCTTAAGGACGGGACCCACAGGGTTAGAGTTGCTGGCACTATGTTAGACTCCAGGCTGGTCACAGGTGGTGTCACACAGGGCTCAGTCCTTGGCCCCTATTGTTTGTCATGTACTTCCCAGAAGTACAGGCCAACATGGGAGGACTTTGGCTGACAATGTTTGCAGATGACTGCACACAGGGCGCCATAGTGGACAGTGCATCAGACACGGATATCCTTCAGAAGGGACTCACGGTAACTGATAGCTGGTGCCAGAGCCATGGCCTGAAGTCAAAGTGCACAACATGTGTAGACATACCCTTCAGGAAAAGCAAGGTAACCCCAAGCTACCATATAGGTGGCAATCCTCTAAGCACAGAGGAGGTTATCATGGACCTGGGGACCCAGGTTGACAGTCGCCGTTCTTCTGACACTCACGTTGCTAAAGTGGCTAGAAAGACCTTCTACATTGCCCACCTGATAAGGATGGGATTCACATCCAGATCTAGTGGGTCATTGTTCCCCTGTACTCTTCACTTATCAGACCGGTGATCGAGTAGAATGCCCTATTCTGGATGTATCTCACCCAACATCTGCAGCAATTGGAGACACCCTGAATGTCCCCCACCTAAAGGATCAAGGAACCCCAACAGTTGTCATATGCTGCCAGATTGAAGACACTCCCACTCTATTCACTCACATACCGTCTGCTTAGAAGTGACATGTGCCTGACATGCAAGGCCATGTCCAAACAGGGATTAATGGACATGCTCCACCTCAGAATTGGCAGATCCACCTGAACCACTAGTGCAAGTGACTTACACCTTAGCAGGGATGTACGTTGGACATGTTGGAGGGATGGAGTTATCACCCGGAGACTCCCTATGCTGTGGAATACAATCCCGGTCCATGTGAGGCAGAGCACCTTGCTGGCTGTGTTCAAAAGGTATCTTGACCTGTGGATTGAAGGTCATATGTTTAACCCGGGGATCGTCACTGTGTCACTGCTGGAGAGAGGCATGACAAAATAATGGGCACAGTACTGTTTCCATATAAGGGGTGGTGTACGCCAACAAACTCTGGGCTAGGCTTATACCTGCCTTAGGGAAGATAGCCTAGTATAAACCTATGTACCTATGAACCTATCTGACCATGTTGCATTATGTTCAGATGTGAACTACTTACAACAGCCTCATCCAACATCAGTAGTGTATTCCACAACATGGGTGTACATTGGCAAACACTACCGATGTGCCCTAGGCCATTTCTAATGCTAGTCGGAGAGTGTGTTTGTCCGTCAACACATTGTAAGTGTAGTTTGCCATGACATATGTCTTGTTTAGTATACTGTGCCTCTGTCTACCTGTGACATAACATTGATACCCAGGGTAAACCTCCCATCTCCCATCCACTCATTAGGATTCCTGTTGAGGGAATCAACGAGTGTCTCTACGGATAACCTGTACTGGTAGTTTACTCATGCGTGGGGTGGCTTCTGTGTTATGGATAATGCAGTACAGCCTGTCCTATGTATGTCAGTGCTGGGGTTCAGGTCCCTCATGTGCATAGCTCCCTGCCATTCAGATTGTACAAGGTGCAGCATGTGCATTGATTCCAGCTTGGACATGGCTTTCTACATCAGGCACAGCTTGCATCTGGGTGGACAGCATGGCAGTGTGTGGAGCTGCACTCTGTTTAATCAGACTACACATTACATGTGTTCCAGCTCTGTCATACTCCTGGTGAGGTACTGTTGTGGACTTTACAGGTGCTGGATGTGTCTGCATGAGGTACACCCACAGGGGCTGTTGTGGTCATTTCTAATGCTGATGAAAGATAACTGCAGAACCACGATGACCTCCCCTTAGCTAGATGTCCGAAAGCATGGACCATGCAATCACAAATAAAAACAGGACCCTCTCCACAAAGGGAAAGTGGCCTGTCTGGTGGACCCCAGCCATAAACAAACTGTATGACAGATGAGGGTTACTAATGCAAGACAGAGCTACATCTCCAAAAGGGAAGACAGCTGTGATCAGCACTAGTAGAAAGCTACAATATCTCATAAAGACATGCAAGGTCAACTTGGGGACATAACTCATCAAAGACAATGAAGGTAACCACACTGCTTTCTTCAGTTATGTCAGACACCTGGTTGGGAACCCTCAGATATGATCAGAGTTGGTACACAACAACATATATTCCAGTGACCTGACAGATATTGGCAACATTCCGGCGGACAGCTTCAGTGCGATTTACCCCCTCCCTCACCCCCAAAAGAAGATAGTTATCACAGCTGTATGTAACCTCACTGTCATCTTGGATGTCCATGTGAGAGCTGCACTCAGCAAAGACAAGTACACAGCATCAATGGGACCTGCTGGTATCCCCGGTTGCATGCTATGTGAACTCCAGAAGGAGCTGGACCCGTATATACAACTGCTATTTAACCTTAGTCTTCCTACAGGATATGTACCTGAACACTGGCATATGGCAACAGTGGTCCCACTCCACAAAGAAGATGCCTCCACAGACCATGGAAACTACCACCACACAAGCTTAACCAGCCTTGTCTGCAAAGCTATGGGAAGAGTCATTATGGAGCTCTTACACAGAGACATTACTGACCTACGGACCCTTGTTCCCACCTAGTTCAGCTTTGTACAGGGCAGATCCTGCCTTTTGCACCTAGTTGACTACTATGAAACTGTCAGTAGGGCCATCAATGAGGGCTACGCAGTCCACACAGCCTACCTGCACTTGGCTAAGGCCTGTGACACAATACCTCACTCAGGCATCATAGCCAAGCTCAACAGCTGACATATAAACAGCATATGTCACAGGATAGGTTGCAAAATGGCTAAGAAACAGAACCCATAAAGTCAACATTGCAGGTGCCTTGTCAGATTTGAAGCCAGTCACAGGTGGTGTCCCACAAGGATGTGTCCTGGGACCCCTCTTAATTGGTATTTACTTTTCAGATGTGAAAGCAAACATAGGGGGGTTGTGGCTGACAAAGTTTGCAGATGACTGCAACCTAGGCACCATAGTGAATACATCAGCCGGCACACACATCCTACAGAATGCCGTCACAAAGGCGGATAGCTGGTGCCAGATGCATGGCCTGAAACTGAATGCAACTGATGTGTATTCATCCCCTTTGGGAGGAACAAAGTACCCACAGATCAATACATAGACAGCAACCCACTGAGCACAGAAAACAAATCAGACACCTGGGGACACATGTAGATAGTGACATCTCTTTTGACACCCCTGTTGCCAAAGTGGTTAGGAAGACTTTCTATCTTGTCCACCTTATCATGGAGGGTTTTCCATCCAGATCATAGGAGGTTATTGTTCCACTATCCTTCTCCCTTATCAGGCCCATGATTGAATACAAAGCCCCATATGGTATGTACCTCACCCAGCACTTGCAACAGCTGGAGAGACCCCAAAAGTACCTACCATGAAGATCAGGGGTCTTCAACACATGTCATATGCTTCCAGAATAGAGGAAATCCAGCTTTATTCAGTGTCATACCGCATACTTACAGGTGACCTATGCCTGACATACAAGACCATGTCCAATCAGGATTTGGTGGACATGCTCCACTGCAAGCAATCCAAATCCACCAGAGCCATGAGAGCTGAGGATTTGAACCTCAGCACATACATGTATAGGACATGCTGGAGGGACAGAGTCATAACTCAGAGGCATCTCACACTCTAGCAGAGTATCCCAGTTCATGTTAGACAGAGTCCCTCACTGACTCTCTTCAGGAGACATCTGGACAACTGCATATGAGACAGAGGCACAGACTAGACAGAGGCACAGTCATGTTATTCAATTACGTAATGGGGTCATAATGTTTCACTACTAAGTCAGAGGCACAATATTCGAATCTATTCTGTACACTTATTACCACTATAAGGGGTGGCAATAGCCACATCACTATGGCTAGGCTTATACATGCACTAGGGCAGATAGCCTAGTAGTAAACTATGACACTATGAAACACTGGTGTATGTGTAGGTATTGTCAGTCAAGCACTATGATGTGGTTTGGGGGGTTTGATATCTCCCTGTATTCCAACATTGTTTTGTCTATTCCTTCCAGCATGTCTAGGGATCAGTTGCTAGTGTCCTCTCCTGCTCAGCTGGTGAACCTGGGAATATTGAGGCAATGTTACACTTGCCTCATGTACACTGACAACCCTCTCCTTCTCCCATAAAACACACATACATGTGAGAGATGCAACTATATAGCCAAAGTGGAGGCTGAGCTCTCTCAACATAGGACTAGCAAGACCAGAGAGAAGGTGAAGGTAACCACACACATCACAAATCCAGTCTCACATGGCACTATCACAACTTAAGATCATACACATAGACACACAGAGACATACTCGGAGGCTCTGATCAGAATTCTACCAAAACAGCAGAGGCCACCACAGCAGACACCCACACAACTGCCTCCACAGGGCACAGCACATGCAGCACATAGACCACAGAGTCAGTGTGCCAAACAGTCACAGCCCTTAAGGCCAAACACAATGCCAGACACACTTGTCATAGGTGACTCCATAGTCAGACACACTGACGTCCCGCTCACCAGATCGAGTACGGAAGAGGTCACAGTAAGCTGCCTATCGGGCACTGGAATCCACCACATAATGCAAGCACTCAGGTCACTCAACTGCAAGTACAAGTCTGACCCAGTCATTATCCATGCTGGTGTGAACGACCTGAGATGTACCTCCCTGGACTACATGGAAAGAGACATAGAGGATCCCTCTGATTATGTAGGCCAGGCAGGTATGACCTTGACCTTGAGCAGTATCCTACCTTCACCAAGTATGATGCCACATAAACAGAGACAAGATGATCAGCTGTAATAATTTGCTTAAACTATGGTGTCATTCAAAGGGGTCCAATGTCAATCTCCCTGGCATGTCATGCTGGACAGGCCACGCTGATTTACAAGGGATGGCTTACAGCTGTCACCCTGGGCTTCCGGATTTCAGCTGATGCTCTTGCCACCCCATTGTGCATTTTTATGCAAGATTCAGATTCTACACCTACCACCCTAGAACACAGAAAAGGAAAGACACTAAGGGTAATGCTGCTCAATGCCAGAGGACTCAACCTCAAGCTGCACACACTCGATGCCCTTCTCAGTATGTAGCACATTGATGTCTGTGCTGTGCCTGAAACCTGGTTCACAGCTTCTGACAGCACCCGGCACTATCGGGTGTTACCTCATATCATGCATTCCGGCACCGAATCGGACAACACCAAGAAAGGAGGGTGGGTGTCCATATTCATCAAGGACACCCTCACCTCGAGGTTGGTGGCAACACACGATGCATCGGAGACCATCCAGGTGCCAGTAACCATAGGCAAGACTGCTCTGCAGTTTGTAGCATGTTACATGCCACCCTCTCTAACTCAGGTACCTCACACAGCTGTCCTGAAAACACTGGAGGGGATATGTATCTCCAAACACCATCCTACTGGGTGATTCCAACTATCCAAATATAGACTGGGATCACTAATCAAGCCACAACACTCTAACACAAAGGTTCCAAGAGTTCATACACTCAAATGCCATGGAACAACTGGTCACCATCCCCACAAGTGGAGACAACATACTAGAACTCATCATCACGAACATGGGGTCACACTGTTCAACACCAGAAGTATACCCATCATTGGTGAGATCAGATCATGGACTAATCTCAGTGGGAGTCCACATCCCACCCACACCCCAGATAGAAAAACAAACAGTGAAGACCTTCTCAGATGCCGACTTCACATTTCTACGGACAGGTGTGGTCTCTTTCAAGGCCCCCAAGCCAGCGGACACCATTACCCAAGCCGCTGTATCACTTACAAATGCCTTCAACCAGCACCTCCAGGACTGCATGGATCAGGCAATCCCAAACAAGACAAAGACTCTTTGTACCACAGGCAAGCATCCAGTCTGGTGGACCCTAGCCATAAACAAGCTCTACAACAGAAGGAAGGAGCTACTACAAGATAGAGCAAAATCCGTAGAAGGGAAGACACCCCTGCTCATTATGAGTAAAACACTGGGTTCCCCCATACAATCATCCAAGGTGAGTTTTGAGAGTAAACCCACTCAGGACTCAAGGGACAATCATGAGTCCTTTTTTACCTATGTTTGAAACCTGGGAGGGAACTCCCAGATATGCTCGGAATTAGTTCGGAATGATGTAAATATCACTGAACCTACAGACATTGCCAACATACTGGCTGACAGGTTCAGTGCATATTTCTCCCCCCCCTCCCCCCAACTGGAGGGGTATCTACACCAGAGGATAGTAGCCACCCAAACATCTCCAATACTGGGGTGAGAACTGCTCTATCCAAGGCGGAAAACACTTTATCCATGGGACCAGATGGTATCCCCAGTTGTGTGCTCCATGAACTCAATGAGGAATTACACCCGCAGTTGGGGCAGCTGTTTAATCTTAGCCTCACCTCAGGATATGTGCCCAAGGAGTGGCATACAGCAATGGTGGACCCACTTCCCAAAGGAGGTGCCTCCACCAACCCCAGAAACTACCATCCCATCAGCTTGACAAGCCTGTTCTGCTAAGCTATGGAGAGGATCATAATGGGAATAATACATGAAGACATAGGGGACTTGCAGACATTGGATCCAATCCAGTTTGGCTTTGTCAAGGGCAGATCATACCTTTTAAACTTGGTTGACTTTTTCAAGACAGTCACCCAGGCCATTGACGTGGGCAAGGCAGTCCACACAGCCTACCTTGACCTGGCAAAGGCTTTCGACACAATACCCCACTCAGGTATCATTGAAAACATCACCAGCTTAATTGTGAACCCATACATCACAGTATGGGTTGCAAACTGGCTAAGTGACAGAACACACAGGGTCAAAGTTGCTGGTGCCATGTCACACTCCAGAGCTGTCACAAGTGGTGTCCCACAGGGCTCAGTCCTGGGCCCACATTTGTTCAGCATCTACTTTTCAGAAGTACGAGCAAACACAGGAGGATTATGGCTGACAAAGTTTGAAGATGACTGCAAACTGCGAACCATAGTTGGAAACCCATCTGACACAGACATCCTTCAGAAGGGTCTCATAGACACAGATAACTGGTGCCAGAGCCATGGCCTTATGTTAAATGCTAAACAATGCATAGTCATACCCTTCGGGAACAACAGGGTTACCCCTAGTTCCCATCTAGGTGGCAATCCTCTAAGCACAGAAGAGGTTATCAGGGTCCTGGGCACCCAGGTTGACAGTAATATTTCGTTTGACACTCACATTGCCAGAGTAGGCCTGGGGCAGTTCCTGCTATTAGGACAGAAGTGTGACCTGGTAGTGTCAGGGTGCTGATGTGGGCTTTGACCCTGTTTTCTATTACAGCACTGGTATCTACATTCTCTATACTGTGTGCGTTTACACTGCACGCATTTATACTTCTGGCATTGGGTAGCATTATATCTAGGTTACTATCGCTTGTGGTACCTATGAGGTAGGATTGTGTTTTTTGTGGTTTATGATTGGTGAGGGTGGATGTTAGTCGGGTCCTCAGGTGTGCATATGGTACATGTTATTACATTACTTAACACATGGCATTCATGCCTCAGGTGGTGCTGCATGGCTGCCTCTGTCGGATGCACATACTACACTCCCTGTACATGTTTGGAAGCAGGTTGTGTCATGTTAGGCATCCCTGTTACTATATGAGTGAGTCAGAGCGGGTATCAGTCCCAGTGTTCCTACTGACCAAGTGTATGTGCTATGCGTTGCCTCTTTGCCAAGGCCAGGGCATACTGGGCATGCCTCCTTCTGCCTACTGGGACAAGTTCAGGTTGTTCCTCCTCCGAGTCACCCTCTGCCTGTGGTGGCCTTGGCAATGGTGGGGGGATGTTAGGCCCAGCCCTGTGCTGGTCCTGCTGCAGCTGTTTCCGCAGGATCATATTATGTAGCATAGCACATATCATGACCATTTGGGTACATGTAGTTGGTGTGTACTGCAAGGCTCCACCAGATGTGTCCAGACACCGGAACCGTGACTTGAGCAGCCCAAACACACGCTCTATGACATTACGTGTTTGTGCGTGTGCCTCATTATGGCGTTCCTGTTCAGGTGTGTGTGCATTTCTGATGGGTGTCATCAGCCACGGCTCAAGTGCATATCCTGCATCCCCCACTAGGTGTCCGTGTGGGAAATCCCCACTGGCAAATGATTGGTACAGCTGTGTCAGATGCCAGATGTGGGAATCATGGTAGCTCCCAGGGCAGCCAGCACACACATTCATTATTATGCCCTGGGCATCACACATGACCTGGCAGTTGATGGAGGGGTATCCCTTGTGGTTAATGTAGACTCTACCCCGCTCACCAGCTGGTGCTTTGATGCGTACGTGCGTGCAGTCTATTGCACCCAGCACCTCAGGGTATCCCGCTATTTGCTGGAAGAGACGCATATTGCTGGCCACAACCTCACGGTCATTAGGGACATATATATGATCACCGACATGTGCTGACATGGCATCCAGGAACTGGTGCAGTACCCTGGAGGCTGATGCCTGTGATATCCCCATCATATCACCAGTTGGTCTCTGGAAGGTACCTGTTGCTAGTATTCTTAGGCCAACACATACCTTGGTTTCCACTGGGATGGGTTCCCTCTGTTGGTTCTGTGTGTGAGATGTGGCCTGCACAGCTCAACAATCTGCTGCAGAAGGTCTCTGTCCACTCTGTAGCACTCTACTATCTCCAGCTCATGTAACCCATGGTAGGTGACCCTGGGCCTGTATACTCTTCTCCTTCTCCTCACTCTGGGTTGTCTGTCAGCATCTGCATTGACACCACCCTCAGCAATTCGCATTTGCCTGATTATAACAGCTATGGCAGCCCCTAGCATTTCTGCTCTGAGTTCAGCTTTTTCAGTTTTCAATTCTGATAGCTTACTTTCTTGCAGTATCTCTTGTGAGAAACACCCTGCACTGCTCTTTGCAGTGTTTTAAGTGCTGGGTTGGGCTTCTAGTCTGCCTGCATAATTGCCTGCTTCCAATTGTTTCCACCAATTAACTCCAGCAGTATTCCCTGGCAGTTTCCTAGTATTTTGGTTTTCCCTGTTTCCTCTCTGTTTCCTGAAGGGGAGCAATGTGCACACCAGCTCAAACACGCTCACAGTCACTTAAACGTGCGCACACATCCCTACACGGTGTTACACGCGCACACACATCCTTACACGGTGTGAACTAGGCTGATTCATGTTAAAATGCGCGCACATTGCCTTAAACACGTGCATGCCCGCGCAAACCGTTGTAATCGGTTTGCAACACGCTCCCACATGTTGAACCTGCCTTACACATGCACACACGCGCGCATGCACGTATATCAAGAAACTTTGAGTCTAGGGATAGCGTAAACCTTCCATTTCTTGACTTTCCTAGTGTTCTGTTGGGACACACCTCCCTCCCTGAAGTCTGTCTGTCATCTTTCACCTTACATTGCCCTCCAATCTGGTACATTTGTATCTATCCTTCCCCCCCGTGATGTCACCTACCTCTTACTCTGTTCCTCCCCCTTCTCTAACTCTTACACTACTCAGAAAGTGCTCATTACCTATGTGGCAGTGTGATTCAGTATTGTAACCCTCATTTACATAGGATTGCCTAGTAATGACTAGTTACATGTCTTACACGGAGCTTCCCCTTGACAACCACTAAACGGAGGCCATATTGTTTTTGGTCTGCAAGTCCCTCCATTGACATTCCATGTAATACATAAATCCCACAATTGTGGGCTTATAAGCTTCGGTTTTTAGTTTTAGGTAGCGCACCCGTTTGCGGGTGTGCGCTGCAGTTAAACCTAAAAATCCTGTGAAAAAAAAAAGTTATATAACATATTTTTGCAACACTTTTTCATGCCAATGGCCACATATTTGGCCATTGGCATGCTTAATAAAACAAATGCACCCTTTATTTGGAGCTGACATAGCTCCGTTTTAATTTGCAGAAATGTACTCAGTTGTCAGCTGAGTACATTTCTGCAGCTAACACGTCCGTTACACGGACTGGTTTCTGCTTCGTGGATCGCTCAGATACCTAATTTGCATATCTTTGAGCTGCAAATGAGGTATTGAGCATTTCCACGCCCAGTCCGTGTAAGAGACGTGTTAGCTGTCTCTTACACGGAGATTTGGGCTGTTCCTGAATCGGGAGGCTTACACTACTCTTGAACTCTGTGTAAGCCTTCCTGAATCTGGCCCTGTATTTTTACAAGTCAGGGACAGAGAAGATTACTGTCTTGTCATAGATCAGGAGAAACAGAATAGGTAGGCAGTCATTCTGAAGAGACTATAACAAAATTCGTGGTACCATGTTAAAAATAAGAGAAGTTACGCAACGATAAAAAGGGTAGAACAAAATGGGTAATAATTGCACAAAAAGACCCCAAAATCCACCATTAACCGAAGACGCAAAATACATGCAGTCACAGCACACTGACAATATTAAATACTATTCAAAATGGGTTAATAAATACAAATTCGACGGAAAATCAGAAAAATCCTCGCTTGTCAAACTTGTCAAACAGCTCAAAACTGATTCCAAAGGTTGGGTAAAAAAGCAACGCCGTTTAGGAATTCCTCAGGCACACAGGTGGATTGAGGAAGTAAACCGTAGGGAACAGAACAACAATTCAAAAACAATGTTTTTAGATAAGGAGGACAATAACTTAGTAATAGCATCGGCCCCTCCGCCTCCCTTACCAGAATATGAAGCAAGTGAACAGGTTAGTCCACCCCACCCTATCCTCCTATCACTATGAAATAGAGACATTGCAAAAGTAAAACCATTTATTAGAGATCCCATCGGGACCAGGTCTCGAAAACGGGCAGGTAACTCAAATGAAGGCATTGAGTTATATCAAATGGTTAAGAATTCACGATCTATGAGTGAAGCAGAAATATGACCACTTATAGAAGTACCTAATCCTCAGGCAGGACAAGATGGTCAGAACCCAACTATTTTAGTGTATAGACCCTGGACTCCGGAAGATATCTGGAAAGCCACTGAGGGAATTCCCCATCCAAAAGTTAATTTTAGAAAGTTCTCAGAAGATTTACAAGGAATGAGGCTGAGTTATAACTTAAACGGAGAAGAGGTAGAAAAAGTAGTTAGACAAATTGTGGGGCCAGATTGGCACACAATTACTGGCAACTGGAATCCCCGTGACGCTGCACATAGACCCCTCCCACATAGCAGCGCAGAATTAGACAACAGAGTAAAAGGTCTTACAGACCGCGTCTCTGAAAATTTGAAGCCTAGGGCAGACTGGACTTGCATTAATCAATGCATCCAAGAAGAAGGTGAAACTATTGACTGGTATTATGCCAGATTATTAGAATGTTTTAATAACCACTGTGGAATGCAGGTTCCTGAAGATCAGATACAAGATTCCCCATATGAACAGCAGTTAAAGAATGCATTTTTGAAAGGCAGTATTGCACCCATAAGCAGTTTTATTACAAAACACATGGTAGATCATCGTACAAGCAGGTTACAGTCATTACTTGAATATGCTAGGCATGCCGAAAGGCATTTTAATAGCAAAAAGAAAGAGAAAGCCCAAGTATTTTCTGCAGAAGATGGAGCAGAAGTTTATGTAGTACAGTCCGGGAAAAAGGGCAAGAGAAATGCCCGGGGAAACAAACAATCTGATCAGCGATCAGAGGACTTTGAAGGGCAAAAGAAAAGGGGTGAATGTTTTAAATGTGGTAAAAAGGGACACTTGGCAAGGGATTGCAGGAAAAACAAGAAGGCAACCACGGAGGATAAGGAGGGTGAGGACTGACTATATGGTAGTCAAGAATCACTAGAAGGGGATAGCGGAGAAAGGACAAATGAATATGTGATAGAGGGAGTAGAGGATGTGACAGAAGAGATAGAGGAAGTGCAGGAAGTTAGTGACAGTGAAGAAAATGAAATATTAGACCTAGCCTTATTGAGCCTGGAGCTCTATTTAGCAGACACGAAACCAGAAATTACACTCTTGGTAGAAGGGAGGGAGGTTAAATTCTTGAGTGACTCAGGGGCATCACGAACCCTGATACATCCCTCCAAACTGCCAGAAAACTCAGAGTCACCTGATTACATACTGGTAAAAGCAGCTAATGGACAGCTGTATTGGGAGCCGCTCTCCCATAACAATGCGATAACTGATCATGTTTCAGGATTGACTCAGAAAAGCAAAATTGTTGTTTCTGCAAAATGCCCAGTAAACCTCTTGGGCAGAGACCTCATGCAACTATTTGGTATAGTAGCAGTCCCAACCATGCAGGGTATGGAAGCACAGCGACAAACTGATACCTTTGCAGTGCAATCGGAGGGTGAAATGTTTTATTGGTACAGCCAGGACTTGGTTACGACTGGTCCAGGGACTGTGACTGAAGAATTAATGAATGTAGCCATCAGCAAGTTCAACTCCCTTGACATTGATAAACAACACTTGTTGCACTGTACCCTGTATTATTGTAACACACCAGGACCTGATAAGGAATATGAGCAAGAATTGTTTAAAAATCATGCAAACAGATTGATATTACATAATCTGTACTGGGATATGGAAGGGAACAGTGTAGCCAGCTGTTCATTGCCCCAGGAATTCTTTGCACTTTATAAATCTAATCGACTACCACATGTTAGCTTAACCAAGGACAAAAACATAGAATGGGCAGACCTAGGAGAAAAAGTCACGAGATGGGAGAAATGGACAGAATTAGAACTGTCAGAACAGGGAATACAAATACAGAAGTTGAATTGGATAACTCAGACCCACCCAGCCGTGCACTTGCAGTCTAGCAAGGACAGCTGATTAGCACTCCTATTGAAGGAGGAAGAGAATGCCTTACAGAATATACCAGAGACTCTCTGTTCAACAGGAAAATCAGATGTAGGACTTATTCGTACAGCAGGACCAGTTACTATCACGCCAAAGTCAGCATTTAGACCACAAAAAAGACAGTATCCCTTAAGAAAAGATGCAGAGGCAGGAATCAAACCTATTATAACAGCTTTACTTAAGGAAGGGGTACTGGTGGAATCTCCTGATTTACCATGTAACACACCCTTATTTCCTGTTAAGAAAGCGAATGGGGAGTGGCGTATGGTCCAAGATTTGCAAGCTGTAAATGATGCAGTAATACCAAGGGCACCCACAGTGCCAGACCCACACACCCTGCTGAATGATTTAAAACCTCAACAGAAGTATTTTTCTGTGCTAGACATCAGCAATGCGTTCTTTTCGATACCGATACACCCTGACAGCCAGTATTGGTTTGCATTCACATTTCAGGGGAAAAGGTATACATATACGCAACTACCACAGGGATATTGTGAAAGTCCAACAATATTCTCACAAGAAATGGCAAGCAACTTGGCGGGATTCACCCCACCACGAGGCAGGCAGATTTTACTTTATGTTGATGACATCTTGCTGGCGGCCCCCACCCAGCAAGATTGTAAGAAGATACCATAGTGCTATTACGATTCTTAGCCGCTGAAGGACATAAGGTAAATAAAAATAAACTGCAGCTTTGGAAAAAACAAGTCAAATACCTAGGATATGTAATATCCAAGGAAGGTAGAACATTAGATGAGGACAGAAAAGTAGCAATTTTGCAAGCACCAAAACCCACTACCAAGAAGGAAATTATGTCCTTCCTGGGTACAACTAATTTTTGCCAGAGCTGGAATCCAAACTATGCCTTGAAATCTGCACCTCTAACTGACCTGATATATAAAAAG
Organism: Protopterus annectens; assembly: GCF_019279795.1. NCBI lineage: Eukaryota > Metazoa > Chordata > Ceratodontiformes > Protopteridae > Protopterus > Protopterus annectens. Next base: position 1,819,087,761 of record NC_056729.1, on the reverse strand, counting down.
CCTATGGCAGCACAGGATTTGTTATAATGGACACCGGAGGCAGAATCTGCTTTCTACAAACTGAAACAGTTAATAGCGTCCTCATTAGTTCTGGGATTACCAAACTACCATAGATTCATAGATTTGTACTAGGCTAACTGCCCTTGCGAGCCATTTTAAGCCTAGCCAATTATCCCTTGTGAGACTCAAACCCTGCACCTTGTGTTTGTAAGACAAACACCTTAACCATTAGGCCACCCTCCCAACCTTTTTTCCAAACTGTAGACTGTAAGCAAGGTTATATGACATCAGTATTAACACAGCAGCATGGGGACAAGCAATGCCCCATTGCTTACTATTCATCACAACTAGACCCAGTGGCACGGTCCTTACCCCACTGTGTACAAGCAGTAGTTGCAGCTGCAATGGCAGTACAGGCTTTGGCCTCAGTAGTCTTATTCCACCCTCTCACATTGAGAGTGCCTCATGCAGTCGCGATTATTTTATTGCAAGAGAAGGTAGCATATCTTTCCCCTGCTAGGCATCTTTCCTGTATGACTATATTGTTGAGCCAACCTCATATGACAATTGAATGATGCACGACTTTGAACCCTTCTACCTTGCTCCCAACCCCTGCAGACGGCACACCACACCGCTGCCTGCAGGTAATTGAGCAAAAGACACTACCTAGAAAAGATCTCACTGATGTCCCCTTGGATGATGCCGAGGTGACATACTACGTGGATGGTTCGTGCAAAAGGGGTCCTGCAGGACATAACCTAGTAGGATATGCAGTAGTTTCTGATATTGAGATTATAAAAGCGAAATCTTTACCACACAACTTATCTGCACAGGCAGCAGAATTGATTGCCTTGACATGGGCATGTACCTTAGCAAAGGGTAAAAGTGTAAACATTTACTGACAGCCAGTACGCTTTTTCTACTGTGCATGTTTTTGTGCAACAGTGGAAAAACCGAGGAATGATAACATCTACTGGCTAACTTATCAATCATGCACAGTTTATTTTAGATCTTTTAGAATCTATTCAGTTACCTCAGAAAGTAGCTATTTGTAAATGCACAGCTCACACCAAGCAACAAGATAGGATTTCAAAAGGCAATGCGAGAGCTGATACAGCTGCAAAACAAGCAGCTACAGAAGTATTTCTTTTAAATGAGGAACTAAACCCTCTGAGATTTTAGACTTAGAAATGTTAAAGACAATGCCGACACTCACTACGCAAGCTGAAAAACAAAGATGGGTAAAACGAGGAGCAATTCTCGAAAAGGAGCTGTACATCTCTAAAGAAGGGAAACTGATACTACCATCTGATTTTCTTAGATATGCAGCTTTGTTGAGCCATGGGCAGTGCCATGTCTCAACAGGGGGGATGGTACAGCTGGTGAACCAGGTGTTCACAATGTATGGATTTACAAACTACTCTAAAAAATTTTGTTTGATGTGCCAAATTTGTAACAAACATCATGTACAAGGGGCGTTAAAGCCCAAGCAAGGGAGTTTCCCTACACCACCATATCCGTTTCACACTATCTGTATGGATTTCATAGAATTGAACAAATGTGAAAATAAGAAGTATTGTCTTGTCATTGTAGATATGTTTTCCAGATGGGTGGAAGCCTTTCCAACCAAAAATCCAGATGCAGCCACAGTAGCAAAAGTTCTTGTCAAAGAAATCATACCTAAATTTGGCATTCCGGAAAGGATCTACAGTGACACTACAGTGACACTTTGTAAACCAAACCATACAGCAGTTAAGTAAGCATTTTGGTATTTCTTTAAAAAATCATTGTGCATACCATCCGCAATCTGCAGGGCTAGTTGAGAGGCATAATGGAATATTAAAGAATAAATTAATAAAGTTAATAGCAGAAACAGGAAAGAATTGGGTGTATTGTCTGCCCCTGGCACTGTTGAGCATGAGAACTGTTCCAACTGCAAAAGGATTGACTCCTTTTGAAAATCTGTTTGGAAGGGCTTATTATATACCCCAGTGGAAACTTCTCATGCCCGCAGACCAGGAAGCTGACTATACACTGGCTGAATATATGAGAAATTTGTTGAATTCTAAACATTTGTTGCAGTCAAATTCTGTTTCAGATAAAGAACAAACCGAGACATCGGAAGTGGCAGTGATCCCTGGGCACTGGATTTGGGTGAAAATCATTAAAAAGAAAAATTTGACGTCACCAAAGTGGGAAGGTCCATACCAGGTGCTTCTTTCGACACCCATTGCAGTCAAAATTGCAGAGGGAGCTTCGTGGAGCCACCTGACGCACTGCAAACTAGTTAAGAACTTTGAACTGGACACAAATCTTACCTCTCCATCGGGGCCCTCACCGAAAAGTCTGGCTACAAAGGGGGGTCAGATCAATAGGACTGATCCGTCTCAACCCCAGTGAAGAAACCATCGGTGCTGTAGGTCCTATTAGGGCAGAGAGTAAGATCACATGTCAAAAGCAAAAATGATAGAATCCAGAAAAATCCAAATAAAACTACTCGGAAGAGTCAGAGAAAACAGGAATGCAGAACAACCGTTTCCTCAGAAGTATTGCATAACCATCCTGTTAACTGTACTAGTGACAATAATCTTTTTGTTATGGCTATTCCTTTTCCCAGCCATACAAACTGTACTGAATAAGCGTGGAGAGTTGCATGTAGAGTGGCACCCAAACTTCAACACATACCAGGCAATCAAATATGTGTATGCTGAGACCTTCAATGTTTTGAATTGCTGGATTTGCACAGCTTTTCCAACAGCATACGGGGGATTACTGTTAACTTCAGTCCCCCTAGGAGTCAATGAGACCTGGGAAAACCTGATTCATGATACATCAAGTATTACATCACAAGATAAAATAACATTGCACTTGTCTGTTCAACAAAAGGGAACTGTGTGTTTTTACAAGAATGATACGGTTCAGGTGGGTTGGAGCAATTGCAATGTGACTGTTCCTTATAGATGCTACACTAAATCTGATTAATACCAGATCTTATTGAAATACAAACTATGATTGATTTTTTGAATTGATGCACAAAACAATTGAAGAAGTAAAACATGATTCTGTTCTCTACAAACAACTGTCTATAATTGACAGAAAAATGTTTCACGCAGGACAAATGTATGTTCATAGTAAAGTTACTACCAAAGTAGAGGACTGTTACTTTGTATGTGGTAGGAAAGCATACAAGTGGTTACCTTGAGAATTGGTCCGGCAGTTGTTTTTTGGGCTATCTGGTTCCAGTCATACGACACACAGCAGCTTTGCCTCAAGGGAAAATTCAGAATGTTCGAGAAATCATCAAGAAACCTGTCAATCCAGTGGGGCAAATCAAAGCACGCTGGAAAAACCATCATGCTGTGGGCGATGGACTGACACACATGGACTTGAGTGATACTGTTATATCGTGGGCAGGCATATTACCAGCATATGGAGCAACAAAATCGATCTGGGAGCTGAGAAAACTATCTAAACTTCTTGAAGTAATGAGTAATGCAATCTTTTCCGCCCTAGAATTGGTAACTGATGAACTGAATGCCATGAGAACTGTAGTGCTTCAAAACCGCATGGCTCTTGACTTCACCCTAGCGCCGAGAGGAGGTACTTGCGCTTTAATGTTTATATATTCCTGACCACAAACATGAGACAGACAATCACCTTGAGGTAATTCAGCAGGTATCGGCTATGACCAAACCAGGACCAAATCCATTGACGGACTTTTTCCAGAGATTGTTTGGGGGGTGGGGCAGTATCCTGATGAACATCCTGACTGCCATCTATGTAGGAATGATCCTACTGGTGGTATGTGTTTGCTGCTGCATTCCCTGCATGAAAAGACTGATTAAAGACTTTATAGACATATCAGTTTCAGAAACCTTATACCAAGGTGTTGAACTTGAAAAACTGTTGAAAAATTGAAAATGCTTTCATAAGTTTAAACTGAATGACTCGCTTAACTGCAAATCCTGAGTAGGAAGAGGTTAGGGGAAGAAAAACTATTTATGCTTATTTTGAAAGTAGAATAAAAGTATTAAAAGGGGGGAAATGTCAGAAAAATATGTATTAGTAATATGCTTAGTGCATTCAAGGTTTAAAAAGGGTTAACATTTATTCTATTTCACACTGCATAAATCTGCATGATCTACTGAGACATTCCAATCCTGTTATGTCATAAAAATATGTGCAGCTATGATCTGCTTATGCTTTGGAAATTAACAGGAAAGCATTTGATTTCTGCTAATATCATAAAAATAATAATAGATGTTTAATTCCTACTAATGTCATGAGACTTCAACAAAGAGTTATTGATTTTCTGCTTATGCCGTGAGAAAGTACACAGCTGCAGAAGCTATTGATAATGAAAACAAAGGCTGTTTGAAATGTAATCAGCATTTACTTGTACCTAAGCTAGAAATGTACCCTGAAATGTAACACATATATATTAGAACTACACAACTGAAGAATAGAAAGTTTGTAGTAGGCTAAAAATAAGCCCCCCAAGGCCGGGTTGTTTTTCTCAAATGTTTTTCATAAATCCAGTCATGTCAGCAGGAAATCCAAGTAACATTTTCTATGTAACACATAATGAGTTTCAAATCTGAACATGTCAGCAGGAAATCTAGGTAACATTTTCTATAGAACAATACAGAAAGCTGTGTCTAACTACGTCAACCATAGAAAAGTAACATTTCATAGAACTGTATAAAAGAAGCCTACTGCCTACTAGTAAATTGGACAAAATCCTGTATCTGTATGTTTTGTCTCCTTGCTGCAAGTAATAAAAGACGCCATACCTGAACCTTACGTGAATTGGTCTTTGAAGTTTTTTCCTTTGACAGACAGCGATATTGTTGCTTATTAGTGCATGTACTCATGCAGACATACATTTATAAGACAGTTTCCCTCATTTCACAGGACAGCATTGCTTTAGACAGCTGCATCTTGGAAACAAACCCATTGAGTTGCAAATGTCCTAGAAGAATAAAATCTTACAATGTTTCAATAAAAATACATGTCAGACAACTTTGAAATTGAATCTTGTTACTGCACTAAAAGTATTTTCCCATTAGTTGACACCCTGCAGGAATCAATGTAACTGTCTGTATAAAGTACTGATTCCACCCAACTGAATTTATTTTCTTTTTCTTCCCTGCACTGTGGTAAAATGTTTGGATCTTTCACTCGTTTCCTGGATATTTGACTGCATTCTTGAATGTTTGTCAGATTTGTATGTGCTGGATATGTGATAATGAGTGTATTTTATTAAAACTTTGTATGTAGTGCACATAACAGTTTTAGTGGTATACTTCACTGTTAATATTAGAATTCTCATACCTTTTCTCAAAGCTGTCTCTTTTGTGACTCAGATGGCTGTTTTTTTTTTTCAAATCTTTATTTTATTTTTATTTCATTAACAATATTTTGATGTACAATAGCAAAGAAATGGCTGTGTTAATGCAACCACTTCCCCCTTATCAAGATGGAAACAGATAATTTAAATAAATAAATGCATGTGTCGTATCATTAGGTGTTTATCATATGTATTGTTTTGGTTGTTTGAAATGTATTCTCTGTATATGTTTATGTCTTTATAGATCCACGTATATTTGTATGTCTACACACACACACATGCATATTTTATACATATATATATATATATATATATATATATATATATATATATATATATATATATATATGCGTGTGTGTCACCGACCCTTTATTTTTCAACTAAGAGTTTTTTTCCATATGTCATATGCCACTTGACAAGAGTATTAAAAGTGTGACTCAGACTACAGAAACTACAGACCCATAAGGTTAACCAGCCTTATCTGTAAAGCCATGGAATGAATCATCTTGGACCCAATAAATAAGCACATAGGTAATCTCCAAACCCTTAATACAACAGTTTGGTTTTGTCAAAGACAGGTCATGCCTGTTAAACCTGGTAGACTTCTTCAAAAACATCACCAGCACCATAAATGAAGGCAAATCTGTACATACAACCTATGTTGAATTAGCAAAGGACTTGACACAGCCCAACATTCAGGCATCACTGATAAACTCTCCCAGTTAAATATCAACCCTTATGTTGTCAGGTGGGTTGCTAACTGGCTCACTGACAGATCACACTCAAAGTTGGGGACTTTACCTCAACCAGCAGACCCTTTAGCAGTCGAATTCCACAGGGATCAGTGCTGGGTCCCCTGTTGTTTGGAATATACTTGTCTGAAGTTCAGGCCAGAACAGAGGGGCTGTGGCTGACTAAGTTTGCTGATGACTGCAAATGAGGTGCAATCACTGAATCTCCAAATGATGTCAGTATACTCCAAGACGGACTTACACAGTAAACTGATGGATAGTCAAATGGCTCATGGATAGAAATTGGGGGGGGGGGTTCCACCTCCACCAATAGGCTAGGCCTGTTACTAGTATTGTTCCACAGGACTCAGCACTTGGATCGCTCCTGTTTGGAATACACTTCTCTGAAATCATAACAAATATAGAGAGTCTTTGGGTGACCAAATCTGCAGATGATTGCAAGTTGGGTGTAATGACTGATTCCTCCAAAGATGTAGATACCCTTGAGGAGGGTCTGAGAGCAAAGTAACTAGTGCCAGAAACATTACCTAATACTCAATGCCAAAAATGCATATTTATACCCTTTAGGAAGAAGACCACCCCTACAAATTGCAACATTGATAACACTCCCCTAAGAGTAGACCCATTGGAAATGGACTTAACTCAGGTTGACAGTAACCTGAACTTTGATCACCATGTGTTCATGGTGGTGAGACAACCTTCTATGTGTGGCAAGTTATAAGTTAAGGCATGGCATCCAGATCTAAGGAGATCATAATCCTGCTAAGCTTAGCCCTCATTAAATAAATAATCGAGTACACTGCACTCTTCAGCATGTACCTGACCAGGCATTTGCAACAACTATAGTGGCCACAGAGATTCCTCATTAATAGAATACAGGGTGTAAATAACATGTCCTATGTGGATCACCTCAAACCCTTGTCCCTACAGACTACTGAGAGGCAGTCTATACCTAGGCTACAAGGCCTTCTCAGATCCAGCCCTGATGACTATGCCAAACATTCGCAAAACAAACAGCACAACTATTACCCAATCTAAGGATCTAAACCTCATCTGTGACATAAGCAAAATATGTTGGAGGAAAAGGTGTGTGTTTGTGAGATTACCCGTTTTCTGGAAAGGAATCGCCATTTATGTGAAACAGAGCTCTTCTTTAAGCCTATTCAAATTACATTTGGACCAATGTATGAGAAATCATAAATTTACCCATGCATATTACCTGTGGCCTTGGGAAATCATAAATTCACCTATGCATATCACGTGTGGCCTTGGGAAATCATAAATTTACCCATGCGTATCATCTGTGGCCTTGGGAAATCATAAATTCACCCCTGCGTATCACCTGTGGCCTTGGGAAATCATAAATTCACCCCTGCATATCACCTGTGGCCTTGGGAAATCATAAATTCACCCCTGCATATCACCTGTGGCATTTATGGACAGCAGCAGCATATAGATGTTCTAAGGCACAGGCATACAACAAAGTCTTTCTGGTCCTTGGGCTTAAAAAGGCTCTAGGGCCATTAGACTGGTAACCTCCAATGAGCATTTCTTCTAGTGAGTTGCAAATACATGAAATTGCTTTTCTTACAATTTTGTGCAAGAACACCACATTGGAATCCAGAAATACATATAATAACCAAATATCTATAGCAGAATGTAGGAAAAGGCAGGACACCGGTTAGCAATGAGCTTCTATTTAAATAAACTATACATTACTGAGTATGACACTAATGTATACAATGCATTTTATATAGCATTTGTCACAGACAGAAGTATGTTAAAAAATAAAAAAGACAACTGGGTACACAAGTTACAAGATTAAAAAAGTGCCCGGTCCTCATATGTGCACTGGTTCCAGGACTGGAAGAACGTTTTGTAGAATTTTCATGGCAGAGAAACATTCCAACAATGGAGTCACGCCAGGTTCAGGGAGAGGATGTCCCTGCCCCATTGTAGAAGGAAGTAGTAGTCCACAAGAACTGATGGGCCAAAAAAGAGCCCTAAAGATGATAGAGTGGACTACTGAGGATACGAAAGAAATTATGTATAGTTACTATTATGTAAGAAGCTCAGAATTTCCAGATAGAAGATAATCTAAAAAAATCGAGAGAAATCACAGGAAAGAAAAATATGTGCACAAGGAAAAACTGTCAAAACCTTCAAATGCATTTTTGTGCCCATTGGTACAACAGATCCATGAAAAACATTATACAGACAACAAACATTGGGCTGTTTGGAAGAAGTAACCAAGGAAGTGCAAAAATGTAAATAAAACCTAGAGATTTTTTGAAAGGCATGAACAATAAACATGGACATAAGAAAGAGAGAGAGATCTGATTTGCTGCAGGATTTATGTAAAGGACAAAGCCAAAGTAATCAATACCAGAAAGCATCTCCAAATCTAGGAAAGAGAGTGGTTTGCACCCAGATATTAGTAGGAGGTGATTTCCTGTAAGAATGTGAATGCAGCAGCAGCAGCAGTGGTCACAAGGGAACATTCCGGGGTCCTCATGTGCACTGGGACTGGTTCTGGTTTTTTTTTTTTTTGTATTCCAGCAGTGCCTTGAGTGAAATTGATTTTTTTATAGCAGAAGGCTGGAGCATTTCCAAGAGCTTTTTTGAGCTCTGGGCTGTTGTTGATGAAACCCCAATGACTGCAGAGTATTTCCCTGATTGCTGTAGCATCAAGGGAGATGGGAAAGGAAACTTGGTGTGGTGGTTGTGGTCAGGGTTCGGTCTATTGGTGAACCCGTGTATAAGTATGGGCAGGTGCCAGCTATGTCTGTACAGAGCTACCGCTTGCACAGTCTTGGTGATGAGGTCGGGTGAGTAATGTTTCTCAAGTAACAGGTTTATTAGCAGATCGCATTCCTTTTGGAATGTGAGATCATTGCTAATGAAGTGTCTGAGCCTCACTTATTGTCCTTTCACGATATTTTTCATCATGAGCCTTGGGTGTTGACTTTGAAAGTCAAGGAAGTTATTTCTATATGTGGCTTTCCAGTAGATGGTGGAGCTGAAGGAATCTGTCTCTAATAGCTGGGTGCAAACCACTCCATTTCCTAGAATGTTACAACTCTAACTCCACCAACTTAGTATACCTTAGTAAATGTCACTACTGTTCAGCATACTACATAGGAATGACCACACAGAAGCTTAGCGACAGAATCAAAGAGCACTACCAAGCCATTAGATGGACAGACCCATCTAATGCACTAGCCAGACATAGCAAGCTCTGTCAGCAACCCAGACAATTTCAAATTCCTTGTCCTTGAAAAAGTCACTACCTTCTGTGGAGACTTCAACACCTTACTAGAAGTAAGAGAACCCAAGTGGCAGATTGAACTTAGGGCAGACGCCCCAAGGACTGAACAGGTCTTTAAATATAAAATGCGTTCTCAAGTGGATCAAATAAACAATCCCACTCATGTCACACACTTACATCAGCTGTTATGTATACTCAGCACTTTCAAAATGATATTTAAGTGTAAACATTTTGCTTAAAGTAGATTTTTGAAGATGTTCATTGGATAACTAAAATTGCGAATGAAAGCGCTCAAATCTACCCTGTGTTAGTGTGGTTTTCCCCATGCAGAGTCACTGGGAAATTCACCCCGGGGATCACTTCTGTGACTCTGCTCGACAGGGGCACAGGAAAATAATTTTCTTGGGTGGCGAAAGCCAGGGTACAGTTTTTGGCTAGGTATGTATGGGCCCTAGGGCCGATAGCCTAAAACACACACACACACACACACACACACACACACACACACACACACACACACACACACACACACACACACACACACACACACACAGACACACAGACAGACACACACAGACAGACACACACACACACACACACACACACACACACACACACACACACACACACACACACACACACACACCTGCCATGAACTCTGATGATGACGGATGTGAAATGGGTGTAGTTATCAAATCCCATTCTGATATTCAAAATCTCCAGCAAGGACAACACCAGGCAAATGCTGTGTGTGTTAATCATGGGCTTACCTTCTGTGCTCAGAAATGCAGCATCACTTTCTGTGCTCAGAAATGCAGCATCACTTATGTTAGTAACGCTTGTATCTGTACCACCTACCATGCAGACATGTCAATCTGTCACAAATCCTTCTGCTTTAACAGCTTATCCTTTGTGGTATCTCCTCAAATTCCAAATAAGTTATACCCTTACTATATTCATCCTGTATTAGGGTCCATAGTTGAAAAGAGTGTCCCCATTGGCACATACCTCACAAAGTACTGAAAGTGGCTCAAAACACTTCAATGTTTCCAAACCAAAAATATCTTGGGTCTCTGTAACCCTAGCTTCTCTGACAGACGGAAAGACCTGTCTCAAGTGTCCTACACATTCCTGAGTGGGTCATGCCCACTAAAGTTCCCATGCTATGAATGACCTAGCAACATCACCATCACCATAATAAAACTAGTTGTAAACCTATACTGTCGCATCGACAATACCTGAAGGCATGACAAATACAATACCCAATGCATTCCACATTTGTGAAATAGGCTGACTTTACATGTCAAACACGTTACTTCTTTTACAACCAGTTTGGAAAAGTGTAAGAATTCAGGACAAAAACAGCAAATCCTTGTTCTCAAAAATCTGTTGTTTTCTACTCCCCAAAGAAAAGTATATATTTTCTTTCAGTCTTTTGGGTATGAAATCAAAGTTTAATTTTTCTAACCTTTTTATATCTATCATCAGGAAAAAATACTTATGTGAGTCTGGGTGTGTTATGTACTGCCTGATTAACATGCAAACAATTATAATAAAAATGTATTACCTAGGTCAGTTTTCAGTTCATACTACATTTTTTCAGCCAGTTTAGGTTTAAGTCATTTACTCACAAAACATATTCATATCCAAATTGCCTCAGCTTTAGTAAGCAATCTTATTAAATGACAAAGACGGACATTCACAAGTGGTGATCTTTAAATGTGTGCAAACTGTTTCCTGTGCAATACAAACAAAAGCTATCAGCACATCATGTTATCTTTTACCTACCATCACCACTAGTTACAACACAAAATGGAGACAGCCGGGGGGGGGGGGGTCACAGCTGGGTTTCTGTGCGGATGTAGAACATTACTAATCCTTCTCCATCTTGTTATTCAAGCCTTGCAACTAAATATTTCATTTATTTTGTTTGTGTATGTATTTAATTTATTGAAGCCAAAAAGTAATCAATTTTCAGTCGTAAACCATAAAGGTCCAACACACAAGCACACAAACACACCTCTCAGCTCTCCTAAAATTTGAAGGAACACATCTAATTTTTTCTCAAACTTTTGTTCCATCCCTTCTAAATCTGAAATTATTTTGAGTGCATAGCACCCACTAAGAGTACCTTTTCCCTAAATATTTTCTCTTTGTCCAGAATTCTTTGGTAAAAGTTGAAAGACATGACACATACATACACACACAGATTGTGCTAGCACATATGCAGCTATTTCCCACATTAGGGGAGCTTTTCCCTTTTGTCAGCCTCCAACTTGTTACAAAAATGTTTATTGCAGTCCTTTGCAAAAACTGTTAACAATTAAATAAATGAGTGCACTCAACAAAGCAAATACAATTTACTGCACTGTCTAATCAATAAAAAGGGTCTGTTGCCACAGATATGGACTTTCCCACTACCACTGTTACCATCTTGGTGGATATGGGCATCCTAAGTCAATAGAGAAACTGCCCCATATTTGCATACAACCAGTTAATTATTAAACAAACTGATATGGTATGTGAGAGATGTATTTATACGTCAATGGAGGCAAAGTTCTCACGTAAAAGCACTTCTAATGTCAATAAGGTTGTCAGTTCTACACACACTGCACCGATCACACACAATTCAAAGCCGAAACATAGACCCATATATGCTGAGGCATTTAAATGTAACCTACCTAAACCCCAAAGGCCTCCTAGGTAAAGTACACAACACACTCCCTTAGCAACCCTGAATGCACTCAAAAACAACCCCATCAATCCATACAGCCACATCTCATGGGGCCTCTACTTCTAACCCCATATGGCAAGCCACCACAGAATCTAACATTCTAGTCAATGGAGGCCCCATTGCGAGATACACTGATGTCCCTCACACCAGGCTGAGTAAAGACAAAGTCACGGTCAGTTGCTTATCAGGAGCCAGGGTCCACCACATTACGAGTACACTTAGGTTGTTGGACCACAAGTACCAGTATGACTCAGTCATAATCCCTGTGGGTATAAAAAAATGACTGGAGATGTACCTCCCCAGAAAAATGAAGAGGGACATCATGGAGCCCTCAGAATGTGTCTTAGGCTGGAATAAGCATAGCATCAAGCAGCATTTTACCTTCTCCGATGATGATAAATAAATAAAATAAATGATGCCACAGTATGAAGAAAAGATGACCGACTTAATTGGCTTTGTTTCTGGTCTCATTCTAAGATGATGGAATATTTGTCAGCATGGAAGGATATGGTTAACAGACCATGTTGCTTTGCCAGGGATGGTCTACACCTCTTCCTTCTAAGCTTTCAGATATAAGCTAAAAAAATTGTTCTCCCTGCATAGTGTTTTTTTTTTTTTACGTAATGCCAAACTAAAAGCACTTCCAAAATAACAAAACCAAGGAAATCTAAAGGTGTTACTGCTCAATGCGCGGAGTCTTAACAAAAAAACCTCACTCCATAGAAGCTCTACTAACCATAGAGAATGCCAAAGTCTATGCATTTACTGAGATACGGTTTAAAGCTGTGTAGAGCACACTGACAGTGCAAGGTTATAATGCCTTCGATACATTTACATCATCCACTACACAGACGGGGACTAAAGGTGGAGATGTCTCAATTTACATCAAAAACAAATATACCACAAGGCTTGCAGCTTTTCAACATTCTCTTCACCACAGGGAAAATCCAATACCACTTCCTTACAAGCTGTAGGTCCCCCTATAAGACCAAGGAAACCCATACCATATATGTAAACTTAGTGGAAACACTTACCACCCACACTAATATGATAGACATGGGTGACTTGAATTATCCCACTATTAACTGGGAATTATATATGACACCAAATGTACAGGCATAGAGACTCCTGGATTTTGTAAACACACACACACTAATATATATATATATATATATATATATATATATATATATATATATATATATATATATATATATATTTACACAGTGCAATGGAAAAGTATTTGCCTACTTCCTGATTTCTTATTTTTTTACATGTTCATCACACTTAAATGTTTCAGATCATCAAACAAATATAAATTTTAGACAAAGATAACCCAAGTAAACACAAAATGCAGTTTTTAAGTGGTGATTTTATTTAGTAAGGAAAAAAAATATCCAAACCTACATAGACCTATGTAAAAAAGTAATTGCTCCCTAAACCCAATAACTGGTTGTGCCACCCTTAGCAGCAACAACTGCAATCAAGCATTTGCGATAACTGGCAGTGAGTCTTTCACATCGCTGTTGAGGAATTTTGTCCCAATCTTCTTTGCAGAATTGTTTTAATTTAGCCATATTGGAGGGTTTCAGAGCATGAACCACCTTTTTGAGGTCATGGCACAGCATCTCAATTGGATTAAAGTCCAGACTTTGACTAGGCCATTCCAAAATCACCTTCATTTTGTTTTTTTAAAGCCATTCAGAGGTGGACTTGCTGGTGTGTTTTGGATCATTGTCCTGCTGCAGAACCCAAGTGCACTTCAGCTTGAGGTCACAAACAGATGGCTGGACATTCTCCTTCAGGATTTTTTGGTATAAAGCAGAATTCATGGTTCCATCAAATCACAGCAAGTTGTCCATGTCCAGAAGAAGCAAAGCAGCCTCCAGACCATCACACTACCACCACCATGCTTGACTTTTGGCATGATGTTCTCCAGACCATCACACTACCACCACCATGCTTGACTTTTGGCATGATGTTCTTTTTCTGAAGTGCTGTGTTACTTTTATGCTAGATGTAACGGGACGCGCACCTCCCAAAAAGTTCATCTTTTGTTTCGTCAGTCCACAGAATATTTTCCCCAAAGTCTTGGGCATCATCAAGATGTTTTTTGGCAAAAGTGAAATGAGCCTTTATGTTCTTTTTGGTCAGCAGTGGTTTTCGCCTTGGAACTCTGTCATGCATGCCATTTTTGCCCAGTCTGGTTTTACAGTTGAGTCATGAACACTGACCTTAACTGAGGCAAGTGAGGTCTGTAGTTTTCTAGATGTTGTTCTGGGTTCTTTTGTGACCTCTTCGATGAGTCGATGCTGCACTCTTGGGGTAATTTTTGTAGGCCGTCCACTCCTGGGAAGGTTCACCATTGTTCCATGTTTTCTCCATTTGTGGATAATGGCTCTCACCGTGGTTTGCTGGAGTCCCAAAACTTTAGAAATGGCTTTGTAACCTTTTCCAGACTAATAGTTGTCAATTACTTTGTTTCTCATCTGTTCTGGAATTTCTTTAGATCGTGGCATGATGTCTTCCATTTTTGGGATCTTTTGGCCTACTTCACTTTGACAGGTTCTGTTTAAATGATCTCTTGACTCAACAGGTCTGGTAGTAATTGGGCCTGGGTGTGGCTAGTGAAATTGAACTCAGCTTTCCTAAAAATGTAATTAACCACAGTCACTTCATGATTTAACAAGGGGGGTAATTGCTCTTTCACATAGGACCATGTAGCTTTGGATATTTTTCTTTCCCCTTAATAAATAAAATCGATGTCAACATTTTCGGCATTAACAGCTGATTTTCGACATTAGGGTCGCTAGGTTATGTGTACTTTCGGCGAAACAATTCGCTGTTAAGTACCATTTTTATTTTAAGGTTCAACATTTTAATAGTAAACATACATCACACACACAAATTTTATATATATATATATATATATATATATATATATATATATATATATATATGGTTCTACCTGAGTTAGTCGACAATTCAGAAGACCGACACGACGGATGAAAACACCGACGCCGAGGATGCCGACATGGGAAAGGCTGTGTAAGTATGCGGTAGTGACGGACGTTAGGGTGCGAGTAAGGTAAGTGTGGATATTGACGGTCTGTGGGAATAGGGGTGGGTTAAGTGAGTTAGGGTCAGTGCACGGGTTAGGTAAGTGTGTGGTAGCGATTGTGTTTGGGTTAGGGCGGGTTAAGTGAGTTAGGGTTAGGGAGCAGGTCAGGTAAGTGTCGGTAGTGACTGTGTTTGGGTTAGGGTGGGTTAAGTGAGTTAGGGTTAGGGAGCGGTCAGGTAAGTGTCGGTAGTGATTGTGTTTGGGTTAGGGGCGGGTTAAGTGAGTTAGGGTTAGGAGCGGGACAGGTAAGTGTCGGTAGTGATTGTGTTTGGGTTAGGGGTGGGTTAAGTGAGTTAGGGTTAGGAGCGGGTCAGGTAAGTGTCTTGAGTGATTGTGTTTGGGTTAGGGGCGGTTAAGTGAGTTAGGGTTAGGGCGCGGGTTAGCTGAGTATGCGATAGTGACGGACCTTAGGGTTAGGGTTTGGGTTAAGGTTGTAGATAGTTGTGTATGTGAGGTTTAGTGTGGGTTTGTAGGGATTTTGGTGTGCTTGTGTTGTGTGTGTGGTTTTTGGACAGGGAATGTGTTTTGTTTGTTGATTGTTGTGATTGTGGTGTGTGCAGTGTATGAGGTTTCGTGTTTGTGTACCGTCGATTATTTCGTTGTCGGGCATGTGGGTTTTCGTGTTTTTGCACTGTCGGTTATGTGGTTTTGGTGATTGCGTTGTCGGTGTTTTGGGGTTTCGATTATGTCAGGTAGAACCATATATATATATATATATATATATATATACACACACACACACACACACACACACACACACACACACACACACACACACACACACATGGGTCTACTTGTATTCACCGAAATAACAGTTCTTCAAATCTGAAACACCCGACTCCACTTCACCAAACTACCATTCTGTCAAAAGCATGGACTACCGAACTTCATTCCTTGGTAAATGAACCACACAGCCACCAGGGTGAACTTTGCCCTTTTCTCCAGTGCAGTATGATTTCAGAGTTGATATATGTAGTTAGGGGGGTTGTGGGGGGCATAGTCCCCCACTTGGGTAGGTTTAATTTGTTTCTGTTCAGATTTTTCCCTGGTGAGAAATCTGAATCAGTTCAAGAATTAGTTTTCCATAAGTTTTCCATAAGTACCTCTGCTGCAAAGAGACCAAACAAAAGTCTCTTTTGTTTCTGACAATGTAAAATCTCAAATTAAACATCAGGAAGATTGAGAGTGAAGCCAAGTAAATTTCCTCAAAAGTGATCTGGATGCAGTCAGCAACATCATAAATACATTTTAAAATATCCTTAGTCACTGGAGAATATGAATTGCAGGAATGAATTCCAGGCCTAGTGTGGCGGCTGCAAAGAGCACCTATGGATAACAAGGATTTAAGCAATTAACCAAGATGCACTTCTCCAAAAAAACGAAGCCAATCTGGTGGTCCCCTGCTATAAACAAACTATACAACAGAAGGATGAAACTGTTGCAGAAAATAGGAAAATCCCAGGATGCAAAAAACTCCCTCACCAGCCTCAGTAAGAAGCTGAGATCCCTCATAAAATCCTCAAAAGCTAGTTACGAAAATAAAATTGATCCAAAGACAACCACAAGGCATTTTATAACTATGTCAATAATCTAAATGGCAATGCTCAGATCTGCTCTGCGCTACAATAGAATGGTGTTAAATATACTGATCCCATGGATATTGCCAATATCCTGGTAGATCGATTTAGTGCCAACTTCACCCCCCGCTCTCACCCCCTAAAGGGCCCATCTCAATACCAAAAGATTGCCAAATTCTGATAATCATGGCCACACAGGTAAAAAACGCACTCTCCAAAGCTAAGAATACAGCATCCATAGGACCAGATGACATCCCAGGCTGTGTACTACATGAACTACAAAATGAACTGGCACCTCACCTAAGTGTCATGTTTAATCACAGCCTCACTTCAGGTTTTGCGCCCACTGAGTGGTGCACAGTTACAATTATCCCACTCCACAAGGGAGGATCTGCCTTGGATCCCGGGAACTACCGCTCCATCAGTCTGACAAGCCCGATCTGCAAGCAATTTATCATGGAACTTATAAACAAAGACATTGGCAACCTTCAAACACTGGACCCCACCCAGTTTGGGTTTGTGAAGGGCCGATCTTGTCTCCTGAATCTGACTGACTTCTTCGAATCAGTCTCCAGAGCTGTAGACGAGGGTAAGGCGGTCCACACAGCCTATCTGGACCTCGCCAAGGCCTTCGACACCATCCCCCACTCTGGAATCATAGATAAACTTACTAAGCTGGGCATAAATCCCTACGTCACTTGATGGGTTGCCAACTGGCTTACTGACAGAACCCAGACTGTAAAAGTTGCCGACTCCAAATCCAGCTCCAGACAAGTGACAAGTGGAGTACCTCAGGGTTTAGCCCTCTGAAGTACAGGCCAACACTAAGGGACTCTGGTTAACAAAGTTTGCAGATGACTGCAAACTGGGAGCCATTATTGAATCCCCAAATGATGTGGATATTCTACAAAAGGGCCTTAAAGAAACAGATGCCTGGTGCCAGAGCCATGGGCTCAAGCTTAATGCCAAGAAATGTATAGTTATCCCCCTTTGGAAAAAAACATGTACCCATGAATTACCACATAGGTGGCAGGACACTAAACATCGAAAGTGTGATGACAGACTTAGGGACACAGGTGGACAGTGGTCTCTCTTTCGATAACTACATCACCACAACAGTCAGGAAATCCTTCTATGTGGCACACCTCATCACTAAGGGCTTTTCATCCAGAAAAAAGGAGGTCATTGTCCCACTGTACTCATCCTTCATTAGACTCATTATAGAGTATAATGCTCCGTTTGGTATGTACCTCACAAGACATCTGCAACAGCTAAAAGGCCACAGAAATACCTCACTAAAAGAATCACAGGCCTAAAGCAGATGCCATATGCTGACCGTCTAAAAAAAACTCCAGCTATACTCTGTGGCATATCGTCTACTCAGAGGCAACCTCTGCTTAACATACAAGGCCATGTCAAACCCTGATCTGTTGGACATGCTCCACTTAAAGAAATCCCAATCTCTCAGAGCCACATGCTCCAGGGATCTAAACCTTATCATCACAATGAACAAAACATGCTGGAGGGATAGGTTCCTGACCCAGAGACTCCCCATACATGTCAAGCAGAGCGCCTCATTGGCCCTCTTCAAAAGGAACCTTGATGATTGGATGGGAGATAGGAAATTCACCCCAGGGATCATGTCAGTCGCACTGCTAGACAGGGACCCAGAGAAGTAAATATTGTGGGATGAAATATTCAGGGAATTGTTATGGCTAGGCTTGCATAGGCCTTAGAGCTGATAGTAATAGGTTCATAGGTTGGAACTAGGCTAATAGGTTCATAGGTTCATACTAGGCTATCTGCCCTAGGGCATTTATAAGCCTAGCCAGAGTGTGTTTGGCTTTTGCCACCCATTTTAAATGAATTTTGCTATGCCCTTTTTCGAGGTTAGTATACTGTGCCTCTGTCTAACAGTGACACAGAAGTGATACCCGGGGTAAACCTACTATCTCCCATCCACTCATCAAGATTCCTCTTGAAGAGAGTCAATGAGGGACTCCGCCTAACCTGCACTGGGATTTTATTCCAGAGTGCAGGGAGCCTCTGGGTTATGAATCTGTCCCTCCAGCATGTCCTATTTATCTCAGTGCTGAGGTTCAAGTCTTTCAAGCACGTAGCTCAATGGGATTTGGATTTTCTGAGGTGCAGCATGTCCATTAATTCCGGGTTGTACATGGCTTTATATGTTAGGCACAGATCCCCTATGAGCAGGCAGTATGCCACTGAGTAGAGCTGGAGTTTCTTTAACCGGGCAGCATATGGCATTTGTTTGAGCCCTTCGATCCTGTTGGTGAGGTACTTTTGGGGTCTTTCCAGTTGCTGCAGGTGTCTGGTAAGGTACATCCCAAAAGGGGCACTGTACTCAATTATGGGCCTGATGAGGGATGAGTAAAGAGGCACGATGACCTCCCCTGATCTAGATGTGAATCCCTTCATGATTAGGTGGGATATATAAAATGTTTTTCTAACCACTTTGGCCACGTGGTTGTCAAATGAGAGATTGCTTTCAACTTGGGTCCCCAGGTCCCTAATTACTTCTTCTGTACTTAATGGATTACCACCTATGTGGTAATTTGTGGGCACTTTGTTTTTGCCAAAGGGGATGACTATACACTTTTTGGCATTTAGCTTGAGGCCATGGCTCTGGCACCGGTTGTCTGTTTATATGAGGCCCTTTTGTAGGATGCTTGTGTCGGCTGGAGAGTCGATTATGGTGCCCAGTTTGCAGTCATCTGCAAACTTGGTCAGCCACAGTCCTTCCGTGTTAGCCTGTACCTCCAAGAAATATATACCGAACAAGAGAGGTCCCAGAACTGAGCCTTGTGGGATGCCACTTGTAACTGGTTTGGAGTCTGACATGGCTCCAGCAATTCTAACCATGTGGGTTCTGTCATTGGGCCAGTTTGCAACCCATCTAGTGACATAGGGGTTTATATTTAAGCTGGTGAGCTTATCTATAATGCCCGAGTGGGGTATTGTATCGAAGGCTTTTGCAAGGTCCAGGTAGGCTGTGCGGTCCACCTTCCCCTCGTCAATGGCCTTGGTGACTGTTTCAAAGAAATCAACCAGGTTAAAGAGGCAGTATCTGCCCTTAACAAAGCCGAACTGGGTAGGATCCAGTGTCTGTAGGTCCCCAATATCTTTATTTATGAGGTCCATGATGATCCTTTCCATAGCTTTGCAGACCAAGCTAGTCAGGCTTATGGGGCGATAGTTTCCAGGATCCGTTGAGGCATCACCTTTGTGGAGAGGGACCACTGTTGCTGTACGCCACTCTTTGGGCACATATCCTGTAGTAAGGCTGAGATTGAACAGTAGTTTTATGTTTGGGTTTAGCTCTTCTTGGAGTTCATGTAGGACGCAGCCCGGGACACCGTCTGGTCCCATTGATGCTGTGTTTTTTGCTTTGGAGAGGGCGGCTCTTACCTGAGCGTCTGAGATGTCAGGGGGGCAGCACTCTGCTGGGGTAGATAATTGCCCCTGTTTATACATCCCAACATGTTATGGCCCTCCTTGCCCTTTTATTACTTAATTACAATGTGGACATTCAAACCAATTGTCATTTCCCTGGACCTTTTTCACTTTTGGTATTACTATCATTTTCCTTCTAATTATATTCATTCTTACATGCTATTTAATACAGCTGTTATTTTACAGCTTTTGCACTGAATTTAAGCATTGTGTCATATCCCTCCCAGTGGCTTTCTAACTCCATTTTCGTTTTTTCTTCACTTCTTGCACTTCAACAGTGTTGCCCATATTTGAGTACTGTGCTAAGTAAGGGCATTCTTTCACTTCCATACCTTATGCAATGCATGTAAAACCTTCAATGGGCCATGCTCAGCAATACTAGCCCCTCTATTGTACTATTCTAATAAATAGTCCTTTTTTCTAGTGGGTTACAGCTGCTTTTACGATTACTTTCTACATCTATTTGTACAACAAAAGCTTTCCTCAGGTAAGCAGCCTAGGATCCATTCCAAGCTTTCTAATTTGTTTTTTAATGTTTTGTATGTCACTATGTTGAATTCCTTTGTAAAATCCAAGCTGCTAACCATTACATTACTCTGCTGGATTTAGCTGACATATCCTTGTTAGCTATGAAATCATACTGCCTTCAATCATGTACTGCATGCACAACTTAACAACCAGAAATGGTTCTGTAACATTTCAAAACAAGCTACCTTGTTTTATCTGTGGCAGATGACCTAATTTCCAGTTTTTCAACTCATAACACGCATATTGCAGAAAGTAACATTTATTATGTTTCAGTCTGTTCTAGCATAGGTAAACTCAGTAAAAACTGCTAAGAACTTACAAACAGCGAACATCTAGAGGTTAGCATACATCGCTTTTTTATCCTAGACATACATGCAATATCATTTGCACCCATCAATGACATCTGGCTGATGGTTTCCCAAAAGTAAAGGATGTCCCCACCCAGAAACTAAATTTATTCTATATTTATCTGCTAAGCAGTACAAATTCTGCTACTTAATTTAAGTGACTAGCATGTGTCTGTAGTTCATTATGCCTCAAACTGACCTGATGACTTGACTTTGCTTTACAGCCAAAATTTTATCTTCCTAAATTGTACTATTTGTCACCATTTTATAACTTATCTAGTATGAAAATGTCTGTTTCTCTTTTTTTTGTTTTTTTAGTCTATCTGTTCACTAAATGGAAGTCTGCTTTGTTTAAATGCCTCAGGAAAAAAGCATCAACATTTGTGTGCGTCTGTCACTGATTTTTATTAGTAATAGGACACTGAATGCTATTCAGAATGTCATTGGAACGCAGAAGAATGCAGTAGAGTGTCATTATGATGTCTTTTACTATCTTAATCCAATTCAGGGTCATGTGGTATGGAGCCTATGCCATCTCCCATAAGGCAAAGGGCAGTGTAATTAATTCTGTGCAAGGCACTTAAGGCCACCCACAGTCTCTCATTGTTATGCAGTACAAATACTTACAGCCAGTCTGGACAAATATCATTTCACCTACAGTACATCTTTGGGATGTGACCGTAAACTGGAGCACCTAGCAAAAACCCAACACAGACACAGGAAGAATGTAAAAACACTGCACAGAAGACACCCCAGCTAAGAACTAAAGAACCAAGGGCAGTGAGGAGGCAATGCTAACTACTGTGCCAGTGAGACACTCATGCAGTGATAGAACAGGATCGGAAACATCGAAATCTTCTCCTTATCATATGCAAACGTGTTGAAAAGAAACTATCAGATACTAACTATTGACTCTGATGTCATTTTTGTGGAAAATGATGGAAAAGTTCATCAGGGACAAGCAAGACCCATAATAGCAAATTTGTACAAAGCAGTGTTTCCAGTCCAGTCAAGAACAGCAAGTGGGTCACATAAGTGGGTAGGCATTATCCAGTGTATGTCGCACACACATGCCCTTACCTCTCACTTGTCCATTCTTGCTCCAGTATGCAAAGTCTTCTGCAAATCAAATTCCGCACCCCCAAAACAAAGACGTACATAATCTTTCGCACAGGCACAGCAGGTGTTTGCGACCTGTTTTCGTCATCTGCGGCCATAAAAGGAGGGCGTTCTTAAAGAAGAACGTCCTTAAAAAAATTTTTTTTTTTTTAATAAAAAGAAAATGAATCTCCTGGCTGCCACAGGCAGTCTCCGTTTTACGGACAGTGTACCACCAAGAACAGCACAAACCCAGAATAGATAACATTTTTAAACTTCGCCCTTCTGCGCTGCTGTGTGCTCTGGCTGTGCAAGTACTACACTCTTTCTGCCCTGAGTTACCCCTGCGAGTAAACCCACGAGGATACCTCAAAACCTACCTTCAAAACTCAGCTCTCTAAATTGCTCCAGCAAAATAACAAACAACTAAGCAGGCTTCTCAGCTGCCTCATTCCCCTTTGTTTTTTGGACATTTTACCAACTGGAATCTAAGGAACTTTCTGCCCTGAGTTACCCCTGCGAGTAAACCCACGAGGATACCTCAAAACCTACCTTCAAAACTCAGCTCTCTAAATTGCTCCAGCAAAATAACAAACAACTAAGCAGGCTTCTCAGCTGCCTCATTCCCCTTTGTTTTTTGGACATTTTACCAACTGGAATCTAAGGAAGTATGTGTAACTGCAGATGAACCCATAATAACTTATGTTTTGGTCTTGATAGATGTTTTGTAGTACTCTAGCCTGCCAGGATAGTCAGCAGCCTTAGCTCTCCCCCCCCCCCGATCCACACTAGCTGCACTCTTTTTCCAAGTATTGCCCCAAGGATATTCTAAGTGGTACAAGACCTTATACTCCTCTGCAAATTTTTATGTTTCTATCTTAACTCTAACCTTCTCCCCTTTCACTGTATCTCCTAACTCTTCTAGCCCACTCTAACTAACACCTCCTTTTCTAATCTCTCCCTCTAGCTTCTCATACTTCACCTCTGCCCAACACCTCAGGTCCTTCTCCCTTCCTACTTACCCCTCTGTAAACCTTCGTTCACCGACTGACTCCAGAACCCCTCTGGTCCTCTTTGGTTGCTATTTCACCTTACTCTACAGTGTTCTTCTCTTTTTCTCCCTCTAGATCCTGCTCCCTCCTCTCTTCCTACCTCAGTGTTCTCCTGTACTATGTGTAATTCCATTTTCTAACCGTACTCTTACATACCCTATTCTCTTGTGATAATTGGCTATTCCATTTATAACTTTTTTATTAACTCTCTTAACTGTACCTTCCTGTCTTAACTTCTTTGATATTTCCTTCTTCTCCCCTCCCTTTCGCTATTACCTCACAGCCCTTCCGGCTAACTCCCCTTTCTGTCCCTCCCCTTCCTACTGGAAGTGATAAAACTTCCCCTAACTTCTGGGCGCCATTTTTAAACTTCGCCCTTCTCCGCTGCTGTGTGCTCTGGCTGTGCAAGTACTACACTGTAAGTTGTACCTGTTTATACTTACTTATATTGTGCTTTTTCGTCTTAATTGTTTTGTGTATTTTTAATGCTCTCTGCTTTCGTGCTGGGACCTGTGCGCCCTGTAATATTAAACGCAAGGTCTGATTGATTGAGTAATTAGTTCTGGTACCTTACAGACTGTCAGTTTGTTACTGGGACCATTGCACACTTCTGTAATAGTAAGCACATGGTCCGGTTTGCTGTTTTTTTAATTTGTTTTACTTTGGGCCCTGTAATACTAAATGCAAGGTCCGATTGATTGTGTAATCAGTTCTGGTACCTCATAGACTGTCTGTTTGTTACTGGGACCTCTGCGCACATCTGTATTAAGTAAGCGCATGGTCGTTTGCTGTTTTTTTTTTTTTTTTTTTTTTTAATCTGGTATCTTCATAGACTGTCTGCTTCATAACTGGGACCTTCACGCATTATAATAATCAAGCGCAAGGCCTGGGTTGTTTTTTCTAAACAGCTGCATTATAATAGAGATGCGAGTTTAGACATCTACCTTATCTATGTTATGTGCTCTATTTGCCGGTAAATGCTAAAAGGTTCTAACTGATTAGAGAAAGTCTGGCTATATTTTGACTGTATTTCTACCTATTTGTGTTATTGGTTGATTTTCTCTGCATTAGCAAGGGCTCGGGTTGATTTATGTGTTATTACAATGTGCTTCGTTTTTAATCTCTGCCATAATATCTCCTTTTGTGTTTTGTGACGACTGCATTTAACAGCTAATTTGTGGCGGGAAAAACTACTGCACTATATAGTTGTATTAGCTTTTGCGATCCAAACGATCAGCAAATGCCATGTACTAGTTGATTGTAAACATATTTTAATAGTAATTTGGCGTTTTCCTAAGACCAATTGCATATTAATGTGTACGGTGTTACATCGACCACAAAGCTGTGGTATTTTGGGGGCCAACTTACCTGGCATAGAAATGCAATGCTCATTTTTCAGATGCTTCTAACTGCTAGAAATTGTTTTGATGTGCTACATTTTATTATTATTTCATTACTATCTTAAAACAAGCCATTTTTTTTCTAATTTATCTAACACTATTTTTCTCTCTAAACTCTCTATCCTGTTTATAGCTTTCTGCCCTGAGTTACCCCTGCGAGTAAACCCACGAGGATACCTCAAAACCTACCTTCAAAACTCAGCTCTCTAAATTGCTCCAGCAAAATAACAACTAAGCAGGCTTCTCAGCTGCCTCATTCCCCTTTATTTTTTGGACATTTTACCAACTGGAATCTAAGGAAGTATGTGTAACTGCAGATGAACCCATAATAACTTATGTTTTGGTCTTGATAGATGTTTTGTAGTACTCTAGCCTGCCAGGATAGCCAGCAGCCTTAGCTCTCCCCCCCCCCCGATCCACACTAGCTGCACTCTTTTTCCAAGTATTGCCCCAAGGATATTCTAAGTGGTACAAGACCATATACTCCTCTGCAAATTTTTATGTTTCTATCTTAACTCTAACCTTCTCCCCTTTCACTGTATCTCCTAACTCTTCTAGCCCACTCTAGCTGTAACACCTCCTTTTCTAATCTCTCCCTCTAGCTTCTCATACTTCACTCCTGCCCAACACCTCAGGTCCTTCTCCCTTCCTACTTACCCCTCTGTAAACCTTCTTTCACTTATTGACTCCGGAACCCCTCTGGTCCTCTTTGGTTCTTCCCGTTAAGCCCTCTTGCTCACTCCGCTCCCCTCCCCTAACCTACCCCCAAATCCCACCCACCCCCAGTGCATCTAGCTTTATTTCCCCCATAGTCACACCCTCTGAAACTCATATCAATTAAACACTTATTACCAATAACTACCTCTCCCTATCCCCACCCACTTTAACCTCTAATTATCTACCTCAGCTATACCACTTAACCATTGGATTCCTTCTCACCCACTCCAATCCCAACTCTATTTTCCACTACCAACCTTATACGTTTATACTTAACTACTCCTATGTAAATTTATCTCTCTTGCTTTTATATATATCTTATCTACCACATAACAACTCTACACAACTCACAATCTAACACACTACTTCTACCCAGATACATCCAGTTGCTATTTATATAGTATCCACTATATTCCATACTCCTCTATTCTAATACCACTATTCTATTAACTCCTCCCCATTATGCTCTCTAAACACCCCTTCACCTTCCTTTCACTATTACTACTATTCTTCTTATCCTCTTTCTACCATCTCTCCCAACCCACAATTTCCACCCACTCCCAACCCTTTCATATAACTAATCCTCACAACACATCTTTCTCACCCTCATACTCTCTTATTTCCCCCCATTTATATTCCTCAGAAAACCTCCTTCTCTTTCGACACAAACTTATCTCCTATCATGCTAACTTTTCCACCATAACTGTTAGCAAACCCCTCCAATTCACAAAACAACCCAATCTCATCTCCTTGCTAACTACTCACATAAACTATTACATACTACACCTGATAAGCACTCTCATATCTGGAGACATCCATCCTAACCCAGGCCCCACCACTACAACTGCTATAAATAAATCCCTATTATTCACTTCCTTAAACTCTCAAAGTGTAGTAAACAAAGTCCCAAACCTACATGTTTGGCTCATACACAATAAACCTGACATCCTCACGATTTCAGAAACCTGGCTAAAACCACACATTAGAGACTCTGAAATAGTTCCTCCTAACTACTCCATCATAAGAAAAGACAGACCTCACAAAAAAGGCGGAGGAGTAGCCCTTCTATACACTTCCTCCCTAGTAGTTACTCCATATAACAAACCTACTGCACACTTTAACAATGCCGAACTTCTCCTTGCCATGCTACAAATCAATAATCATAAACATATATGTATAGCTTCCCTTTACATCCCCCCAGGGGATAATATCTCCAAACTTGAACTCATCCTTTCCTGGCTATCCAGTAACATTAGTAATGAAACCATAATCCTAGGAGATGTAAATATTAACTGGGCTCTTATACAGTCTCCTACAAACCCCACTAACATCAACCTCTACAATTTCTCACAACTGATCACTTTGGTAACCCTCCCTGCCAAAAACCCCTCCAATGGGAGTATATTGGACTGGATTCTAGTCTCCCACCCTCACTACTTCACCAACAGTGGCACTCTTCCCGACCCACTTGGTGACCACTTACTCACCTTTACCCACCAGCTTCCCACTATCCTTCAGCAGACTCATAACCACATTACAATCCGTGACCATAAAAACTTCGACCCATTAATCTTTTCAAACTCACTACAAGCAATTAATTGGAACTGTCTAAAAACACTATCTCTTGACAATGCAGTCTCATACTTCAACTCAACTTTCTTAAAATTACTTGACTCCCAAGCTCCCTTACGGACTAAAAGAATAAAAACTAAATCAGCCCCATGGCTCTCCAAAACTACTCTTGCTATCATGAGACAAAGAGACAGTCTGGGGACGCTACCAAAAACACAAGACAGCACCACTCCTTAACGAATATAAAATGCTCCGAAATAAAGTAAAGAAACTCATTACTTCTGATCATCAAAACTAATTCTCTACACTCCAAAACCAAAATAAAAACAACCCTCAGAAATTCTGGAAAGGGATCTCTACTCTCCTCCACCCCAGCAAACCAGATACTCCTACCCCAGACTCAAATGCTCCAGAACATGATTTAGCCACCCAATTTAATTCTTTCTTTATTGACTCCATCTCCAAATTGACCTCCTCATTCTCCAACACCTCTCTACTATCTAATACCCCCTCATCCACCCCTACTCTCTCTACTTCTATACCCTACTCCCCACTCACTAACTCCTCTACCCCCTCTTCTACACAAACTCTATCCTCATCTCCACCACCCCAAAATTCCCCCCTTCTGACTGCCCCCTCTTCTCATTAAATCCCATACCAACATCTACTATTAAGAAACTCCTTCAGAAATTGAAACCATGTACCAGTGCTCCTGACAATATCCCTTCTTACTTTCTCAGTATAGCCACTGAAACTCTTGCCTACCCCATTAGCATTTTAATTAACCGCTCACTACAAGAATACACAGTTCCCCAAATCTGGAAACAAGCCTTTATTATACCTCTACATAAAGGTGGTAACAATAATAACATTACTAATTTCCGTCCCATAGCCATCCTGTCCCCCATTTCTAAACTCTTAGAAAAATGTGTCCAACTTCAGCTCCTTCCTCACCTCCTAGACAACCATCTTATAACTCCCACACAGCACGGTTTCAGACCTAATCATAGCACCATGACAGCCCTCCTCTCCTTCCTTGAGGTTGTAAATAAAGTCCGTGACTCTAGAAAAATTGTTTCCACCTTACTTCTTGACCTCTCCAAAGCCTTCGATACTATCTCACATAGCCTGCTCTTAAACAAACTCTCCAAACTTCACCTATCTTCCTCCTCTTTGAACTGGTTCTCTAGCTACCTATCTAACAGAAGTCAAGCTGTAAAATGGAAAAAAGCTACCTCCTCTTTCCTTAGTACCCCTACGGGAGTTCCCCAAGGCTCCATACTGGGTCCTCTTCTCTTCAATATCTTTATAAATGACTTCCACAAATCAATCCCTTTCTCTAGCATCATCCAATATGCAGATGATTCAACTATTATCTGTTCTGCCTCTTCTATCACTACACTACAAAAACTTACTCAAGATGCTTTCTCTTCCACAGAGCAATGGATGCTATGTAATCATCTAGCTCTCAATGCTACCAAGACCAAACTAATGTTATTTACTCCTGAAGTCATCCCTCCCGACATGGGTACATTCTCAATTACTACTCAACACAACTCACCTCTTGAAATAGTGTCAGAAACCAAACTACTTGGGGTTCAAATCGATAACCTACTTAAATTTAACTCCCACCTGCAAATAAACATCAAAAAAACACACCAAAAACTTGGCATGCTTTATAGACAGAACGCCTACCTCACATCTGCCACTAAAATCACTCTTTCTACCTCCTTCCTAATCCCATCCCTTCTATATGGTGCCCCACTACTAACTAATCTTCAGTCCTTGTTAAAAAAACAACTTACCTCCTGCTATAACAAAATTACAAAATTCGCCACCAGCCAAAAGTCCTCCACCCACCACTGTTTCTCCCTCCATAAGCTAAAATGGCTAGAACTTCCCAATCAACTAACTTATACTCAACTAACTCTAGCCCATAAGCTTATTCTCAACCCTTCCCTCTGTCCCTCTCTTTCCTCTGCCTTTAAAATGCACCTACCTAACAGAGTTCTAAGGTCAAATAATCAAAATCTACTCGAAGTACACAAACCGACTCATCCCCCAGGCAAAAAGCTTCTTTCCTTCAGCCTCGCTCGCCTCTGAAACTCCCTACCTCCACTCATCCGCACCACCTCTAACCACTCTGCCTTCAAAAAGTCTCTTCACCTTCATCTAGCATCACAGTGGGAATGCTCTTGCTCCCACCCCACATAACTAACTTTACTTAATTCTCCTTCAATACCATATTCTACTTTTGTAGCTATGATATTTGTTCTCTAATCAGTATTAATGTTTACATTTATTCTATTACTAGTAGGTTTCTTCTTAATGTATTAACTGTTATGACTGCTATTCTAAATTTGATTAGTTCTACTTTTATTCTGTTTACATAATATTAACAACTCTCTGTACTAAGATTGTTACTGTTAAACGTTGAAAATACCTTTTGTTATGGAGCTTTTCTCCCCAGGACTCCATTGAAAACGGGTTCTTTATGGCCCAATGGACTATCCTGGTAAACCAACGGCAATAAATAAAATAAATAAATAAATAACAAAAAAACAAAAAAAAATAATTTAAATAAATAAAATTGCGCCCTTTATGTGATCGGGCTGTACGGCGCCCTAGGCAGTTGCCTAGTTTGCCTATGCCTAAGGCCGGCCGTGAATCCAGGGAGTAGATCACTCGAAGTGAACTGCTGTAGAGGTGGTAAGCAGAACCAGGAAAGGTTCTTTCTATCTTGGCTGGCGGGCATGTCATTGGAAAATGATCGGACATGTACATAATCACCATGAGAAATGTGGTGCATGGCTTTTGGATCAGGCTGCTGTTGTGCTGAAAATATCTGGGAATAATAAAACTGCAAAACAGAAACAAAATGCTTACAATAAGCTGGAATTGTTTTATCAGCTACCTGCAGATCAAGACTGGAAGGGGGGTAGCTGGCATTTTCATAGAATGACCCATGAGGAGTTCATTAGGGGAAAACTTTCTAGGTGCACTTGTTGCACTCCTATTGGTAAATATAACTAAAGGTAATGCATTTGGCAATTTTAATCTTGTCTCAGCAGTAAGTTTAGCTAGCTTAATCTTTAAGGTCTGATTTATTTTGTCTACCATTCTTGAAGCTTGTGGGCGGTGGTACTAAAAAAAATGCGTTGAATAATCTGAATGGGTGCCTGTATCAGACTGAATGCAGCATGGTACACCAAAATGAGATATAAACTCAGAGATTTTTTTTTTAGAAACAGTACTTGCATTGTTCTGGATGCATGGGTATGCTTCAACCCATACAGAAAAAAAATAATACCAAAACATATTTAAACCTAGTACATACAAGCAACTTTACAAAATATATCTGCTCAAAACAAATAGGCCCCCAATATTTCTTGATATGCTGTGTAGGGACATGTGCAATTTTAGAAATATTTTAAGGCAAACAAATATAACAGGTACTTACTATAGCAATAACCCACGCCTGGGTGCGGGTAATGTGGGATTTACCCATGGTTGGCATGGCTTCACCCTCGGGACCAAACAAAGACAACCATGGGTAAATCCCGCATTACCCACACCCAGAAGTGGGTTATTGCTATTATACTATGACATTATTTAAGAAAATAAATAATTACTTTTCTTAAATAATGGCATTGTATAATGCCTCTCTGCTGCCCTTCCGCAGCTGTCTGGTATCCGCGGCAGTTCTGATGTACTGCGCATGCCTACGCAGTACATCAGAGCTGTGGCCAAAAGCAACGGAGAAAGCAAGATCTCCATTGCTTTTTACTGTTCGCTATGTTAAATGGGTTTAACATGGCGAGCGGCTTTAAAATAAGCAACGGAGATCTCCGTTGCTTATTTTAAAGCTGTTTCGCTATGTTAAACCCATTTAACATAGCGAGACAGGTTTTAAAAAAAAGCAATAGAGAAAGCAAGATCTCCATTGCTTTTTACACACTGTCTCGCTATGTTAAAGGAGTTTAACATAGCGAGACAGCTTTAAAAAAAGCAACGGAGATCTCTGTTGCTTTTTTTAAACCTCTTATTTTAAATTCTTAACATAGCGAGACAGTGTTTTAAAAGAGACTTATACTAATGGAAAAAGTCCGGGCGACCTGACCTTTTTCCATTAGTATAATTCGATTTACAATGTGCACGCTGGCCAATCAGCGTGCACGTTTTGGAATATTAATGGGGGGGTCATGGTATAATAGGTGTTGAATAACTTCAGAAGTGTAAGGGGCATATCAATCAGTAAAAAGCTGTTTGAAGGCTGTATCTTTCCCAGATGTGAGGCAAATGATAAGCCAATGCCAATTTAGATAGACGTGCTTATGACGCTACTAATCTTCCATTTGGATGGCACCAAACTAAGTCTGGGGAGGGACAGCAGCCGTTACGGATCTACCTTCCTTTTCGGAGTTGTCACCTTGATTCTGAAGAGACAATTTTTTGCAAAGAAATAGGTACATTATCAATTTGAAAAGGTTGCAAAAAGAAGCCTGTTTTGCTGCACTGACAGCAATTTTTTTTTATAGATTCAGAAGTCTGATCAGTGCAATGTGCATTGTACAGTACTTAACAACAGCAATATGGGAGGGGAGAAGCAAGGAATCCAATAAATAGTTACAGATTGATTTTTAGCTAGTTTACAGGCTTCAGTAATACTGTAGATACTAATTCAGCAATTTGAGCTGAAACTTGTCCATCTAACTGCCCAGTTATTAAAATTTATTTTCGGTGCAGACAGAAAAGGTGCTACAAGTAGTCCATGTTTTTTTCCTGATGCATGATTCATGAACAAATAAAATCAGGTCAGGATTATGCAATGGAGTGTCTTGTACATCAGAGGAAGCAAATGGTTAGTAATTAAAATTCAATTGTCCCTCATATGCACTAGGAATAAGTGAAGCTGGATTCAAAGCAGGGCATCAAACAATTTGCAAAGAAAAGGTTAATAAGTACAGTTAAATCATATTTAAACAGTTTGAAAGCAGAAAGATACGGAGCTTTAGTGGTTAACTTTAAGGCATGCATGGAATGTGAAACTGCAATAAAAGTGTTAGGACCCAGGCTAAGTGCTGTTGCCCTGACTACAGCTCCAAGGCATGGGGGAAGGGTGGCTCCCACTTTATCCAAGTTTGTGCTATAATAAGCAACAGGTCTGAAACCTTCATTTCTTTTCTGAGCTCGTATTCCCAGTCCTACTTTATTCATTCACACCAAAAAACTTAGAAAAAATAAATAATAAAGCACTTTACAATAATCTGGCAATCCTAAAGCAGGAGGATTTAAAGGGGCACTGGCTCAGATTTTTTGCTAGAGGAGTTTGTTTACATTTTAGTACTCTGTAAGTCACATGTTCAGCTAGAGGCAAGGTTTTCAGATAGCCTTTTTAGCATACTGCAGGTCAGATTACACAAACTCTCAGTGGGGGTTTTAGAGGAAATGCTTAGAACTTGCAGCTGCAGTTTGTCCTTTTGTATTTTCCTTCCCCCACTCATGAGCAATTAGATTAGCTGAATGACTGGATTTTACTCAGCTAGAGATGCTATCTTCTTGTCACACATAGACCTGGAGCCTCTTTAGCAATGAAGTGATAGCTACTTTACTATGTACTTGTTTTTGCAAATAAGTATTCAAGCCTAGGCAATAGTATTTTTCATGCTTGTTGCTACAAATGTTTTTCCCTCCACTATCAATTATTTTTCATACAGTGTGTTATTAGTGTTGTGTGTGTGTGTGTGTGTGTGTGTGTGTGTGTGTGTGTGTGTGTGTGTGTGTGTGTGTGTGTGTGTGTGTGTGTGTGTGATGATGTAGGTGCACTTTTATAGTCATACATATTTCCCTCATTTTACAGCACAGCATTGCTTTGGACAATTGTGCCTTGCAAAGAAACATGTTGACTAACAAATGTCCAAATATTCTAAAAAAATAAAATATTTCTCTAAAAATGTCATGCAGCTTTGGAACTGAATCTAATCACTGTGTAAAAGTATTTTCTCATTAGCTGATGCTGTATGCTGTCCTTCAGAAATCACACCATAACTATTTGTCTAACAGTGATTCCATCCTACTGGTTTTATTTTCTCACTTTTTTTCTATCATTCATTGTGGTAAAATGTTTTCAACTTTCACATCTTTCCTGAATGTTTGGTTGAAGTACAGTTAATTTACACTGATTAGCATTTGAAAGCTGAAGCAAATTCAGTCTATACATTTCACCATATACTTTTCAGTACCATACCTAGTATGTTATAGTAGGTAATTACAGGGGTACTTTTACTAAGGCAGTAAGTGCTGCAACCAAAAATCTCATGCCATCTATAACCCTATATTTTGACAAATAGCTACTTTTCTATGTATATATGCATGCATGCATGTATGTAACACAATCTACATTTATATTCATGCGGTTTGAAAATAACATCCTGTTCGTGTGTTACTGACAGACTTGAAATTCTAGGCATTTTTGAATGTCTATAAATTTCATATATGATACATATCTGATAATGCAGATCGGAGTTCACAGACCTATTACGTCTATACATCGGTTACATGATAGCATCACATAACACGGTGTTTAGTACAGAGAAGTAACAAAACCTAAAAACTTATACAGATGCAGTACTGCCATCTTGGAAGACTTGACTTAGCAGGACATGAGTGAGCAACAACATTCACATAAGGCCTGCCAATACACTTCTGGATGACCCAAACCATACAAACACACCCCAGGCCTGAATGAGAAATATTCTGACACAAAGTGTATTGTCTGGACAGCTAGACTGCAGATATCATGCCAGTGACACAACAGTGTTCCCACTCAGTATGTCACCTCTGGTGATGCTCTCATTGCTGTGACTGCATATCTCATGCCAGTGACAGAACAGCGTTCCCACTCAGTATGTCACCTCTGGTGATTGCTCTCATTGCTGTGACTGCATATCTCATGCCAGTGACAGAACAGTGTTCCCACTCAGTGTCACCTCTGCTGATTGCTCTCACTGTTATGCATTGATGATAAGCCCTACAGTGCTATACCCCAAACCTGAATGCATCAAATGAAAACAAGGACGTGTTGTCTCAGTCTAAGGATAGGACTGCCATCACCTTGTCAAATGTCCACAACAATACACACACAAGGTATGGTCAGTGTGTTGATGTCACATTTTAGATCTATGCAAATGTCTGATATAATGAGGATCAGTTAAACATAACAATAATGCAGGTGTCAGTTTATTCTCCAACTCTGTTGGAAAAACATGGAATAAACTACCCTCTGATATCACTTCTTTAACCTCTTTCCAACTTTTCAAATTTCAACTAAAGATTTATCTCAATAAACACTGGCTTTGCTCCTGCACTAATCCGGACTAATGCCAACTCTTCTCTCTTCCATTACCCATGTTAACAAAAAAAAAAAAAAAAAAAAAACTTTTTTTTTATATTATCTGGTTAACTTGCTATGATGTCATGTGAACTTTTATGCCAATGTATTTTTTTTATCTGATTATATTATTGTTTTTATTTCCTATCTTTCTTATGTAACCATTTATGCCTTGTGTACAACTGATGGAGCTTTTCTCCCCGGGCCTCTACTGAAAACGGACATATATCCAGTTGGACTAGCCCGGTCAACAAATGTAAAATAAATAAAAATAAAATAAATTAAAGGGTAATGTAGCCATAGTGACTTATTATGGAGTACAATAATATTATGCCAGGTAGTACAACATACATAGTTTTCTGTAATTTCACTTTCTCAACAATACAAACAGTTCTGTTATCCTACAATGTGGAATTATACTTTTAGTACATCTGGGTGCTGACTAGCCTGCATCACATTACTGTACTGTCCTACTCTGTTATCCACACGCTCATTTGTGTAACTTCCTCTAAATGTAATCAATAATGTGTTCTGAGCATATACATATTGTGCATAATGCAAAAACGCCACAGATATAGCCAACCTGCTGGCAGACAGGTTCAGTGAAAACTTCACCCCCCTGTCCCCCATCAGTAAACCAAGACATCCCCAGCACCTGCCCTCTCAAAGGCAAAAAGTATGGTCTCCATGGGACCTGATAACATCCCTGGCTGTATCCTGCATGAACTCAGGCATGAGCTCTCAGCTCCATTAGACACCCTATTCAACCAAAGCCCGAGCACCAGCTTCATCGTAGCTGAATGGAAGACAGCAACTGTCATCCCTCTACACAAAGGTGGAGCTTCCACCGACCCAGGCAATTATAGGCCCACCAGCCTAACTTGCCTGATCTGTAAGGCCATGGAACCCATCATCATGGACCTTACAAACAAGGACATTGGCAAATCCCAAAAGCTTGACCCCACATTTTGTCAAAGGGAGTTCATGCCTGTTTAACTTGGTCAACTTCTTTGAAACAGTCACCAACGACGTGGATGAGGGGAAGACTCTGCACTGCACCTACTTTGACCTCGCCAAAGCCTTTGACACTATTCCTAACTTGGGCATAATAGATAAACTCTCCCAGCTATGCATCAACCTGTATGTTACCGGACGGGTAGCTAACTGGCTCACTGATAAAACCCACTCAGTCAAAGTAGGGAAAGCCACCTTCTAGTAGACCGGTAACGAGCGGTGTACCCCAAGGATTGGTCTTGGGGCCTCTTCTGATTGGCATATACTTTTCTGAGGTGCAAGCCAAAACCAGTGGTCTGTGGCTGACCAGGTTTGCAGATGACTTAAATTCCCCTAGTGATGTGAACATCCCCCAAGAGGGCCTTACCCAAACTAATGACTGCTGTCAGAAGTATGGCCTCAAACTGAATGCCAAGAAATGCATCATTATCCTCTTTGCAGAAAATGTCATCGCCACTAATTATCACATTAATAACAATGTATTAAGCATGCAATCAGTTGTGAAGGACTTGGGAACCCAGGTTGATAACAACCTGACTTTTGAGCACCATGTTACCTCCGTTGTTCAGAAGGCTTTCTACATGGCCCACTTCATAAGTAAGGGTATTTCATCCAGGAAAAAGGAGGTCATAATATCCCTGTACTCCTCCCTTATCAAACCCATTATCGAGTACAATGCCCCCTTCGGCATGTACCTTGACAAGCACATGCAGCAGTTTGAGAAACTGTAACAGAGGTTCCTGACCAGGAAAATCCAGGGTCTCAAACACCTGTCCTATACAGATAGGCTAAAACCCCTGTCCCTCTACTCAGTCTCATACAGACTGCTCGGAGGTGACCTGTGTCTGGCATACAAGGCCATTTCAGACCCAGCCTTGACGGAGTCCCTGCATACCCATAAGACAAACTCCACTCACGCAACTCAAAAGCAAGGCCTTAATCTGGTCTGTAACATTAATAGAACTTGTTGGAGGGATAGATTTGTGTCCCAAAGACCCCCCCAACTGTGGAATAGCCTTCCACTCAATGTTAAGCAGAGTACCTCTCTAGCCCTCTTTAAAAGGAACCTGGATGGCTGGATGGGAAACAGGAAATATACCCCTGGAATCCCAACTGTGTCCCTGCTGGACAGGGGAAACAGGTGTTGACTTAGGGAGAACATGGGTGAAATTCTTAGCTAGACTTATAAATGCCTCTGGGCCAATAGCCTGGTATCACCCTATGATCCTATGAACCTATAATAGAAAATTATATAAATCTACAGTATATCCATCTCTCTCACTCTCTCTCTCTCTCTCTCTATATATATATATATATATATATATATGACTGAAAACCTACAAACTAACAAATTGTGTAGAATGTAAAATATATTCTCCAACACAACAAATAAATACATTAAATACATTTACAAAATGTTATTCAAAACAGTTTTGGTTGCACAAAGGAGGTGAGAAATTTTGCTAATAATATCCCGTTAACTTTATGCTGAAATTACATTAAATTGAAAAATAAATACGCACATTGGACACAAAGTACAGGAATGAAGTAGAATTAGAAACAATAACCTGAGAACACTTTGGCATGGAATGACAGTATCACTGTACTGTATTTGTTATTCACTAGGTCGTTAAAGTATGAGGAGATTCCTCAAGATTGAAGATGTGCACGTGTGCAACCCATATTTAAGGGATAGAGGAACACCACAAACCCAGAGTCACAGACACTCATAACTTAAGATTGAAGACATGCACTTGTTCAACCCATGTTTAAGGGAGAGAGAAACAGGAGAAACCCAGAGTCGCAGGCACCCATAACGTAAGATTGGAGACATTCATTTGTTCAACCCATATTAAGGGACAGGGGAACAGGACAAACCCAGCATCACAGACACCCATAACTTACGATTGAAGACATGCTCTGGCTCAATGCATATTTAAGGACAGGGTAACAGGATAAACCCAGAGTCGCAGAGACCCATATCTTAAGATTGGAGACATGCACTTGTTCAACCCATATTAAGGAATAGGGGAACCAGACAGATGCAGAGTCATAAAAACCCATAACTTTACTTTATTTTTGTGGAAAAACAATGGAAAAGGTTATTTGCATAATGCATCATCAGAATTGAGTAAACTAGCCCTCGGATTCACTATATTTCTGTACAGGACTAGCTTAGTCCTGCATGGAAGCGAACGTTTAGGAGCAAAATGGCAGTGCGCCAGGCATATTAATGAATGCATGCTGCTTGACCTCCTAAATGGACACGGAGTATGTACGAGTGCAGGGGGGGGGTCTCAGAGCAGAGCTCACAGAATATACATGCTCCTGCAATCAAGAACAGCAGTTTAGGAATAAGAATGAGTGAGATCGCTCATAGGTGTTCGCATACCCCCAGCAACATCTTCCCAAGTTTATAAGAGCAATAGTTAATATATAAAATATAAACAAGCTTCTTTTTTTAATCAAACAGATAAAATTTAACTGTAGGTGCGCAGGTTTGCCCATTGCTTAACTATGTTTATTGCAGCTTAAATCACACACTAGGATAACAATCAAGATATATGCAAATGAAGCAGTACTGCAATAGTGTAGTGGGCAGAGCATTTGCCTTATGAGCAGTCATTCCCAGTTCGAGTCCCACACCATTACATTCCATTTTCCATGTCAAATCACTTTATGAACAATATTATTTGTTGCATAACCTACTAAATAACATATATTTGTGAAATGGAGTACTGCATTAAATGCAAATGTGAGGTGTCATTGTCATAATGTTGTAAAATCCACAGATAATCACAAGTGTCCCATACAGTATATGTACACATGAATCAGGGATACAAATCGACTGTACAACGTGTAATGAAGGATAAATCTATAGAGTTTTCAAATCCACCACCTTCCAAAAAATATTTTACATTACTGTCTAAATTAGTGTGGTGGAAAGCGGGAGTAAGCACTATTAAGCAAGAGGAAGCATACTTAAGCAGTGGTAAGTGGGTTTAAGCCCGTTTGTGTGGGGGTAAGCAATGCACACACAGGTTAAGCAATATTAATGCTGATTCTCTGTAAGCATATTTAACCGGAGGTTAGCACTGCTTACCGTTGCACAAACCCGCTTACAATTGCTTAAAAGTGCCTTAATCACTCTGTATGCAACAGCCGCTGTTCTGGCCAGAAACAAAATAAACAGCCTTTGCAGATCTTGAACCAGGACCCTGTACACTATAGTCACAGTAGTTAACCACTAAGCCATCACAGCACTACATAGGATTGAGGTATCATAGGTTCATAGGTTTATACTAGGCTATCTGCCCTAAGGCATTTATAAGCCTTGCCCAAATTTTTGTGGCTTACGCCACCCCTTATATGAAAAAATACTGTGCCCATTAGTTTGTTGTGCCTCTGTCCAGCAGTGACACGGAGATGATTCCCAGGGTAAACCTACAATCTCCCATCCACAGGTCAAGATTTCTCTTGAACAGAGCCAGCGAAGTGCTCTGCCTCACATGGACCGGGATTTTATTCCACAGCATAGGGAGTCGCTGAGTGATAAATCTATCCCTCCAGCACGTCCTATTTATATCCGTGCTAAGGTTTAAGTCGCTTGCTCTAGTGGTTTTGGTGGATTTGGATTTTTTGAGGTGGAGCATGTCCATCAATTCCGGGTTGGACATGGCGTTGTATGTCAGGCACATGTCACCTCTGAGCAGACGGTATGCGAATGAATAGAGCTGGAGTTTCTTCAATCTGGCAGCATATGACAGATTTTGGAGTCCCTTTATCCTTTTGGTGAGGAACTTTTGGGGTCTCTCCAATTGCTGCAGATGTCAGGTGATATACATCCCAAATGGGGCATTGTACTCGATCATTGGTCTGATAAGTGAAGAGTACAGGGGAACAATGACCTCACTAGATCTGGATGTGAATCCCTTCATGATCAGGTGGGCAATGTAGAAGGTCTTTCTAACCACTTTAGCAACTTGAGTGTCAAAAGAAAGGCCACTGTCAACCTGGGTCCCCAGGTCCCTGATAACCTCTTCTGTGCTTAGTGGATTGCCACCTATATGGTAGCTTGGGGTTACCTTGTTTTTCCCGAAGGGTATGACTATACATTTTTTGGCATTTAACTTCAGGCCATGGCTCTGGCAGCAGCTATCTGTTTCCGTGAGTCCCTTCTGAAGGATATCCGTGTCCGATGCACTTTCCACTATGGCGCCCAGTTTGCAGTCGTCTGCAAACTTTGTCAGCCAAAGTCCTCCCATGTTGGCCTGTATTTCTGAGAAGTATCACCAGACATATCCTCACTACAGGAAAATCAAACTGAACATGTGAAAGGAATTGATATACAGTTTTATGTTGTATAACCTACTACATAATATAAATATATGAACTGGAGTAAAGCATTAAGCCCAGATGTGAGGTGTCATTGTAATAAAGTGATGAAATCCCCTAATAAACACAAGGACCCCATACAGTGTACATACACATGAATCATGGATACCAAACACATATATAACATGTAATGAATAATAAATCAATGCCAAAAAGCAAATAGCATGCAAATTAAAAATTAAGCAACACTAAGCATTGCATTGCCCAGCTTACTAGGCGTAAGTAATGTGTAGGCCAGCTAACTAATTTTGCCCATTGGTATACCCCTTTAAGCAATGCCAACTTCAGGTAAGCATGTTTCCCCATAGTTTATCATTTTCAAAGCTATCCAATCACAGCAAACTGCCAGAATTTGGCCCTATTTAAAGCCAATAGGCGGGAATACATCTCATAACTGGTTGCAGCTTCCTCCTGTAGGCACTATGATGACTGGTATGGGAGAGGATAGGCGCTTTCATGCACAGTGCTGGGGCATCCAGGAGTCCAGAGTCATGGCAGGACTCCTTGTGAAATAACATGACCAGAGACTGCTGCAGGGCCAGTACCAGGGTTACCAATACAAAGAGGAAGCCTGGGACCATCTCACTCATGCTCTCACCAGTGCCACTGGCATACCCTGAACTGGTGAGCAGGTCAGGTATCACTATGCTGACCTGAAGTGGAGAAAGGGGGATCTGTTGGATCAGTGAATCCAAGAGGCTAGGAGGACGGGGGATGTGCCAGCCATGTGTAAGTATCAGGCCACTACCTGTTTAATAATTGTCAGTTCATGTATATTATGGATAGGTGTGGCTAAATATTCCTCTTATGTCTTTCACAGTGGCAGTTGAGTGGGCTGTGAACCAGGAAGCCCATGCCTGTAGATTGCAGCAGTTGCGATGCGAAGGAGGTTAGTAATACGCTTGCATGTACTGTCATAGGAAATAAATCTAAACTTAGTAGTAAGTTAATTGCCTGTATAAAACCTGTATTGTTTAAGGCATGTACTGCGTAATACGCTTGCATGTACTGTCATAGGAAATAAATCTAAACTTAGTAGTAAGTTAATTGCCTGTATAAAACCTGTATTGTTTAAGGCATGTACTGCATACACCAGAGAATAGGGCAGGTACAGCTTCATATATACTGCATGTAAATAAAAGCATAATAGCCTGACAACAAAGGTCTAACTGCTGGACTGCATGTGTTTACTCTGGTATCATATGGTAATGTAGAGTTGCAATCTCTTAATAGTACTGTTGTATTAAGCACTGTTACCCACACTGTGCTACATAAATACAATGTGTAGCAATGTCTGTTTATGACTGTTATAATCACATGAGGTCACATAGTACAACTGAGAGACTTATACAGAAAACAGTGAAAAGACAGACAACATAATCCAAATAGAACACTCAACTGAGACGTGAACTGTTGCATTTTTAGCACACACAGCCATGGTTTAAATCCTGGGAGTGGTAGTAGGTTGTATGCAGAATCATATCCCACAACTGTTCAGATATGTCCAGAATGTCCAGTAAATTGGCCTATATCTGCTGCCTGTGACCCTGTCCCCCCTGTCAGATCAGTGGGATGATCCCAGACGTTTAGGCAGCAAATAAAATGGGGTTTATTACATCAATCTTTCAATTTGAAACTCTTTTTCAAGAAAAAGAGTTTCAACTCGAAAGCTTGATGTAATAAACCCTTTTTATATGGATGGTCGTGCTTTGCCTTTTGTAACTGGATTTAATCTTGTGTTGGTTCACCAGTATGTGTAGCTATTCTACACCTGTTTCTTGGACTTTGTTAGGCAGCAAATAAGAAATACAACTGATTGTCCGACATCTATAAGAACAAACCTGTCACTCTAGCAACTCCACAAAATGTTATGAGAGTAATAAGCCAAGTATGCCCCATCTCCATCCCCATGTTGTGAAGCTGTGACCAGTGTTTGTGCAGTAACACAGTGAGACGTATGTGCATAATACTAATGTGGAATCTGGTAATAGTGTGGCAACATTCAGGTAGTGCTAACAAACATTGCCCGCACAGGTCAGTATGATACGAAAAGTGTGCCTAGAAATAAAAGACTGATTTCCTGTACTGGTACTGTTTACTCTGGTATTGTATGGAATTGTTAGTGTTGCAGTTGCTCTGAATAATAAGGTATTACTCATCACTGTGACCCACACTGTGCTACATAACAAAACTGTCTAGGAAATCCTGTATAACAGTGTAGTAATTACAAGTTCAGATTGTAAAACCACAGGAGACAGACAGAAATCAAAGAGATACACAGCAATATCTCTATAGCACACTCAACTGTGATTTAGACTGTTTTATTTTTAGCAAGACAGCCATGGTTCGAATCCTGCGAGTGGTAGCAAGTGATATGCAGAATCATACCTCACAAATGTACAGAATTTTTCAGAATGTCCAGTAAATTGGCCCATATCTGCCGGCTGTTACCCTGTCCCCCTGGCATATCAGTGTGCTAATCTTCGACATATAGGCAACATTTCATGTCATATAACTGACTGTCAGGCGTGTACATATTTGGAAAATGTCAGTGAAAACAAACCTGTCATAGTACAAATCACCAAAGGTTTAAAAGGGCAATAGTCAAAATATGTCCCGATTCACCTGTGTGTTGTCAAGACATGCCCAGAGTGTGTGCAATAAGAGATGGACAGGTATGTGTATAACATCAACCTGGAATCTGGGAATATGTGTAGAAACAGTAGTGTTAACATACAATACCTCCACAGGTACACCAGGTAAGAGGTGTATACTGCAGGTAAAACTCATTTCATGTATATAATTGTATACATCCATACAACTGTCCAAAGTAAGGCCAGACGGTAGTGTACTAAAACCTGTAAGGTACAGATCACAGCACTGACTAGGAAAGTAAGGAGAACTACAAGACTATACTAGTTGTTAATTGACACCCCCCCCACCATATCTGCAGCAATAAATTAAATACACAACTCAATCGGTATGTGCTCCATTAAATCTATTGTTGGGACATATGTCAAAATGTTTGATAAATGCTTAAATTTGTTCCTATGCATGTGCCATATTGAAATACACCCACATTGGTGGCATGCTACCATCAATGAACCTGCATGCTGTTGTAAAGGCCACTGAGGTTCCATGGATCTAGGACTTTTGATCGAAAGATCAAAAGCCTGAATCCATTACCACTCAACACACTAATGAAAGCACTTTCATCAAAAAAGCGCTTTTGTTAAAGTATGCTAAGAAAAAAAAAATTAAAAAACACAAAATCTACTTGATTGCAGTGGTGCAAGCACCCCTGCACCCCCCACTCCACTTTAATATTCTCACTCCGAGGTCGCACTACATTGGAGAAAAGGTGATTTTCCCTTACCTCACTGTAGCACGACCAGAACACCAAACATACTTACGCAAAACTGCTGCTTCAGTGAACAGCACTTTTGCACAAGTATGCTCACCAATTTGGGATTCGGTGAAAGATACAGTCAAGCATTTGTACACATCCCGGTTCCATATATGCATGTGATCTGTTTGCTATGCAAATGTTCTATATCTGGTCTTTCAAGTTAATGGGAATATCTATGCATGCTGTTATACCTAATCATGGAATGTGTTGACTATTACTTGCCTGTAAGTATCCAAGCTGGATACCTGCCA
This sequence comes from Protopterus annectens, assembly GCF_019279795.1. Classification (NCBI taxonomy): domain Eukaryota; kingdom Metazoa; phylum Chordata; order Ceratodontiformes; family Protopteridae; genus Protopterus; species Protopterus annectens. The sequence continues at coordinate 1,819,044,312 of NC_056729.1, read as the reverse complement.
TCTGTACAGGGACTAGCAGACATCAGCTTGCCAACTAGCTATGCAGTAGGATGAATGTGTTGACAGATAGATGTCTGACACCAATATGTATGCCATTACTACATGCTGGCAGCCCTCACTGACATGTGTTCTACAGACAGTTGTCTACAGTTAATTTCCACATGTCTGATCATTATCCAGTAGGGAATGTATAATGTGACACAGCTCACACACCAAGAATATGACAGTGAGGACTCAGAGTCCATCTATGTATGCATGGGTGCTCGTTTCCAGTACTACAATTAGCAATCTACTCTTGCTTGGGAAATCACTGTCACAGGAGTAATGGCATGATAATCTACATGCCAGTATGATGGCACACTACCTGGGATACTACCCTTGTATGTAACACATTCACATGTATAAGCATGATGTACAGGTCTTATATACTCAAGTGTCCCTGACATGACACTCACACCCCTTTCTATTGTAATGACAGCACATAGACGCATGTTATGTACATGGCATTACATACACTTATTGCATATGTCAATACCCTGCTGTGTTATCAGACTGGGATGTGAGCACTGGTTACCAGAGCTGAGACATGCTTAGCAGGTGTCAGCATTGCTGCAATCTAACAGCTAAGCACATATGTGCACTGGTTAGCAAAGCCTACATGGTTTAAGTGCCCGTACATTTAACCATACCTTAGCACCGCTTAGCTTCAAAACTGCCTTAATCACTCTGTTTCCAGCAGCCCTTATTCAGCCCTGCAACAAAATAAACAGCCCTTGTAGGTCTTGAACACAGGACCCTGTACACTACAGCCACAACAGTTAACCACTACGCCATGACAGCTGTGTAGACAGTTGTTTTTCCAAAACATATGTCAGTAGACATAGGTTCATAGGTAGGTACTAGACTATCGGCCCTGGGGCCTATACAAGCCAAGGCAAAAAGGTACCCTGGCTTTTGCCACCCAAGAAAATTATTTTCCTGTGCCACTGTCGAGCAGAGCCACAGAGGTGATCCCCAGTTGAATTTCCTATTTCCCATCCAATCATCAAGATTTTTCTTGAAGAGTGCTAATGAGAAACTTTGTTTGATACAGCTAGGTAGTTTATTCCAGAGTATGGGAAGTCTCTGGGACAGTAATTTATCCCTCCGGCATGTTCTGTTTATTGTGGTGACAAGGTTTAGGTCCCTAGAGCGTGCAGTTCATAGGGATTGGGATTTCTTTAAGTGAAGCATGTCCAACAGCTCTGGTTTGACATAGCTGTGTATGTTAGGCAGAGATCACCTCTGAGTAGGCAATATGCGATGGAGTAAAGCTGGAGTTTTTTGAGACGGTCTGTGTAGGGTATCTGTTTGAGGCTGGCAATCCTCTTTGTGAGGTATTTCTGCGGCCTTTCCAGTTGTTGTAGATGCCTTGCGAGGTACATACCAAAAGGGGCGTTGTACTCTATAATGAGTCTAATGAGTGATGAGCAGAGGGGAACAATGACCTCTTTTTTTCTGGATGAGAAACATTTTGTGATGAGGTGTGCCACGTAGAAGGATTTCCTGACTACTGTGGCGATGTGATTATCAAAGGAGAGACTACTGTCCATCTGTGTCCCAAGGTCTCTTATCACATATTGACATATTGAATAGTACTGAAAAATTGCTGTGACTTCTACAATTGTATAGTACATAGGTTCATAGGCTGGTACTAGGCTATTGGCCCTAGGGCTTATACAAGCCTTGCCATAACAATTCCCTGGCTATTTCTTCCCACACTATTTACTATGTTAGTGATATTACTGTTGCATCACATATGTTGTTATATCTAAATATACACATCAGATATAACAGTGTGATACATCTGGGAAGGTATACACAACAGTAATGTTTACAAATGACTATGATATGGATATATACATATACATTTCTAGATATATGTCTACATGATCATACACATATTTAGTCATAAATATGTATTTATACACATCTGTATAGTGCATCATATATATGGCCATGTATAGATCTGTGTGTGTGCGTGTATATATAGATATATATATATCTACACACACACACACACACACACACACACACACACACACACACACACACACACACACACACACACACACACACATATATATGTTTACCATATGTCCAGAACATGGAGTGGAGTCCTACCCCAGCAACAACAGTCACAACCTTTTAGTGCAAGTGGATGTCATGTATGTATTGCAGATATCTATCTAGACTATTGCTACTGTAACAGGGGTTGTCTTAACACACATGTTTTGTGTGGGAGGCCACATCTGTTATTGACAAGTATGCCATCAGTTACTGACAGACATCCTAAGGGCATCATAGTACAGTACCACTGATAGCACAGTAATGATCCTGTGGACTACAGCAGAGATATGACCAATATATGTGGACAGTCTGCCACTCTCTGCTCAGTCCAGAGGTATACACAGATCCCCTTCATGTGACACATGTGGACCTAGCCTGAAAACGTGGATGTTAACACCCATGTACATGGGTATATCACGTAAATACTGGACTACATATGCCCACTCAGTTTATGTATTCACACATGCCTATCTGTCCTGACACATAAAAACTAGTGTTGCAGAGGTCACATGGCCAAATACTACCCAGTAGTTAGTGGCATGCATCTGTACATAATTATATGTAAGCATATAAATATCGATTAAAAAAAAAACATATCTGCCATCAAGTTCTCTGCAACTCTCAAATGTATTAACGCTACTTGTTTTTACAAACTATATTGTATGTATTTTTACTTTGTAACCTTTATTTGCATTGTGTAACCTATATTGTATTATACTGTTCTTGGAGCTTTTCTCCCCGGGCCTCCACTGAAAATGGGCACTTCTTTGCCCACTGGACTTCCCCGGTAATCAAACTGAAATAAATAAATAATAAATAAATCCCACTGCTTTGTCAGAAATACACAACTGTTATGGTGGCCTGACAGCAGTACGTCTTGCAAATATCTGGACATAACATCACACTGGGTAATTATACTAAGCTGCTAGGCATCTAACACAGCACTGTGCAAACTACAGGCAGACTGCCACAACACTGGCCTACATTTTGTATGGGGGAATACACATGTACCTGAAATATAGCAGGCTCTACAGGGATGTCACAGCACAGAGTAATAGACACCTGTGAGAAAGTGCATACCCACAACCAATGTGAACACAGCCACATATGGCAAGCAAGCTTAATATGACACTATATGGACTGTCTGATAAACACCATCCAATGTGCCACTCGCACATTACCCTACATAAACTGGGTCATGACACAGTGTGGTCCAATACCTGTCTGTGGTATGGGACACGTTTGTGTTTGGCCCTACAAACATATGAGCCGATAGGATACCATACATTGGAGCAGCATGTAACATCAGATAGAACAAGACCAAGAAAGTACAGTTGTCTACACTTATCATAAATGTAGATGTTTGAGTGTATTCACTGTTGCAGTCATCACATTTGGCTGTCTGCCTGCAGGTAGCCCTCAGCTGGCCTGAATACCAGAGTCTTTGGATTTCTGCATAGGATGCTGTCGCTTCTTCCTTGACATCAGGTCGTCAGGGGTATAAAATATGCAGCCGATGCCATTACATCAGTTTTTCTTGTCCCAGATGTCAGGTGCCCCCACAATAGGAAGCAATTACATGGTATGGTAAACCCCCATCGAAAAGCAAATACACAAGAAAAAATAGGTATACCAACCAGAAGGAGAGGTAGAGCCAAGAGAAGTCAGGGGGCTGGAGGGAGGGTAACCAGGACTGCAACAGTGAATACATTCAAACATCTACTTTTATGGTAAGTGTACACAACTACACTATGCTCTTCATGTTTCACTGTAGCAGTCATCACATTTGGGTTGATTCCCAAAGCTAAGGAAGGGAGGAGGAAGTTAAAGAGCATTAGGGCCAGCTATTAAAGCCCTGCAAGACTGCAGTGGCAAATCCAGCTCCGGATTTAGAAAAGATAGGCAAGTGGTAATGCTTGGTGAAGGTATGTACAGAGCTCCAGGTGGCAGCTTCTAGTATGTCTCTGGTAGGGACCCCTCTGAGAAATTCCGCAGAGTTAGATGCAGCCCTGGTGGAATGTGATCTTGTCCCCTGTAGGTTTTCTATGATGCTTGTAGCAGAAATTAATGCAATGGGCATTGTTTGGGAAATTGGGAAAGTTTGCTTTGAAATGGCCTTTCCCTCTGCCCCTGCAGCAAAGCTAACTAGTAGCTGCTCAGATTTTTTGATAAGCTTACTCCTATCCGAATTGAATCTAAGTTGCCTGTGCACATCCAGAGAGTGCAGTATTCGTTCCCCTTGGTTTTGTGAATTAGGGAAAAGTAGGCAAATGAATGGACTGATTTAGGGCCACAGATGACACTACCTTGGGCATAAAGGAAGGATTAGTCCTGAGGGAAACCCTGTCCGTATGGAAGATAATGAAGGGTTCCACTGCCATGACGGCCTGTAATTCAGACACTCTTCTTGCTGAAATGATGGCTAGAAGGAAGACTGTTTTTGAATAAAGGAATTTCAACTCAAAACAAAACCCGCTCCAAAATGAGGTCAGTTATTATACACTCACAGCAACCTCCACAGCGGATACGAATGACACACATACATACACATACACACACACACACACACACACACACACACACACACACACACACACACACACACACACACACACACACACACACACACACACACACACACCATGTCTCACAGTTGCCATGTCTGGGATTGGAACTCCTCCCTAACTAGTACATCGTACTACAGCATTATGCAGTTATAGCTTGCGCCACCGAGATTATTGGGCTACTCTTTCCCCAAAGGTGTATTTCACTGCGAATTACATCAGCAGGCCTGGCAAAGAAGAGCAATAGAAGCTGAAGTGACTGTGAATGGCGTCAAAAGCATTGCTCTCTACACAAACAAACACATAAACATCCACAATTGCCCACACACACACCATGTCTCACAGTTGCCATGTCTGGGATAGGAACTTCTACCTAACTAGTACATCATACTACAGCATTGTGCGGTGATAGCATGCGCCATGGAGATTACTGGGCTACTAGAAGACAAAAAAGAAAAAAAACTAAGGGTAATGCTGCTCAATGCTAGAAGTCTCAACCTCAAGATGCACGCACTCGAGGCCCTTCTCAGTATGGAGAACATCGATGTCTGTGCTGTGACTGAAACCTGGTTCAAGGCTCCTGAGAGCACCCCGGCACTATCAGGTTTTACCTCATATCATGCGTTCCGGCCCCAAAATCCAGACACCACCAAGAAAGGAGGGGGGGTGTCCATATTCATCAAGGACACCCACACCTCAAGGTTGGTGGCAACGCACGATGCATCGGAGACCATCCAGGTGCAATTAACCATAGGCAAGACTGCTCTGCAATTTGCAGCATGTTACAGGCCACCCTCTCAAACTCAGGAACCTCACATAGCTTTCCTGAAAACACTGGAGGGGATAAATGTATCTCCAAACACCATCATACTAGGTGACTTCAACTACCCGAATATAGACTGGGATCACTACTCAAGCCCCAACACTCTAGCCCAAAGGTTCCTAGAGTTCATAAACTCAAATGCCATGGAACAACTAGTCACCATCCCCACAAGAGGAGAAAACATACTAGATCTCATCATCATGAACATCGGGTCACAATGTTCAACACCGGAAGTATACCCCTCACTGGTGAGATCAGATCATAAACTAATCTCACTGGAAGTCCACATCCCGCCCCCACCTGAGATTAAAAAGACCACAGTGAAGAACTTCTCAAAAGCCGACTTCACACTTCTAAAGACTAGTGTGGTCTCTTTTAAGGCCCCCGAGCCTGCGGAAACCTTTACTCAAGCCGCTGAATCACTTACAAATCCCTTCTACCAGCACCTACAGGACTGCATGGATCAGGCAATCCCAAACAAAACAAAGACTCTTTGTACCAAAGGCAAGCGTCCAGTCTGGTGGACCCCAGCCATAAACAAGCTCTACAACAAAAGGAGGAAGCTACTACAAGATAGAGCAAAATCCTTAAAAGGGAAGACACCTTTGATCATTATAAGTAAAAAACTAAGATCTCTCATAAAATCATCCAAGGCAAATTTTGAGAGAAAAGTCGCTAAGGACTCAAAAGACAATCATAAGGCCTTCTTTAGCTATGTTAGAAACCTGGGAGGAAACTCCCAGATATGCTCAGAATTAGTTCAAAATTATGTAAAAATTACTGAACCTACAGACATTGCCAACATACTGGCTGACAGGTTCAGTGCAAACTTCCCCCAAAAGGAGAGATATCTATACCAGAGGATTGTAGCCCCCCAAACATCTCTAACGCTCAGGTGAGAACTGCTCTCTCCAAGGCAAAAAACACAGCATCCGTGGGACCAGATGGTGTCCCCGGTTGTGTGCTCCACGAACTTGATGAGGAATTAAACCCGCAGTTAGGGCAACTGTTTAATCTTAGCCTCACCTCAGGATACGTACCCAAGGAGTGGCGTATGGCAACTGTGGTCCCACTTCACAAAGGCGGTGCCTCCACTGACCCTGGAAATTACCATCCCATCAGCTTGACAAGCCTGATCTGCAAAGCTATGGAGAGGATCATAATGGAACTCATAAATAAAGACATAGGGGACTTGCAGACTTTGGATCCAACCCAGTTTGGCTTTGTCAAAGGCAAATCATGCCTTTTAAACTTGGCTGACATTTTTGAAACAGTCACCAAGGCCATTGATGAGGGAAAGGCAGTCCACACAGCCTACCTCGACCTGGCAAAGGCTTTTGACACAATACCCCACTCAGGTATCATTGAAAAACTCATCAGCTTAAATGTAAACCCATACGTCACAAGATGGGTTGCAAACTGGCTAAGTGACAGAACCCACATGGTCAGAGTTGCTGGCACCATGTCAGACTCAAAGCCTGTCACAAGTGGTGTCCCACAGGGCTCAGCCCTGGGCCCACTCTTGTTCGGCATCTACTTTTCAGAAGTACAAGCAAACACAGGAGGGTTATGGCTGACAAAGTTTGCAGATGACTGCAAACTGGGCGCCATAGTTGAGAACACATCTGACACAGATATCCTTCAGAAGGGTCTTATAGAAATGGATAACTGGTGCCAGAGCCATGGCCTAAAGTTAAATGCCAAAAAATGCATAGTCATACCCTTCGGGAAAAACAAGGTTACCCCTAGCTACCATATAGGTGGCAATCCACTAAGCACAGAAGAGGTTATCAGGGATCTGGGGACCCAGGTTGACAGTTACCTTTCGTTTGACACTCATGTTGCCAAAGTAGTTAGGAAGACCTTCTACATTGCCCACCTGATCATGAAGGGATTCACATCTAGATCAAGGGAGGTCATCGTCCCCCTGTACTCATCACTCATCAGACCAATGATTGAGTACAATGCCCCATTCGGTATCTGACCCGACACCTGCAGCAACTGGAAAGGCCCCAAAAGTTCCTCACCAAAAGGATAAAGGGTCTCAAAAATATGTCTTATGCTGCCCGACTAAAGGAACTCCAGCTCTATTCAGTCGCTTACCGTCTGCTCAGAGGTGACCTGTGCCTGACATACAAGGCCATGTCCAACCCGGAATTGATTAACATGCTTCACCTCAACAAATCTAGATCCCTCAGAACTACAAGGGCGGGAGACTTAAACCTTGACACGTTTATTAATAGGACGTGCTGGAGGGACAGATTCATCACCCAGAGACTCCCTATGCTGTGGAACAAAATCCCGGTACATGTGAGGCAGAGCACCTCGCTAGCTTTGTTCAAGAGAAATCTTGACCAATGGATGGGAGATCACAGATATACCCCAGGGATTACCTCAGTGTCACTGCTTGACAGAGGCACAGCAAAATAATGGGCATAGTATCCTTCAAACTAAAGGGGTGGCGAAAGCCACAAAACTCTGGGCTAGGCTTATAAATGCCCTTGGGCAGATAGCCTAGTATGAACCTATGAACCTATGAACTCTTTCCCCAAAGGTGTATTTCAGTGTGAATAACATCAGCAGGCCTGGCAAAGAAGAGCAATAGAAGCTGAAGTGACTGTGAATGGCCTCAAAAGCATTGCTCTCTACACAAACAAACACATAAACATCCACAATTTCCATGTCACTGGATTAGAATCCCTGCCACCCAACCTTCACAGAGGGCACACACACAAACTCACGCATGTCTTTACAGTTCACTAGAAGTTTTCTTCAGCCGAGAACCAAACCATGCTACTAATCTGTGAACCTATGTGCCACTGTGGTGAGAAAGCTCTTCTACATTGTGCAACTTATAAGTAAGGGCAAGGCATCCAGATCTAAGGAGATCATAGCCTCACTATACTCACCTCTCATTAGACCTATAATCGAGTACAATGCATCCTTTGGCATCTACCAAAAGCTAGACCGGCCACACAAGTTACTCACTAAAAGAATACAGGGTGTAAGTAACATGTCCTATGTGGACCACATCAAAGCCCTGTCCAGAGTCTCTTACAGGCTACTGAGAGGTGATCTATGCCTACCCTACAAGGCATTCTCACATCCAGTCCTGATTAATCCTATACATTCAGCAAACAGCATTGGAATTACCAGACCTAAGGATCTAAACCTCATCTGTGACATAAGCAAAACATGTTGGAGGAACATACATGCCTCTCAAAGACTACCCTTTCTGTGGAACACTCTTCCCATTCATGCCAAACATAGCTCTTCCTAATCCCATTAAAATGCAATTTGGACCAATAGAAGGGAAACTGTAAAGACACCCATGGCTTGTCACCTGTGGACTTTATGGACAGGTGCAGCTTGTAGATGCCTTAAGGCACAGGCATAGACCAAAGTCATTTAGTCCTATGACACTGATAATTATAAAAATTGGGGCAAGAATGACTAGGCTTAGAAAGGTTCTTTGGCCATTAGCTACGTAACTTGTTATAATCCTAATAGTTTTTTTTTTGTTACAGCGACTTACAAACGCATGAAAGCTGTGTAACAAGAACATGTTAGAATCCAGAAATACATATAATAACCAACATAGCCGGCAAGGGAGCCTGCAGGATTTTTTGCAGGGGGGTGCAAACCCAGAGCCCCACCCACATAGCTCTCCCTGCCCCCTGCCAACAGCCACGCCCAAGTCCACCCACCCCAAGCCCCACCCACACAGTCATTCCAGTGTCCCATTACTTGGCTATTTCTCCCCATTTGCCGTAGACACTGTTCAAATCTGTGTGCATACTGTTTTATGCTTTAGTTCTACAATGATTACAGGCAGTTGGATTTAATTTACAACTTTTATTTCAAACATTATAGCCCAAACACTGAGACATTTACTAAACCTAAACAAAGCAATAGTCTTACAATGAAAACAGACTTGGCATTAAAGCTTCTCTACTTTTGAAACTCACATTCAGTGAAACAGCATTGAAACCCACATTCAAAGAAAATGCATCTGGCCAGTGGCAGGTTATTTACCTTTGAACTGTTTTCAAGCAATAGGCTCCTTGCACACTGTTAGGGCCATGCAAAAGTTATTTGATTTACCTGATTGTATTAATTATAATTTATAATTGAATTATATCCCTTGTATTATACAGCAACACTTGTTGTCTCTGCCGAAGTAAAAGTAATCTGAATAATTCCACATTAAAGATATCTGAAACTAATGAAGATGTTGTTGCTAGAAAACAACTGTATATTTCAGTGTTTCATCTACAAATTCAGTGCCTGCTGCCGTCAAAGAATAAATTGCCTATGTTAAATTAAAAAATGGTAAGCTGGTATATTGCAATAGAAAATGGATGGCAAGCTGAAAAACAGGTTCATAGTTATTAGGCATCTCATCCAAAGGAGGACATCCTCAGGACTGCAGCATACATATGTACATGCTGTAGGAATAGAACCTCAAGCCTCTCCATTAAGATGCAAGTATTCTACTTGTGGTGCTACTAACATAGCTTTAAAACTTTATACCACAATAGAGATACCATTTGCTAAACAAAACAGTTGCACATTGTAAATAGACTTGGCATGAGCGGCAGTAAACTTCACTTCCCTTAAAACTCACAGTTCCTTGAAATGCACTTGAAAATAAATTCCACCTGCTAACTCTAACTTGGGCATTTCACTTTCTCTCTCTCTCACAAACATACCACACCCCTCAAGGCCTCAACCTTAGTGCAAGTAATCTGGACAAAGCCTAAAATAAATAGGGACAGATTATACATATGGCTCTCATAAACTTAGAAAATTGCAAGAGCAACAGGATTTGTGTTGGTATGTATTTTTCTAAATGATATGACATCTAAAACTGAAATGTCTCATTATTTAGCAACTTCAATACTTTTTAGGAGGAATATGGGGCAAAAATCTGGACATTCTGCAAAAACCTGGACAGCTGAGGGGTATGCTACCTCCCTCTTACACACACACACACACACACACACACACACACACACACACACACACACACACACGCAAAATAATTCTGGTCAGACTTGAATTAGTTCTGGGAAGGTTGCACTGAACAGCACCGTGCTTGATCTGAAGTGGGTGAAATCCTGGTAGCCAGTGATAATAACTGATCTGCAGCTCAGCAATGTGGAGCATTAAAGCATTTTTAGCAGAGCATTGTTTCATCACTACCTATTGTGTTTGCACATAAGCTGTAGTTATTTCAAACATTTGCCTTTTTGATTACTACAGAGTACATTTACCCACCAGAGCTATTGTGTTTTGACTTCAGTGTGGAGCTTACCTAGTTGTTGCAGGGCTTGGCTTTTAAGTAAGGTAGCAATGCTTATTTACCATATACCATTAAAGCCACCCAACTACAAGTGTACTAACACACAGACACTGCTATAAGACACTGGTCTCCAATAAAATGTAATGAGCTTCTGAAAATACTGTAATCCTGTCCTTTTATTACAAATACTGTCATATGCATTTCAATACCCAAGGCTTATACATTATCTAGTTATGTAAATATTCTCTGCATGGCAACAATGAAAAGGCTTTCAATGCTGGTAATTCTTTAACAGTATGCTTATTAAAGCTTACTTGCATCTTACAATGTCCGACAAGCTTATTAAAGCTTACTTGCATCTTACAATCTCCGACAAGCTTACCCGATATTCATTAAATCATGGCTACTTAAACAGAGCAACATGGCACTGTGACAGCATGCAGTTCCTGAATAATAAGAAGCATAAATCAACAGTATAAAAATCTGATAGAAAACCAGAGCATTCTGCAAAATCAAGGACAGATGAAAAGCCACGGTCATATTTGTGATCTACCTTGGATGGGGGAATACTCTGCACACTTACACTGCATAACTGCTCCTTGCCTTCCTTGGACACATCCAGAGCCACTACAATGGGGAGTGGGGTGCAATAAGTATGTCATAATTTGAAATGTCTCTGGCTGACAGTGATGGCTCTGACACTCATACCTCTCAACTTCAGAGCAAGAAATCTGGACAAAGCCATACAGAGAACTAGAAGTGGGACACAGGCCCAAAAATAAGGACAATTTTTAAATATTGCTCTTATTAACTTGGATAATAGAACAGGTAGATCTTGCGTTAGTACAAATTTTCTGAAGGGTATGAAATCTGAAACTCAAATGTCTGCCATTATTTTCTAACTTCAATCTTTAATGATTAGCCACTAATTTGCCAGAAAACCACAAGTTTATGAAAAATGGACCAAAATGTGATGCAAAAATATCTGTCAAAAAAGGGACACTTTTTAGTATTAACATTGTTAACTTGAGCAGCTAACAAAATAAGAGCATCTACATGCATTTCTGAAATAAAAGTAATCTATAACTCTGATCATTAGTTATATACAATTGTAAACCCTCCACATTTTCTTCCAAAATTGCCATTTTGCAGAAGGCATTATTAGGGGAGAGCAACATTTTGAGCCAAAATTGGGGACAATTGAGAGGTTTGGATATTCCTAATCTACAGTGATTTGCACGTACCTCTCAACCTCTTAATGCAGGAAATCTGGACAAGGCCAAATATATTGGGGGAACATACAAACACTACTAAAAATTGCTCTTGTACAAACTTAAGACAGTCTTGCATTAGCATGCATTTTTCTGAAGGTTATGACGTCTGAAACTATGTGTCATTTAGTGACTTCATTCCTAAATGATTTGCTAGAAAACCACAAATTTTATGAGGAACAAACCAAAAATAAGAAGCAAATATCTATTCATTCTGCAAAGATATGGACAACTGAGAGGTATAGTTCAATCGAGGCTGTCTGAGTTTGCTACCCCCCCCCCACAAAATCATGATTGAATGGAGCCTCCCCCTGCAGCCATTCCAATGTCCTATTCCTTGGTTATTTTGCCCCATTTACCATAAACACTGTAATGTGCATACTGCTTTACTTCTGCAATGATTTAGGATTTCATTTGAAAGTTTTATTTTGCATTTTACAGCACAAACCCTAATACATATCTGTTAAACAAAGCAATGTTGTCTCACAATGAAAATAGACTAACATTAAAACTTCTCTGCCCTTGAAACTCACATGCATTGAAACAGCATTGAAACCCACATTCAAAGAAAATACATTTTGCCAGTGGCAGATAAATATTAACTCTGGGCTGTCTTCAAAATCATAGGTCCCTCGAACATAACATACACATGCTCTTTGATACACCTTCCTGACTGTATTACATTATATTCCTTGTACAATACAGTACAGTTGTTAGAGGGCATTTTAAATTTATTGTTTTGAACATTTTTCCAGTAAACAATGAAACAAAATGCATGCACCAATGACAAAACTGCCCAATTCAGAACATTTCCATCATAAAACGTCTACTCAACCTTCTATAGTCCACCAGTATCAGTAAAAAATATACACAATCTCTGAAGTAGTAAAATCCACATTAAAGAAATTTGTAACTAATAAAGAGGTTGCTGCTTTATATGTCATTGTTTAATCTACAAATAAAGTGCCTGTTGCCCTTGAAGAATAAATTGCCTATGTTGCATGCATTAAAAAAAATGATAAGCTAGTAATACCGCAATAGGGAATGGATAGCAAACTGATAACAGGTTCATAGTTACTAGGTATCTTTGCCAAAAGGACTGCAGCATCCACCCCCTTTACAACACAGTACAGTATCAGCAATGCATCTACCTACTGTGGGAGTAGAACCCACAGCCTTCAGCATCAAAAGCAAGGACACTATCTATTGTGCTATTAACAATGCAAGCAGACTAAACATAAGCAGCACTAAACTTTTGCTCCCCTGCAGCTCTCAGCTCGTAAAATCTACTCGACACTCAGCTGTATCTCTGAACTTTGCAGTACAAGAAATCTGGAAAAAGCCAAAATTTATTGGGGGGGGGGGGACAAAAACCAGGGACACATTTTAAACATTGCTTGTATAATGTTGGAAAGTTGTTAGAATAAAATGCTGCGTTACCACCATACATTTCACTGCCACGTCTTGAACCCAGGGGACCCTGTGCAAAACAGTCAGAGCAACATACCACTACGCCAAATCAGCTGCTTTGTGAAAGAGGAAGACTGAAACTTAAATGGCTACCATTTAGTGAATTCAGTACTCACCATAGCACAGCTGTCAACCTCTTAGCACAAAATACCTGAACAAAGCCAATAATGGGTGAATACAGCCACCAAACATTCAGTGAATTCAGTTCTCACCATAGCTCTCAACCTCTTAGCAAAAAACACCCGGACAAAGCCAGTAATGGGGGAATATAGCCCCCAAACATATTCAGTGAATTCAGTTCTTACCGTAGCTCTCAACCTTAGCACAAAACCTGGATGAAGCCAATAAATACCTGAACAAAGCCAATACTGGGTGAATACAGCCCCCAAACATATTCAGTGAACTCAGTTCTTACCGTAGCTCTCAACCTTAGCACAAAACCTGGATGAAGCCAATAATAGGGGGGGGGATACAGTCCCAAAGACAGGGATACATTTCAAATATCCATCTTGTACACTTAAAAAATTGCTAGAATAAAAGCTTTTGTTATCATGCACTTTCTGAAGAATATGAAGTCTGATATTGAAATGAGTGTCCATTTTTTTGTAACATTTGTTAACCAGGAAAGTCTGACTTGGAAAATAAGCTAATTTTTAGCAAAAGCCCAGGGAGAAACACTCCAGACAGCCAAGAATCAAATGAGAGAACATGTAGCTGTCAGGCAACAAGGACACAAATACAGAAACCACAGATTTTATGAGGAACAGTAAAAGTATGAGGGAAAAACCTGCAACATTTTTACAAATGGTGGTGGGTAGGGAATTCAGGCTCTTGCCACTTGGGCCCAAGGTACAGGGTTCAAGCCTTATTCTCTACCCACCACCATGTAACTCCTAGGGCATTTTACACACACACACCTTACTAAAGCTGCCCGTTTCAGTTCACACACACACACCTACCTTACTAAAGCCGCCCGTTTCAGTTCACACACACACACACACACACACACACACCTACCTTACTAAAGCTGCCCGTTTCAGTTCCCACTCCACTAAAGCGTCCCATCTTTCGTCCGTTTCAGTTCCCGCTTGCTTGCAAGGGTCCCATCTTCATTTCAGTTCCCGCTCGCTTGCAAGGGTCCCATCTTCAGTAAAGTCCTCTAAACTGTCCGTTTCAGTTCCCGTGCGATGATGTCACAGCATCCTCTAAACTGTCCGTTTTAGTTCCCGCTCGCAAACTGCACGCGATGATGTCAACATGCCTGCGACTGGACTTCTTAAAGAAGAATGCCCTAAAAATAAATAAATAAATAAATAAATAAATATATTTTTTTAATTAAAAGATTAACTTGTCAGCGGATTCCAGGGAGGTGCAAGTGCACCCCCTTGCACCTGCCTGTGGGCGCCCTTGATAGCCGGCCTTAGGCACCAGCGAACCCTGCGGTCATTGGAGGCCCCTGTTCCCAGGGGGGCCTCAACAACAGCAAATTGTCTTATCCTGTTAATTTGTAACATGTCTGTCAAACCAACATAAACTGCCACAAAATTCTTGAATACTTAATAAACCACATGACATGGATAATAACTCCTAGTTATATCTCCTTTAAAATTCAAATATATTTGTGGTTAAATCCTGTTGTTGGACATGTTCTGCACTAAAACTAACTTCATATCTAGCTTTAGTCCCTGCTATACCCGTGGCTGCAGGGGGCCCCTTAATCATCCTTTACTGTGTGGGGCCCCACAAAAGATGCTGCTGGCTGGGGAAATTGAATAGGAAGAAATGTATTAAGAGCTGATACTTCTGATCATCAGGGATGGTTTTCTCTTTCAGGGAGTTTTATGAATAAAAGCAGAACACCAGATACTATAACTCTCAATTCCTTTGCTTAAGAATTCAGTGCAATCTCAAAAAATAATAAAATAATGGCTTAGAATCAGGACTAAATTAGAAATAATACTCTTAATTTGCTTAAAAAGTTAATCGAATAACACCTTTTGCAGCAACACATATTTTTGGACAATAAGTGTAAAACTCAGATTTCTGGATTGCTTGACTGTTTGTAATCTTGAATGATTTACCAGCAAATCAAACTTTTTACGAAGGAGAAAGCAAATGTATGAACAAAATCAGGGAAGGTCTGTGAAATCAGGGACAGTGACAGGTATGGATTACTGCCCAATGAGGTAAACAAGCAATTTACCACTGCAGCTGTTTGACAATTGCTAGACAGCAGTTACTGATCTGGTTTGGCAGTACCAGTGTTGCACAATGTATTGCTGTTTGCTGAAATAAGTACAAAATGAGTACTGCTATGGTGTGTGTGTGTGTGTGTGTGTGTGTGTGTGTGTGTGTGTGTGTGTGTGTGTGTGTGTGTGTTAAAAAATATCACACACCTAATAATGCGAGGACACAGACATTATTCTAATGGGTATCAGTAAAAAATGTACCTAACAAGTAATTATATTTCAAAAGTAAGACATAAAATATATCAGAGAACATACAGGCACTTAGATCGTCCTCGAGTCTGGTGGTTCTCACTCACCAGACTGTATAAATGGATATGGGGGTGTCCCTTAATCATCCTTGACTCCGTGGGGACTCCCACAAAAGCTATTGCTGGTTGAAGAAAAAAGAGGACAAAGAATGTATCAATTTTCTGATTGAGCTGTTTAACCTGAAGAGTGCTGAGATATGACCCTTCTAGGATAAAACTGACAGTAGCCTCTGGTTTCAACCACACCTTTTCTAAAACCAGCCCTGCTTAAATGTGTGTGTACAGAAAGCTTGTGTAGGTAATGGGGGGGGAGGGGGCTGGGGATTGTGTGGTTATTACAACTTTAATTTTCATCACATTCAAACCTTAGAGGTATGCACATGAAGTCATTACAGCTTATGTTTGAGCCGAGGACAGTGTGGTCATTGTTTATTTACTTTTCTCACAGACCTCAGAGGTGTAAAAAGAAGGTTACTGTAGCTTTTGTAGGGGTGGTGTACTGTCTAGGAGCAAAAAAATAGAATATATTACTGAAATCATTCTCACAATCACATATCAGGCACATATACATGGGGCTGACTTTCAGAGTTAGGGGTGAGGAAGCATGCTACGTATACTTATATCAGCAGTCACTTGAAATATGTGGCTAGGTCAGTTTAAACCTCTGCTTTCATCCCATCTAACATCAGAGGGATGCATAGGCAGTGACTGTCTTTTGGGGTGGGGGGATTAGGGAGGCAGGCACTATTCCCAGTTGAGACCTATGCATTCCCACAACTAGCTTGTTAGCTTACTGTGAGGTACTATTTTGTCAGCTTTGAACATTAAGCCTTGGGCACAATGTATGTCTTCCTTGAAAGAAAAAAATAAGACTGAAATTCTTTTCTTTTTTACGATTTTTGTTTAGGCCACCATTGCAGTAAAACACTGAGAAAATGGTCTAAAACGCATCCCAGGGGACATAACCACTTTGGGGGCACCAGCTTAATTGAGTTATTTCCTAAATGGATATTACTGAGCTGTCTTGGTTAACAAAGGTGTGCTGAAAGGATACAAGGAAAACTAAAGCTGAACAACAACAGTGAATTTCTTTCCTTAATCATAATTTCTGTTCAAGCCATTATTGGATGAAAAGGTTGTGTAAAAAGAAAATGCACTTCAGAGCATATAGAAAGTTATGGCTTCCTGAAAAAGCTGAGAGTAAGGCAAAATGTGAGAAAAGGAAGAAACAAGTAATGCGCATGGTATGGGAGGCCAAAATGGGGTGGGGGGGTAAGAGGAGAGGACTGGTGGGTGTGCAAGGGGTGTTGAAACAGTAAGCCTAGTCATCACTGCATTTAAGTCCAGACCGTTACATACAGTTGTTGTAATATATCATTGTTACAACTAAATTCCAGCAACTGTAAGTGTCCCTTTGTTAGACAGGTCAACAAAGTGTGGCATATAGGCCTGTTGTAATTTAAGAGCTTGTAGCTACAGGTCTCTCTGTGTGTACTACTCCTAAAAGTTTGCAGCACAAACTAAAAGGTTTCTTAGGAGGTGTGGCATTCACAGGATGATACTTGTACTGGAACATTTGCTGGGGACCCCCAAAATGCTAACACCGGCCCAGATAACCAAAATCAGTTATAGTGGAATGCAGGAAAAGGTAGTAGTCTGATTAGCAACAAGCTTCTCTTTAAATAAGGTACACCTTACTTGGGCTAAGGCATGCTTGTGCGATTACATTCTATGTAGCTGTATGGAGTGCATCTACATTACATTTATGCAATGTCATACTATTTACTTTCGAGTGCATGGGCATTTTCCTAATGTGGTTTGGCCAGTCTAGTATTCTTCCCTGTATAGAGATGTTGCATTATTCTATTAACTAGATTACCCCTCAGAGCTCAACAATAATTCAGGCAGTCTTGGTGTGCAAGCTCCTTACATGACAAGCTTATGGTCACAAAATTGAAAATGACAGTAGCTGGGAACAGATTAAGCTTCTTGAATGCGACTGAAATAAGGCAAAATTAAATTATTGCCTGTGGCAAGATTCCTAGACTTTGTGCATACTGCATTGGGGGTAGTAGACAGAGAGTAGTCATTAAAACCATATACATATACCCATCTATAAATATAGTGACATTATAATTTAAATTCATAAGTATACTAATACAGGTGGTATATTTTCAGTCAACCAAGAACTCCTATCACTGCAGTGTTGTAGGAATCAGTGGTGCACTAAATTCCAAATAAGATGACATAAGTATATAAAAAGACATTCAGCTATAGCTTTGAAACCTCAATACTATACTAGGCTTTGAGAGCAGCCACCATTATATCATATCCTCATGAAGAACTAGATGAGCACAATGAAGAACGGTCTGTCCAAGGCCCCAAATAACACCCCAGGAGGTTTTACTAGTGCTGTACAATATTCTCTACTATAGAGTTTGTTTACCAGCTATGACAAATACCCAAAGTGGCTCCTATTCAAATGGTGGGTCTACTGCTTCCTTTGGAAAGTACCAAACCATTAGTGTAATCAGTAAAATGTGCAAGGTAGAAGAGGAAAATTGTACTTGTTCAGGTAGGCATGGGTGGCCTTCTGCATCTGGATAATAATCATTATATAATTATGAGATAACATGTCACTACAAAAATGGTATCATGGCATATAAATAAATACACATTAATGACAATAAAAAATGTCAATGAACCCAGACAGTGAAATGAGCAATGATATTTGGTCATTACCAATATGGGTCAGTTTTGCACCCCACCAACTTTAAGGTCCTCTATCCTCAAATCAGACCACAAGTCGTATTTCTTAAACTCTTAGTGCAAGAAATCTGAACAAAGCCTAAAATGTGTAACAACGGCATATAAATGCAGGTTGTATTTTAAATTTTGCAATTATAAATTTAGAAAAGGTTTCTCGTCCATGAAAAAAAGAGGTTATTGTTCTCCTCTACTCGTCACTCATTAAACCCCATTATAGAGTACAATGCCCCTTTTGGTATGTATCTCATAAGACATCTACAACAACTGGAAAGGCCACAGAAATACCTCACAAAGAGGATTACCAGCCTCAAACAGATGCCCTACGTAGACAGTCTCAAAAAACTCCAGCTTTACTCCGTCGCATATCACCTACTCACAGGCGATCTCTGCCTAACATACAAAGCTATGTCAAACCCAAAGCTGTTGGACATGCTCCATTTAGGGAAATCCCAATCCCTCTGAGCTACACGGTCCAGGGACCTAAACCTTGTCACCACAATAAACAGAACATGCTGGAGGGATAGATTCCTGTCCCAGAGACTTTTGTTTCCCTGGCTTACACCACCCAAGAAAGTTATTTTCCTGTGCCAGTGTTGAGCATATATATATATATATATATATATATATATATATATATATATATATATATATATATATACTGCTCAACACTGGCACAGGAAAATAACTTTCTTGGGTGGTGTATATATATATATATATATATTTATCTATCTCATATATAGCTCTTATATAAGAGCTCTATATATGTATATATATATATATATATATATATATATATATATATATATATATATATATTATCAAACAAAGCTCCTCATTAGCACTCTTCAAAAAAAAATCTTGATGATTGGATGGGAAATTGGAAATTAACCCCTGGGATTACGTCTGCATGTCTGGGGGCTCTACTCGACAGGGGCACAGGAAAATAATTTTCTTGGGTGGTGAAAGCCAGGGTACCTTTTTTAGCTAGGCTTATATAGCCTATAATATAAGAAATATATATATATATATATATATATATATATATATATATATATGTGTGTGTGTGTGTGTATATACATATACATACATCTATAGATATGTTTGTCTACATATATATATATATATATATATATATATATATATTATAATATAGTTACATTCATATGGCTTATATAGGCCCTAGGGCTAATTATCCTAGTACCTACCTATGAACCTACAAACTAAATGCAACCTTGGGTAATGACTAGTACCTCTACTGTATTACACTGTGTTTAAACGGCTAGGTCAGAAATGACTTCTGGGACAACAGTCTAGTAATCGCTTATGATCTCCTATGATTCTATGATCATGCTGACCAGGGGCACAAACACACCAGATCTTGTCCTCACTAATATGGGAGAATGCTGCAAATCACTTAGTGTAATGTCCTCTGTGGAATGGTCAAACCACAAGATGGTCTCCTTTGAAGTAAAAATATAACCCATAATCCCAGCTAATCCTAGAATCTTCAGGCACTATTCTAAGGCTCACAGGCCCATACATGCTGTTACCTGATAATGTGACAACATTTCAAGCCTCTCACAAACCCGGAGACCTTTGCTGCCTCTGGACAACTGTTCACAGAAACATTATACAGGTATGCTAATAGCTGCATAGAGGAAGCTGCACCCACCAAGTATAAGTACAGAAGTAACTTAAAAAAAGCCACTATGGTAGAATCACAACATTGGGATGCTCTATAACAGAAGGAAGAAAATCATGGCAAAAATTAAGAGGTGTACCACCCAGCAGGATAAAAGCACTCTCAACTTAAACTACTCAGTGTAAAAATAATGTCTACCAAATCCAAATTTGAGATAAAGTTGACCTCCCAGACCAAGGACAACCACAAGACATACTGTAGCTTTATCGGTAACCTGAAAGACAATAGACAAATGTGTGCAGAGCTCATTGTTAATGCAGCCACATATACTGAGCCAATAGATATAAAAAACTATTGGCAGACAAATTCAGGTCTAATTTTGGCCCTCTCTCCTTCTAAAAAATATCAAATATAACCACCCTGCTATCACTAGGAACAGGTCTTCAATGTCTGCTGTAAGGCCAAGAACAATGGATCGATGGGCCCAGGCATGAAACATGATGTATCAGGCCCTCTTGATTGCTATTTAAAATGTAGCCACCAAAAAGGCTTCAGGCCTAATGAACGCTGAGCAGCAATAGTCATCCCTCTGTCCAAAGGTGGGCCATCTACAACCCTATAAACTATAGCCCCATAATCTCACAAGTCTCATATGCAAATCCATGGAAATAATTATCATGGAAGTGATCAATAATGACACAGGAAACCTACAGACATTAGAGCTAAGACAGGTGGGTTTCGTCAAATACAGCTCTTGCTTACTCAAGCTGGTGGACTTCTTTGAGAAGTTCACCAAAACAATGGATGAGGGCAAAATGTTTCACACTGCCTACCCTGATCTGGCCAAGGCATTTGACACAATACCTCACTCAAGCATTGCTTGACAAACACAAGATGTTAGCTGTAAACCTTTATGTTATCTGATGGATACCCAACTGGATCACACGAAGACCATTTTTAATTACCTACATGCATGTGTGTGTATGCGTATTTTACATATAATAAACACATGTACACACACACACACGTGTATATATACATATATATATATATATATATATATATATATATATATATATATATATATATATATATATATATATATACACACACACACACACACACACACACACACACACACACACACACACACACACACACACACAAGTGTACATACACACTGCCCCATACAGTACTGATGGACAGATGCAGCTCCTAAATGCTTTATCCTAGGCATGGCCCAAATCAGATTACCTATGGTATGATCCCAGTCATTCTCATTAGGGGTAATATGTAATTATCAACCATGGGACATGTAAGGGCAATCTATAACCAAATGGGATAGATTATTTCAAACACAAAAAAGGAAACCATCCATGTTCTTGTATGACGTGCACCATTGTTTCCTTTGAGACAGCAGGAAAACCTACCCAGTATCTGAGCAATAAAACATGGTCATAATCACTTTCACATACAGCACCAGGAGGTAAAGTGGCAACTCTGTTTTCACAACCCCTCAACCCTCAACAAAACTAATTCTGAACTTATTGTCACTATCCACAAAAGGAAAAGGCAATAAATATTGTATAAAAATAATAACTAATAAGCCACACTAACCCTAAGAAATTAATATATCTTCTTAGTAGGGCTTAAACCCTGCAGAGCAAAGCAAAAAGGGCATAGTAAACCTCCTATAAACCCGTACCACCAAGCAATCAGTTGAAAAATAGCCAGTTAGCAACGGAGATAACACTCCTTCATTAACACAAACACGCAGTGAAATTACTGCACTCATAGTCCAGGAAAATGAGCAACCTGTAAAGAATTAAACCTAGAATGCAAAGCTTTACACTATATAAACCATGCAACATGGAAACAAGAAGTACATCACATACTGCACATTTAAATTTCTCCAGTAATGAAACCAAACGTGAGATGTAATCAATAACATGCAGTTTATATCTAAATCTCCCAACTCCCCAAGTTAACTCCTTCTCCAGAAGGCTTACACAGACTTTAAAGAACAGCCCAGCATAATTTTGCCATTATCTGCAAAACTAACTACAAAATTCAAGTCACCTATAGCAAACAGTGACAGTCATTTATAATCCCATTGTCACCAACCAGAAATAATAAAATTCTTTAAAACTATTAATTTAATAAATGTTGCACTAACCTCTTGTCCAACCTTCCCTTATGACTGAGTTCCACAACTAAGCAGAATTCTGTAGATTGCGACACACATTTCGTACCACAGCATACCCACCCCCAAAAAATTAAGCCAAGCCTTATCTGACTTTACTACTTTGCAATGAATGCATGAATAGATTATACCAGTTAATACATTTAAACGCATAAGGCATTTTTAACAGCTCAGCATTAAATGTCTCATTCAATGAAAGGAAAGTCAATAGCAAGCCAGAAACCAATGCACTTAGCACCTCATCAAGTTGGATATGACCATTTTCACCTCTGCTGGCACCCATTGTTTAACCCAGTATGTCCAAGATCAGAAACATTTAACAGAAAGCCAAGGATGACTGTAGCAATTATAGAATAATTAACATGCAAAACCAATTGACTCAGGCTTCTTTTACCACAAACTGAAAATTATGTAAGTATTTTTTATATAATTAGTCAATGTTAATGTAAAAAAATACAAGAAACTAAATTTTGCAGTGCAAACTGACATCTGCCCAAAATGATAATAAACATATCTATACAGTTGTAAGAGCCCTATTTATAGACTTGTAAAACACTTGGAACAGATGTGAAAAAATTAATTTCGATGAAAATCTGAGGAACCACAAATAACAGCTGCCCAAGAGGAAAGCTGAGAAACAGAGGGCACGAGGGGAAATGTATTCTTTGCAATGACATGCTTTATAAAGCAGGACAGCAGGAATTTGTGTTGATAACGGCTGACCTGAATGCACATACCAGGATAGATAGACTAGGATATGAGGGCTGCCTGGCTCCACATGGGTGGGGCAGTAAGAATACAGATGGAGAGGCCACTCTAGACTTTTGTCTGGCAAATGGCTTGATAGTATCGGACTTTCTTCTACTAAGGAAAGGACAATGGGGTAGTCAGTGATTGTAAATGCATCCCCAGTGAAACAGTAAGCACACAGTAGAAAACACTGGTTGCCACAATCAGGTGCAAGCAGTGCTCAAACAAGGCTTCCACAGTCAACAGAGACCAGGCTGAAGATATAGAAGATGACTGGAGAGAAATCACAACAGTTCTAGGAATTGCTTAGGGCTCTAGCACCTCAAGAAGAGGAGTAAATAACATGAGTTGAAAGGGACTAGAATGGAGTCCCACAGGGTTCTGTCCTGGGTCCTCTCCTGCTTGGTATCTACTTCTCTGAAGTTCAGGCCAACACAAAAGGACTCAGGCTGACAAAGTTCGCACAATGTTCAACACCGGAAGTATACCCTCACTGGTGAGATCAGATCACAAACTAATCTCGCTGGAGGTCCTCATCCCACCCCCACCTGAAATAAAAAAGACCACAGTAAAGAACTTCTCGAAAGCCGACTTCACACTTCTAAAGACTAGTGTGGTCTCCTTTAAGGCCCCCGAGCCGGTGGAAAACAGTACTCAAGCCGCTGAATCACTTACAAATGCCTTCTACCAGCACCTGCAGGACTGCATGGATAAGGCAATCCCAAGCAAAACAAAGACTCTTTGTACCAAAGGCAAGCGTCCAGTCTGGTGGACCCCAGCCATAAACAAACTCTACAACAAAAGGAGGAAGCTACTACAAGATAGAGCAAAATCCTTAAAAGGTAAGACACCTTTGATCACTATAAGTAAAAACTAAGAGCTCTCATAAAATCATCCAAAGCAAATTTTGAGAGAAAAATAGCTAAAGACTCAAAAGACAATCATAAGGCCTTCTTTAGCTATGTTAGAAACCTGGGAGGAAACTCCCAGATATGCTCAGAACTAGTTCAAAATGATGTGAAGATTACTGATCCTACAGACATTGCCAACATACTGGCTGACAGGTTCAGTGCAAACTTCTCACCCCTCCCCAAAGGAGAGATATCTATACCAAACGACTGCAGCCCCCAAACATCTCTAACGCCAAGTGAGAACTGCTCTCTCCAAAGCAAAAAACACAGCATCCATGGGACCTGATGGTGTCCCCGGCCGTGTGCTCCACGAACTCAACGAGGAATTAAACCCACAGCTAGGACAGCTGTTTAATCATAGTCTCACCTCTGGATACGACTCCAGGAGTGGCGCACTGCAACTGTGGTCCCACTTCACAAAGGCGGTGCCTCCACTGACCCTGGAAATTACCGCCCATTAGCTTGACAAGCCTTATCTGCAAAGCCATGGAGAGGATCATAATGGACCTCATAAATAAAGACATAGGGAATTTGCAGACTTTGGATCCAACCCAGTTTGGCTTTGTCAAAGGCAGATCATGCCTTTTAAACTTGGTTGACTTTTTCGAAACAGTCACCAAAGCCATTGATGAGGGAAAGGCAGTCCATACAGCCTACCTCGATCTGGCGAAGGCCTTCGATACAATACCCCACTCGGGTATCATTGAAAAACTCATCAGCTTAAATGTTAACCCATACATCACAAGATGGGTTGCAAACTGGCTGAGTGACAGAACCCACAGGGTCAGAGTTGCTGGCGCCATGTCAGACTCAAAGCCTGTCACAAGTGGTGTCCCACAGGGCTCGGTCCTGGGTCCACTCTTGTTTGGCATCTACTTTTCTGAAGTACAAGCAAACACAGGAGGGTTATGGCTGACAAAGTTTGCAGATGACTGCAAACTGGGAGCCAAAGTCGAAAACACATCTGACACAGATATCCTTCAGAAGGGTCTCACAGAAACGGATAACTGGTGCCAGAGCCATGGCCTAAAGTTAAATGCCAAAAAATGCATAGTCATACCCTTTGGGAAAAACAAGTTTACCCCTAGCTATCATATAGGTGGCAACCCACTGAGCACAGAAGTTGTTATCAGGGACCTGGGGACCCAGGTTGACAGTAGCCTGTCATTCGACACCCATGTAACTAAAGTAGTTAGGAAGACCTTCTACATTGCCCACCTTATCATGAAGGGATTCACATCTAGATCAAGGGAGGTCATAGTCTCCCTATACTCATCACTCATCAGACCAATGATTGAGTACAATGCCCCATTCGGAATGTATCTGACCCGACACTTGCAGCAGCTGGAGAGGCCACAAAAGTTCCTCACCAAAAGGATAAAGGGTCTCAAAAATCTGTCCTATGCTGCCCGACTGAAAGAACTCCAGCTCTATTCAGTCTCTTACCGCTTGCTCAGAGGTGACCTTTGCCTGACATACAAGGCCATGTCAAACCCAGATTTGATGAATATGCTTCACCTCAAAAAATCTAGATCCGTCAGAGCCACAAGGGCGGGAGACTTAAACCTCGACACGACTATTAATAGGATGTGCTGGAGGGATAGATTCATCACCCAAAGACTCCCTATGCTGTGGAACAAAATCCCGGTATATGTGAGGCAGAGCATCTCGCTGGCCTTGTTCAAGAAAAATCTTGACCAATGGATGGGAGATCGCAGATATACCCCAGGGATTACCTCAGTGTCACTACTAGACAGAGGCACAGCAAAATAATGGGTATAGTTCCCCATACTAAAGGGGTGGCGTAAGCCACAAAACTATGGGCTAGGCTTGTAAATGCCCTCGGGCAGATAGCCTAGTATGAACCTATGAACCTATGAACCTATGAGATGATTCCAAGTTAGGAGGTATAAACTGTCTAAGTGATGTTGACATCCTAAAGACAGGCCTCACTGAGACCAACGACTGGTGTCAGAACCAAGGCCTTAAGCTTAATGTCAAAAAAGATGTTGTCATCCACTTTAGAAAAAACCCAATTCCCATGAATTACCACATTGGTGGTAGTCCACTGAACACAAAAAGCATTACCTATCCACGTAAACCTGTACGAATTGCTGAAGGAGTCATTAATGGGCACATTGCGGGTGCTGCAAAGAGCACTTCTGGCTGACATCCAAGATTGAAAAACAGTAATTTCATTTACTTTAATCTTACGTTGACTTAGTAATGGGGTCCATTCCCATCATGGTATTAGAAACCAAAAAGATTTGGAGAAATTAAAAAAATTAAATTAAGGCAGATATCCAATTGCCACTGCACAACTTTTGCCACCAGCAAGACCTAGGCCGACCTGCCCAGACAACTTTCAGAAGACTAGTTTTTACTCCCTCCTGAGAAATGGCCACAAAGGGCACTAGTGACCCATCCAGGTAGCCTCAGGTGTCCCAGCAAAAAAGCAACAGGTGTTGCAGCCTGAAGGTAAGGGTGGCCCCAACACCAGTTCTTGGCCTCACCACGACTTCTTTCACAACCTTCTCGGCAGAAGCATGGCACAATAGGAAAAATCATTGCATGGTTTTGCTACAAAACACAAACACAGCTGTATAGTGAGCTGGAAAAGCTATCATGCACATACTTGTTAGTCTTTAGGAAATCCATGTTGTTCAAAATCCAGTTATTCTCCTACTAACATGAATTAGGGTAATATTTCAAAGTTATACTTGATTTTGGACTTGTAAAGACTATGGTGGTCATTAGTCTAGTAAAAACCTATTAATGTAATAGTTGTGCACAAAACATGGCACAACTACACACTGAATAAATCATTCATACTTATTTCTTCCTACACCATAGACTCCAAACTCAAGACTTGCTATAAATAATGAAAGAGAATTTAAATAATGTCATACATAAAAAATGCACTAACCTGTAGCATCCTTCAGTAAGCTTGTAAGCATGTACCAGAATGTCTCACTGGAGTCATGTTGTTGCGTGAAGTGGACCATTGTTTCAATCGAACCATCCGGAAAACCTACATAGTATCTGAGAAATGCAACATGGCCATAATCACTGCCATATACAGCACAGGAGTTAAGTGACAACTCTGGTTACAGAGCCCCTCTACAAAAATAATTCTAGAACATACTGCCACTATCCACAAAAGGTAAAACACAATAAATATTGTATAAAAAATATCTAACTAATAAGCCACACTAAAACATTCAACAATGACCACATCTTCTCAGCTGAGCTAAAATCCTGCAGAGCAAAGCAGAAAGAACATGGTGAACCTCCTAGAAAACCAGAGTCCCAAGCAATCAATGAAAAAATAGCCATTATCAATGTACATAACACTCATCCATTAACACAAATACAAACTGTAATTACTGCACATTGAGTGTATGAAAACTAACAACCCGTAAAAAATGAAACCTATAATACAAAGCTTTAAATTATATAAACTTCTTTTCCATTTTTGTCCCTTCTTCACAGACTTGTCCATAACCCTGAGTATTATGCCACTGAAGAGGTTTATTCCAAAACTTTAGCACTGCAGTGAACTTCACCACAATGTTTTTGGTTGTGTTAGGGGCAGAGCACTTTTCAAGGTTCTTTCCCATTTTCTCCACAGTGTTTCAGCTGTGGAGTTGGTATATATAATTTAGCATGGTCTTGGGCCACTGGGATGCAACTAACGATCCTTTGTGTTCTTTTAAGGTTTTGAGCTCACTGTTTTCTACAATTATCTGTCAGAAAACTGCGAGCCAAAAGGCTGTGCTGTGAAGACTCCTGGGTAAACCCTGATTATTCCACCTCTGATCTCATCCTTTAGCTTGTTTACTTTCTGAGTTTGGTCCCATTCTCTTTACCCATATTTGGACCTTGCCCCCATAAGCCACTCTTGTAAAGGTCCATACCATTGTCTTTGCCTTGGTATTTGTCCCATTCTCTTGATTCTAAAATACAAAGCAACATTGTCAATTTTGGACAAAACTACCATCCCATAGACATCCATTAGCCCTCATCACTTGTCTGGGACTATAGAGTTTTATCCTGTTTAGTACAGGTTGGTTGAACTCTTTGTGGTCCAAGACCTCAGTCAGCTCAACTCCCACAATGCACTGGTGCTTGGAATCTGCCCATTTACTCCTGGTAAAATCAGGTCACCTATGAGTAACCTGCTCATACTATCCCACTCTAATTCTCTATTTCATCCTCCTTTTCCGTCGATGTGTCTTGGGAATGTTACACAGTACCGATCCATTATTCTTCATCCCTTCTTTCTTCACTGTCATGGCACATAAAACCTAGAGTCTGAGCATGCTTTTTTGCCTGACCCATTTTCTGGATGGTGTTAATTTTTCCAGTCTGACTTCACATTTAACAGCAAAACCACACCTCAAAATATCAGGATCCAAACAACAGCCACATATAAAAAACAGAGCTTTATTCACCTAAATATTTGGCCAACTTACTACTCCTCAATGACATAAGCCAAAAAAATAATTTAAAAGTTTACTAATCTTATCACTAAGAACATTAAAAACTGTTACAAAATAAATCTCTTTTTTCCCACTTCCCTGTTGTTTAGTATTCCAAATGTGCAGGATATCATATCTAAAAAATGAAGAATCATCTATATCATTATTGTCCAATTTTCTAAGTGGCACTTTATAAACTGCCTCTATGCCATTCTGACACTTGCTCATAACATTTTAAGGGTACCTACAACATTATCTATATTATACCCTCTCACAATAAACATTTTAACTGTAAATTGAGCTTCCCTATCAAAATCTACATCATTACTACAAAGTTTACTAAGCCAGGAGAATTATCCATAAGACAAAGATGCAATAAGGTGGGGGATGACAACTTGTGCTATGTAAAAACATATTCCCTCCCGTAATTTTCCTACAAATCAAAGTAGTAATTGCTGCATCATCCAGCCTCTTCAAGTTTAAGTCCAAAAAATTAACCTGATTGCCCAAATGCAGACCATCAAATCAAAAATTAAATATGTCACTATGCAGAGAGTTTATAAATTCATCCACCTTATTTAAACCACTCTTACAGACAAAAATCAAATCATCTATATATTGAAAATATCCTAGTACATGTTCTTTAAAAAATCTCTTTGCTATATATAGTCAATTTCAAAAAGGAACACAGACTGGCATACATGGGGGCACCTTGAATCTGATGAAATAGCTCATTATTGAAAACAAAAAAAATATTTTCTAAACCACACTTAACCAGCTCTACAATGAAACAAGATAGTGGGCTGTCGCCCAGGAAGTATTGCAAAGACTGACTAATGCAATGGTGTTGGAAGTTAGTATACAAACTCTATACATCCAACACCATCCAATACAAGTCCTTTTCCTACTTCAGACAAGATATTTTGTCTATGAAATCTTGGTTATCTCTAACATAAGAAGTTGTTTGTTTAACAAATGAAAAAAAATATTCATGCAAGAACAAACTGATATTATGAAGAAAATATTTGCAAGCAGATACAATGGGTCGTTCTTTTAAATTATCTAGACCCTTATGGACTTAAGTCGCTAAATCACATTCCTGCACATTTAATGCTCTCCTTTATTGATATTACAGTCTTATCTTCATCACTCCTTTTTTCTCATTCTTATACCCATATACCTTATCTAATCACATCTGTTTTTCTATGTTAGCAGCAATGTTTACATTCCCTTTTCCATCCCTGCCTGCACATTCCTATCTTTCTTTTCCAAACAGTAATATTACATGGTAATTCTCTAGCTTGCTGTTTTATCCTCTGCCATGCTCTGTTTTTCTTTTTTTATATTTCCTGCATAGCCCCCTAGAATTTCTACTTATTCTGTAATAGTCTGATTTTTTTAGATGCACCTTTTTACCTAATAATTAAGCATTATAGCCCCTTATAGACTTAGATGGAGCCTTTGGCATAGAACGGATCTCTCCCTGCCAAGCTCTACATTATCCTCCTATCATTCCTAATCCTTTTTCTCTTGTCCATTGCTACAGTTATCACTGTACTTCCTAATCTTCACCTACCAAGTGTGCCGTCTGCTGCCATTCATAGTAATTATAAGACTGCAACTTCCAGCCGTCTTTCCTGCAATCTCCCGGCACCATCCATGTTCTTGCTTGCAATCTCCTCACCTGTCTTATGAGCGAGATCATTTTTCATATCTGCATCATAACAAGTGTTCACTTCTTCCTATCGGTGACCACATTGGTTAGACCTTATACTACTTTCACTGTAGTTTTGTTTCCCCATTCTCCTTTGCCAAGTCTCTGAATCCTATCATTGACTCTCCAGTAGCAAACCTTATTTTGTTCCCATACTGTTTATGAGCTCCTCACTTCCTGTACCATAGCCTCTAATCTGTAGCCCCACCACTTGCATAACTCCACCTCTCCTCACTGTCTGTGATCTCTTACTGAAAACTCCTATCTCAAGGAAAGACACAGTCTGAAGGATTTGTGTTTGCCACATGGGGAGCTTGGATAGCAATTTTATTTTATAGACGCATACTAAAGTAAGGCATAAATACTCCTGGAAAACAAATGGCTCCCAAGAGAATATGTAGTGCTGTTCTGTAACAAAAGGAGACATGTTAAGCATGATACTGGTCTACTACAACAAAACACAGAGTCATGATGGTAACCTATCAATACAAACAGACCAGCTTTATTGTAAAATTACTGAGAGAAAATGTTAACACCACCATTGTAATCTATCATGTACATGAATAGCATACAGTACAAGGATAAAGAGAAGCGACTTCAATACTGGTACCCCACCTATGTACCATGTTCAATCATAGCCTCACCTCAGGCTTTGTGCCTGCTGAATGGCGCACAGCGACGGTTATCCCACTCCACAAGGGGGGAGCCAACATGGACCCCGAGAACTACTGTCCCATTAGCCTGACTGGTCTGCAAAGCCATGGAACGTATCATCATGGAACCTATAAACAAAGACATTGGTAATCTCCAAACTCTGGACCCCACCCAGTTCGGGTTTGTAAAATGCAGATCATGTCTCCTAAACTTGATAGACTTCTTTGAAGCAGTCAACAAAGCCGTAGACAATGGTAAGGTGGTTCACACAGCCTATCTAGATCTTGCCAAGGCTTTCGACACCATCCCCCATTCTGGAATTATAGATAAACTCACTAAACTAGGTATAAACCCCTATGTGACAAGATGGGTTGCCAACTGGCTCACTGACAGAACCCACACTGTGAAAGTAGCAGACTCCAAATCCGACTTCAGACCAGTAACAAGTGGAATACCACAGGGTTCGGTCCTGGGTCCTCTCCTGTTTGGTATCTACTTCTCTGAAGTACAGGCTAACATAGGTCAGATGACTGCAAACTAGGAACCATAATCAAAACTCCTAACGATGTGGACATCCTACAAAAGGGCCGCACTGAGACAGATGACTGGTGTCAAAGCCATGGCCTCAAGTTCAATGCCAAAAAGTGTATTGTCGTCCCCTTTGGTAAAAACTCTGTGCCCATGAACTACAACATAGGCGGTAGTATACTTAACACCAAAAGTGTGATAAGAGACCTTGGGACACAGGTGGACAGTAGTCTCTCCTTTGATAATCACATCACCACAGTAGTCAGTAAATCCTTATACGTGGCACACCTCATCACAAAAGGTTTCTCATCCAGAAAAAAAGAGGTCATTGTTCCCCTCTACTCATCACTCATTAGACCCATTATAGAGTACAACGCCCCTTTTGGTATGTACCTCACAAGACATCTACAACAACTGGAAAGGCTGCAGAAATACCTCACAAAGAGGATTACCGGCCTCAAACAGATGCCCTATGTAGACTGATTAAAAAAACTCCAGCTTTACTCTGTCGCATATCACCTACTCAGAGGTGATCTCTGCCTAACATACAAAGCTATGTCAAACCCAGAGCTGTTGGACATGCTCCACTTAAAGAAATCCCAATCCCACCGAGCTACATGCTCTAGGGACCTAAACCTTGTCACCACAATAAACA
The DNA here is from genome assembly GCF_019279795.1 of Protopterus annectens. Taxonomy (NCBI): domain Eukaryota; kingdom Metazoa; phylum Chordata; order Ceratodontiformes; family Protopteridae; genus Protopterus; species Protopterus annectens. The sequence continues at coordinate 1,819,011,966 of NC_056729.1, read as the reverse complement.
GAACATGCTGGAGGGATAGATTCCTATCTCAGAGACTTCCCATACTCTGGAACAAACTACCTATCTATATCAAACAAAGCTCCACATTAGCACTCTTCAAGAAAAATCTTGATGATTGGATGGGAAATAGGAAATTCCCCCCGGGGATCACCTCTGTGGCTCTGCTCGACAGTGGCACAGGAAAATAATTTTCTTGGGTGGCAAAAGCCTGGGTACCTTTTTGGCTAGGCTGGTATAGGCCCCAGGGCCGATAGCCTAGTACCTACCTATGAACCTATGAATAGCTGCAATATTTTATAACTGAGCATATTATGTGCAGCAGTGGGTTTGTAAAACAGCATCCATTTCAAGTGTACAAAACACTGGTATTTTACAATGACTGGTCATTAACATTCAAAAATGAGCATGCTGATTGGTCAGCCGAACCAGCATGCCCATTGTAAATCGAGAATATACCAACAGTAAAAGTCCAGCCGCTAAAGTATCATTGAGCGGCCAGATTTTTTTCTATGGTTATGTGGTACACAGACATTTAATTGAAGTCTGCATGATTTCGAATGATAAAAGCATGGCTTACACGTGTACAGCTCTTACAATTTGTTTCACTAATTTTTAACTATACTTAATATGTTTCAAAACTAACTTAAACAGACAGCCATTGTTCAAAAAATAGCATTGTTTCATGCTTCTGTCCTTTGTGCGCTGTCTGAAGAAAACTTGTTGGTTACTATGGTTACTAGAGCTGCAGTACAACTTATGATGCTACTAATCAGGCTTGGTTTCACAGGAGAATGCAAACAAAAAACATTTTTTTTATGATGCTACTTATCAGACTTGGTTTCAGAGGAGAATGCAAACAAAAAACATTTTTTTTTATGATGCTACTTATCAGACTTGGTTTCAGAGGAGAATGCAAACAAAAAACATTTTTTTTTTATGAAGTAAAGTTTGAAACTGTAGTCTGTGTCATTATTTAGTGACTTTGTTCCTATGTTCCTTGATAGCTAAAGCAGTGATGTACTGTGTAAGCCTGGGAATGCAAGTCCCATATGCATGTGCAGTACATTATCAAAGGGCAGAATCAGGAAACAAAGTGGAAGAACACCACAGCACCATTATACAACTCTGCATTCTTCCAGTATAGATATGGGCCCTTTAGGGGGTGAGGGGGGGTAAAGTTAGCACTGAACCTATCTGCCAGGATGTTCACAATATCAGTTGGTTCTGTAATTTTCATGCCTTTGTGCTGTAACTCAACGCAGATCTGGGTGTTGCCATCGAGATTCTTGACATAGCTATAGAATGCTGTGTGGTTGTCCTTAGAATTAGTGGTGATTTTGTTTTCATAACTAGCTTTGGAGGATCTTATAAGGGATCTCAACTTCTTACTGAGGCTGACCAGGAAGCTCCTCCACTCATGGGATTTTACTCTCTTTTGCAACAGTTTCTTCCTTCTGTTGTACAGTTTGTTTATGGCAGGGGACAACCAGAATGGCTTCCTTTTTTTGGAGGATAGCGCGATCCATGCAATCGTGTAAGTGCTTATAGAGTGCATTATACAAAGACAGTATTTAAGAAAAGTAGGGAATATTTTTCTTAAATAATGTCATTGTTTAATAGCAATAACCAATTTGTGGGTGTGGCATATTGAAGATTTACTCACAGATGGCTTTGATTAATCACTCGGGCTTTTCCCTCATGATTAAATCACACCAACTGTGGGTAAATCTTCAGTATATCACACCATGTCATCAGTTATTGCTATAATATACCACACCCACATCGTCAGTTATTGCTATAATATACCATACTTTCCAAATAGTGCACTAGTCATAAGTCATGCACTTAAACAACACATTTCAAAAATAGCTTTACTCTTTGACCTTGGCAATATTATTTCCTCACAAAAGCATCCCTGCCCATCTGCAGAACTGAAGTAATATAACTTAAGGAACTGCGGCTTTTCACAGCTATCATAGAACGTTTGACTTGTGAGGATTCCTAACTTTCGACCACAGGATACTAGCCAACTAAGTTTTATGCTTGGGAAGTTTGCATAATGCAAACAGTTCTTTATCAATTACTTCAATTATTTTTCAGTGGGGTGGAATATAAATTAGCTTTGAAAAATGATATCTCCATGAGTTATGATTTTTGTACCATTTATCTATATAAGAAATGTGTTATTGTATATACTGAGATGGTAAAATAATCTGTATGTAATTTAATCGGTTTGCAGAAACTAAAAATTCCAGCTTGAAAAACAAGTCACCAGTTCTTGTGGCCTTCATTAATTCATCATAAGAAATACAAATTAGTATAACCAATATGAGTTAAAAATACAAATTCGAATACAGCTTGTTAGCTGGTTTTAGTAATAAACATACTAATGCAGGGGGTCTGCTGCATATCTAGATTCTAGACGACTATTTAGCAGTGACAGTGAGAGTTTTATGTATGCAGAACACCATAGATAATTCAGACATAAAATTAAAAAGAGCAAACAGAAATTACACTTTTTTGCAAGGTTTGTGAATTGTGCATGTGTTCTTGGATAAAAAAAAATCCAGTGCTAACTTAATAATGAGTATGTAAAGCAGACAAGTAGATAAAATATTTTGTGTGTCCCAATGAAAGTTTGAGACTCAACACTGTGAGTCCAAAACCCATGAAAAATACAAATGTCATCCATGAGAAGTGATAGTGATGTGTGAAACTCACTGTTACACATTAAAACCAGGGGCAAGCTCTCCTGTACCTCTTGATGTGGTGGTGGGGGTTGTACCACACCCCCCACTACATATGTATAACTCCAAGTTTGCTGCACCCAGGGTTGCCAGACGTCCCTATTTGGGTGGGACTGTCCCGAGATCAGCAGCCTGATCCTGAGTCCCGCCCTGCCGGTTTAAATCCCGGCCAGCCTCCGCTTTGTTTGTTTTTTTTTTTTTTTTTTTGATTGTCCCATATACCTGGCATATGGGCCAATCAAAAATTGCTAAACACGGAGCTTCTTGTGTTCCGCATTAAACACGAGAAGCTCCGTGATTTTGATTGGCCCATATGCCGGTATACGGGCCAATCAAAAATCGCTAAACACGGAGCTACTTGTGTTGAATGCGGAACTGCAATGCATTAAACACGAGAAGCTCCATGTTTAGTGCAGAGCCAACTGATCAAGGGCTGGTAAGGAAGTTTATCAAGGAACAGTTGTGTAAAAGCAGATGAAAAGTTTTATCAATAAAGATATAGGGCTAAGGGTCTTTCATCTGTGCATTTATGTACAGTAAAATAGATTTATGTTAGAAGCCAGTCATTAATTAGTTTAGTATACTCAAGTTTAAAAACAATATTTTCATAAGAAAGTGGGAAGCACTAATTCTCCTTTTGCCAGATCAGCTGGATCAGTAATTATGACAGACATTTCCATAAATTAACAAATGGTATAAAATGTATGACAATAGTCTCATTCTTTTTAAAACTGAAGTTTAAGGTTACTGTATGTACAGGTGGTTGTGTATCATATTTAACTCTGACAGCATTATCTTTTTGAAAGCTTATTTTCTTAGCAGTTTTATGTACTGTGTAACACAGAAAACATAATCCATTTTAATGTATTACTTGTTACTATGATATTTTACATTTAAAGTCTCCTGTTGTTTATTTGATGTCTGAATCCCTAGATAAGTTTTAATATTTCTGCCCCATGTTATAAACAAAATGCAGTTATGTGTATTACAATTTTATATTACTATTATATTTAGTCTTGTTATAAATAGATGTTGTAAAAAATATGCATGCTAGTATGTCATTGACATTGCCCTCTACATGAATTCCTGTTTTACATTTCATTAATAATATAGGTTAATTCTTAATTTACTTTATTATGCATATTTTTACAAAGCAACATAATTACATCGTTTTATAATTATTTAAATAATTTTATGTGCCTGATTAGTTTTGGTTCTTATAAATGTATTTAGAAGGTAAATTAACACAGTCCACATTATTTATTTCAAAGCAGGAAAATGAAACAGCCACAGAAAAGTTTAAATTCCCACAGAATGTCTTAATTGCAGATACAACATCATACTAAAATTATACATTGTGTATTTTTAAAACATAATTAATGGAATGCCATTTAACAGATGTGGCTCTGTCAGAAGTATGAGTGTGGGAAAATATTGAAATTCAACATTATTTGTATTCTGAACATAAAGGGTTAAGCAGAATAATATTCTCTGTGTGCTAACTGAAAATGTCCTTCAACGTACTGATGAAAAGCAGAAGTTAATCTTAGACTGCTGATAAGAGAAGTTAATGTTGTAAAAGTAACTGTGGTACAAACTGGTAAAAACAAGTTTTTAAACTGTAACTTCCTTTTGATATCCTGTGTGCTACGTGTACCTAAGAGCAGCAGGGTCTATAAAAGTAGAACCCAAAGCACGAGTAGACAGGCTGCTAGCATCCCACTGTCATGTAGCAGGTCTCCATGCATGTAAAATAAAGCTGTTTTTACTTGCTTACCAAGGACTTGGTGTGATCCTTCCAGAATATGTTAGAAGAGTAAAATCTTTCGACATAACTGGCGCCCAACGTGGGGTGGCCCCTACATGGCGCGAATCGAACAAAGAGAGGCTGAAAACCTGCGCAGGTGGAGAGACAACAGGCTCTCCTCGAACGAAAGACCTCTGACTGAAAAAGGTCGAAATTAGAGGCCAGTCGCTCTTTCCAGATTCAATCCGTGAGGTGGCAGCGAAACAGGGCGGAGGAATCACAAAGGTAAGCAAAAACGTTATTTTTTTTCTGATTGGAATTTTGTCTAAATTTTAAGGGACTAGTCAAGGGAGAAATTTAATTTTCTCAAAATATAAGGAGTATATGTGAATAGATTCCATATACAAGAGATCTCAGGAACAGGAATAGTTTCTCATAAGAGAAATGGGAACAGGAACTAGTTGCGCCAAAGGCGACAACAAAACTGAAGATGAAAAGTTTATGTTTGATTTACATCCTAAAAACATAAAGTATTTGGATAAGTGGAAAAAAGACCATGGGTTTAGTGGTTACCTAGATGAGTCAGAATGTCAGAATCTAGTAAGATTACTGCGCAAACAGGCAGGAAATAAGACAAAAAAACAGAAGAAGGTGGGGTTTCCCCAAGCACAGAAATGGTTAGAAGAAGCAAATAAAAGACATAGGGAACAGGCTTTAAAAAGAAAAGGGTGTGGATATCCAAGTGAGAAAGAAGTGTATTTTATTCAAAAGGAAGATAATGAAACTTCCACGGTCAGTCGGAGTCACCAAAACCCCTCGGCCCCTCACGTCCCTGCTGCACAAGCAATCGAGATACCTCCCCGTCAGGATCCACCACGATACCAGGCTTCGGTGGAAGACCCCCCCGTAACACCAAGAGTTACGTTGCAGCAAGAGTCCGCTGGCACTCTTGATTTATGCAGCGGAAGTATTAAGAGAGTGGGACACTGGACGGTTAAGGAAAAATTAGGTCAGGAAGGAGAATCATTCCCACTGATAGAGGTGGCAAATCCGCAAGCAGGCGCAGAAGGTGAGGGTCCTACGATATTGGTCTATCGACCATGGACCCGTGATGACATACGTAAAGCAGTAGAAGGTATACCCCATCCAAAACTAGATATGCGAAAATTCCGTACAGATGTAGGGGGAATAAGAATAAGCTACAGACTAAACGCTGTAGAGTTTGAACAAGTAATACGGCAAATCCTAGGTCCAGATTGGCACCTCATTTGCGGAACATGGGACCCCCTGGTACCAGGAGAAGAAAAAGCTTTGCCATTTGACTCTGAAGTATGTAAAACTAGAATAAAAACGCTCTTAGATAAAATAGAAGAGCATTGGAAGCCCAAGGCAGATTGGACTTGCATTAATCAATGCGTTCAATCAGATGACGAAACCATGGATAATTATCTACATCGTCTTACACAATGTTTTGATGCTCATAGTGGGTTAACTAAGCCGGAGAATCAACAACATGATTCCTCCTATGAACAGCAGTTAAACAATACATTCCTAAAAGGTTGTAAAACAGCCATTGGAAATTTCATACTGAAACATATGGTCACACACAGGACAGATCGTCTACAACCTCTTATGGAGTATGCCAGGCATGCTGAAAGATACCTAAAGGAAAAGAAAGAAAAACAAGCCCAGACTTTTTCAGTCAGTGAAAATGGAACCTTAATGTTAATTCAAGGTTCTGCAAATCACGGAAAAGGGCGTGGTAGGGGAAGAGGCCGAGGACGGGGCGGCGTCAGCCACTCCGAGGATTTTGAAGGTAGGCAACAGAGGGGAGAATGTTTTAAATGCGGTAAGAAGGGACATTTCGCCCGGAATTGCAGAGGACCGAAGAAACCGCTGGCCTCTTCCGGTGGTAGCGCATGACTATATGACGGTCAAAAGGATGTAAGTAGAGGGTATGAGGAAGAAGACGAAAGTGAGAATGGGGAAGTAGGTACAAGTGAAGACGATGGGTGGGGACAGGAAATGGCAGAAAATGAGGAATATCAAATGGTAAATCTAACAGCACTAACATCAACTATGCAATTGGAATCCCAACCAGTGATCACATTGCAAGTTGAGGGTAGAGACATAGAATTTCTTTGTGACTCAGGGGCTTCACGAACGTTGGTTAGAAGTACTGCCATATCATCCGATGTTGTCTCGGATGAATATGTGCTTGTAAAAGCAGCAAATGGTCATATTTACAAAGAGCCATTGTCCAAACCTCTGTGGTTTACTGACCCAGAGACGAACCAGACCATACGGTTCCGAGTAATAATTTCAAAAATTTGCCCAGTAAATCTACTAGGAAGAGATTTAATGCAAGTGTTCGGCATAGCAGCTGTCCCAACCACCACTGGGATGGTGGCAAGGAGAATCGAACCAGATAGTGTACTGCTATTAGAGGGGCAGGGAGATCTACATTACTGGTATAGTAACGATTTGATAGAGACGGGCCCCCAGAGTGTAGTGACGGATCTTACAAATTTGGCATTAAGCAGGTACGGAATGGAGAGTCCGAAGGTGTCGGATCCGTTACATTGTACAACGTATTACAGAAGGAGTGCCGGACCTGATTTAGAATACGAAAAGAAATTTCTTAGTTTTAAAGTCACCAAACTAGTATTGCATAGCCTTTTTTGGGACACACTAGGTAATTCTGCAGTCACATGTAGCCTTACAAGGGATATGCAGCTGCTGTATAAGAATGAATTAACCACACATATTTCAGTCACGGAGGGTGAAGGAATGTCATGGTACCTCGTAGGTAAGAAAATAACTGAATGGGTAGGATGGACACCAGAACAGTTGGCAGGGAAAGGCGTTCAGATTCAAAAACTGAACTGGGTTACACAAGCCAGACCGACCGTGCACCTCTGGGAAGACGAACCGATACAATCCCCTGGAACATTATGACTATGTCTCCTTACCCCCATGGAGGAATCTCAATTGCAGACGATTCCCAACTCATTATGGTCGCAGGGTCAGCACGATATCGGACTGATTAAAACGGCAGGACAGGTAAAGATTACACCCAAGTCTGAATTCAGACCTCATAAACGGCAGTATCCCTTAAGCAGAAAGGCAGAAGAGGGCATTTTACCGGTGATCACAGCACTTTTGAAAGCTGGAGTGTTAATTCCGTGCACGGACTCACCATGTAACACGCCCTTATTTCCAGTAAGAAAACCGGATGGGACATGGAGGATGGTACAAGACTTACAGGCCGTAAATGCCGCAGTGGTACCTCGGGCCCCCACGGTCCCGGATCCATCTATTCTGCTAAACGATATCCTTCCAACGGATAACTATTTTTCTGTAATTGATATCAGTAATGCCTTTTTCTCTATTCCTTTGCAGGAAGATAGTAGATTTTGGTTTGCATTTACGTTTATGGGCAATCGTTATACCTATACCAGGCTACCGCAGGGATACTGCGTAAGTCCGACCATCTTCTCACAAGAGATGTCCACCAATTTGGCTCAGTTCCAACCCGCCCAAGGGTGCCACCTACTGCTGTACATGGATGATATCCTCCTGGCCGCGACTACGGAAGTACTCTGTAAGTGCGAGACTATTCGACTACTACACTTTCTGGCACACGAAGGACATAAGGTAAATAAGTCTAAGTTACAATTTTGTAAATTAGAAGTACGTTACCTGGGTTATACTATCTCTGGGAAGGGCAGGCGATTAGATGACAGTAGAAAGAATGCTATTTTACAAGCCCCCATGCCAACTACAAAAAAGGAAATGATGTCCTTTTTAGGCATTACGAACTTCTGTCGTAGTTGGATTCCCAACTATGCTGAAGAAGTACACCCGCTATCAGACTTAATTTTTGAAATACCAATGGCGGCAAAAGATTTGCTGCATTGGACAGACAGGGCAGTACAGGCATTCACTAAAATCAAGCAACTGATAGCTGGGTCAGCAACATTAGGATTTCCAGATTACAGTAAGGCCTTTATACAGACTGTGGATTGCAAACAGGGATTTATGACATCTGTTTTAATGCAAATGTATGGAGATAAGTTAAGACCATTGGCATTTTACTCTAGCAAATTGGACCCAGTAGCACGAGCATTACCACACTGTGTGCAAGCAGTAATTGCAGCCGCTTTGGCGGTACAAGCGTCTGCCACGTTGGTATTGTTCCATGATCTTACGTTAAAAGTCCTGCACTCTGTAGCAGTCATCCTTTTGCAGGACAAGTTAACATTTCTGTCACCTAGCAGACATTTATCTTGTATGACTACGCTGTTATCACAGCCACACATGACAATTGAGAGATGCACTACCTTAAATCCAGCGACACTGCTACTCGTTGCTGAGGACGGTATCCCGCATGTATGCTTAGATCTCATACATTCTAAAGTTCTACCAAGACCGGATCTTAAAGATAAACCTTTACTACATGCGGACTGGACACTATTTGTAGATGGGTCAGCACGCAAGACAGAAACAGGCACCACGCAGGTAGGGTATGCAGTTACTACTGCAACTCAGATAATAGAGGCAAGACCACTCCCCGGGAACTTATCCGCTCAAGCAGCAGAACTGATTGCTGTAATGCGAGCATGTCTCCTCTCAGAAGGCAAGGAAGTCACTATCTATACGGATAGTCAATACGCTTTCTCTACGGTACATGTGTTTGCTCAGCAATGGAAAAATAGGGGAATGGTTACGACCTCGGGGAAAGACATCATACACAAAGAACTCATTCTTGAGTTACTACAGGCCGTCCAATGGCCACGGGGCCTAGCTATCTGTAAGTGTGCTGCCCATACCCGTGCTAAGGATCCGATATCTCTTGGCAACGCACTAGCAGACAAGGCAGCCAAAGAGGCTGCCATGTCCACTACCTTCTCACTTGAAACCACACCTTCAGAATTGCAACCGTCAGATAAATTTGATTTACAAACCTTACAAGTCATGCAGGAACTTAGCACAGTACAGGAAAAACAATGCTGGACTAGGTATGGTGTTAGACAGATAAAGGGAATTTATGTGGGACCAGATGATAAATATGTTTTGCCTGCCAATCTTTTTAGGTATGCAGCACTAGTTATGCATGGCCCTTCCCATCTGGGCCCTGCAGCTATGGTTAGACTTATCCACCTTACCTTTTGGACCAAGGGTTTCATTGCATATGCAAAGCGTTTTTGTCTCTCCTGCATAGTATGTGCTAAATATCATGGGGGAGGGGTCAGAATTGCCCCAGCATCATTTCCAACGCCCCCGTACTCGTTTCATACAATATGCATGGACTTTATTGCGTTAACCCCAGCACAGCAGAAAAAAATTGTCCAAGTGATTGTGGATGCATTTACTAAGTGGATTGAGGCTTTTCCAGTAACCCATCCGGATGCCCAAACGGTGGCTAAAATTTTGGTCAATCACATCATCCCCCATTTTGGACTTCCCACACGCATCTACTCCGATAATGGCACGCATTTTGTAAATCAAATCATTCAGAAACTGTCTACAGTATTCCAAATTGAGCTGAAACACCACTGTGCCTACCACCCCCAGTCAGCAGGGTTGGTAGAACGCCATAATGGCATTCTGAAAGGCAAATTGAGAAAACTCATGGCCGAGACTCACCAGTCTTGGATTACTTGTCTACCTCTAGCCCTCCTTTCCATGCGGACAACTCCCACCTCAAAAGGAGTTACCCCATTCGAGTTGTTGTATGGCAGACCTTATTACGTCCCGCAGTGGCAAAACCTATTGCCTGCAGAACATGAGGGGGGTGAGGAGATAGCTGAATACATGAGAAAAATGCTGACCAATACTAACAGCTGTTTACAAAATGATTGTTTTTCAGATTCAAGGGACGACAGAACCACGGAAGTTAGACCCGGCGACTGGGTCTGGGTCAAGATCGTTAAGCGAAAGAATTGGGCCTCCCCTAAATGGGAGGGCCCTTATCAAGTGTTAATTGCAACTCCAACGGCAGTCCGAATCAAAGAAAGACCCTCTTGGATTCATTTAACGCATTGTAAGACTGTAAGACATTTCCAATTAAGTAAAGATTTGAGTTCCCCTGAGGAACAAACAGGCAGCAACAACCATGAAGGACAATAAGAATAATGAAAGAAAATGGTCCTATTGTAATGCTGTGTTTATAATTGTTGTAATTGTAATATTTTTGTTTTGGCCATTTCTGTTTTATAATGAAGCTAGCCATTCAAAAAGAGATAAACTTACACACTGGCACCCAAGCTTCAATACATACCAAGCTATACAAATTACATATGCAGTGTCTCTGAATGTCTCAAACTGTTGGGTATGCACTGCGATACCTACTGTACATAGTGGATTGATGTTAGATACGGCCCCACTGGGGATAAATGAGACATGGATGAGTCTAGTATTTGAAGCAGCAAATATCACATCAAAAAATAAGGTAGCTCTGCAGTTACGCAGCAGGAAAAATGTAACAGTGTGTTTTTCAAAAAATGGTAAAACAAATAAAGTAGGACAAAGCCAGTGTAATGTAACCATAACTCACAAATGTAATCAAGATAATTCAGGGTGTGTAACAAACTTTACTCCTATAAAAAAACTTGTAACAGACCCTAACTTCCCTGAGAAAATGGTATCTGTATACAACCTATTGTTCTTGGGGTTGTTAGAAGAGGGAAATCAATTGAACCCCATAAATGTTACTATTAGAGTAAAAGATTGTTATTTTATTTGTGGTAAAAGGGCTTACAAATGGCTACCCTATGATTGGTCAGGAAGTTGATTTCTAGGATATTTAATACCAGCAATAAGACATGTAGATATTTTACCTCAGGGTAAAATACGAAATGCACGTTCGCCTAACAAACCTGTTAATCCCGTAGGTAATACTGATGCGTCATGGATTTATCACCATGATTTGGCACATGCCAGCAGCAAAGGACTCTCACATATGGACCTTGGTGATGATGTGATTGCTGGAGCGGGTATTTTGCCAGCATATGGAACTGTAAAATCCATCTGGGAGCTGAGAAAACTGTCAAAACTGTTAGAGACTCTAAGTAATGTGACATTTTCAGCGCTAGAATTGGTGACGGACGAGTTAACGGCGATGAGAACAGTAGTGTTGCAGAACCGTATGGCACTCGATTTCACCCTAGCGGTGAAAGGAGGTACTTGCGCTCTTATCCACGAGGAGTGCTGCTCATTTATACCCGACAATGAGCATGAGATCCAGAGCCACCTTGACTTAATCCAGCAAGTTTCTGAACTGACTAAACCTGGTCCAAACCCCTTGACTGACTTTTTCCAAAACCTGTTTGGAAACTGGGGTTCTGTGTTGATGAACATTTTAATTGCTGTATGTGTTGGTGCAATCATATTTTTGCTGCTTGGCTGCTGTTGCATACCATGTGTAAAGATGATAATATCTAAGGTTATCTCTGCAAATAACACATAAGAATATTTCTCACAATATGAAAAGGTACAATATACATCTGAGCTTGTGTAAAATAAAACAGTATACAAAATGTTGTAAGGGGGGAAATGTGGGAAAATATTGAAATTCAACATTATTTGTATTCTGAACATAAAGGGTTAAGCAGAATAATATTCTCTGTGTGCTAACTGAAAATGTCCTTCAACGTACTGATAAAAAGCAGAAGTTAATCTTAGACTGCTGATAAGAGAAGTTAATGTTGTAAAAATAACTGTGGTACAAACTGGTAAAAACAAGTTTTTAAACTGTAACTTCCTTTTGATATCCTGTGTGCTACGTGTACCTAAGAGCAGCAGGGTCTATAAAAGTAGAACCCAAAGCACGAGTAGACAGACTGCTAGCATCCCACTGTCATGTAGCAGGTCTCCATGCATGTAAAATAAAGCTGTTTTTACTTGCTTACCAAGGACTTGGTGTGATCCTTCCAGAATATGTTAGAAGAGTAAAATCTTTCGACAATGAGGTTCTTAAATTTAGCCATTTTTATTTTAATGATAGCACATATTGGCATGCAATATAATTAGACAGTAATAAATGCAGCCATCAAATAACATTCATAAAGGAGGGCCCTGAGCCAGTCTTCTGTGCATAGCATTGCCCCACAAAACAGTTACACAATATTTATACAGCATTTATACAGCCAAGAACAGTACCATGGCCAACAGATTCATCTTGCAGCTTCTCGCAGCAGTAAAACAATCACGATATACAAGCATCAGTACTAACAAGCACATAAACTCTAAAGAAGCACATTAGATAACAAAGACATAATATATTTAAGTAATTATGTGGCAATGTAATACTACCCCCCCCCAAACACACAAACGTATAAATAAAAACTAAGGAGCATAAACTGATACTAAATGAGAAGCAGTGATTACAATATTAGTAGCAGTCAGTGGTTGTTTGATATGCTATGGCAAAAGAAGGAGAATAGTTTAGACACGTATAGTGCTAACAGAGGTTCCTGTGGCACAGGTGCAAGTTATCTTTTGTTCTTGAAGCATGCACGTGTTTGACTCTGCACCATCTGACTTGAGATCCAGAAGTATGGCACCATTTTGGCAAAAGCTTTTTTTTTTTTTTTTTTTTTTTTTGGTCTTCACTTTCCGTGAGAGACCTTCTTCTTTTTTGTCCCTACCTGGGGTGCTGGAAATCTGGCAACCCTAGCCTGCACCTCAGAAAAGAGGGAGTCCTTCAAGATGTAGCAATTTGACTTGGTATACATATTCCCCTTTTTAAACTTAATATTTTCATTCTGCAAGAGTTACCATTCATCGTGGGAATGCTTCCACTGAGATAATGGAAGTCAGATGACTTCTGCTGTGTTTTACTTGCATATTTGGCTCCAGTTTGTGTAACAAAATGTGCTGCCATTCATGCCGTGTCTTACACTGCACTCTTTCTGTTTATGTTATTGCAGTGAATCCACAGTGTAATCACCCCCATTAACTTGCACCACTCGTGTGTCCATGACTCTCCCACATATAATAACATTTTGAAAGTGCATGTCTTGTGCTAGCCAGTCTATCATCCATTAATTTATCTACATCCAGTAAAACATGCAGCATTAGAATGCAGATTGATGCATTTAATCTCATGAATTATTCAAACTAATTGCAAAAATTACTACTTCTGTCTTTATACACTATTACATTGTTGATTTTCAACCTTTGAATTTATGTTCCAGTATGAAAAATGTGATTTTCTTCAATTATCATAGTCTAATCATTTTGATTTCCTTGTGAGTGCTATAAAAAGCTTTTGCCTTAAAAATGTGATAATAGCCATGCTCCTGCCCTCTGTTTAAAAACATCTACCATTGTAAATATACAGTAGCATCCCATGTAAAATAGATAGAATGTTCATGTTTTGATATAATCTATTACAATGTGTATTTGAGGGGGTCTATATTAGAACACTGAAGTCTTAAAAATTTTCCCAGGGAAAAAATTTGCCGTTCCAAAACACATGCACGCAACACAAGCACACCAAAAAAAAACAGCACTTAAAATCCTACATCTAACCCTACACTAAACTGTACATACACTATTATCTATCCACTTACCTTAACCCAAACCCTAACCCTAAGGTCTGTCACTATCGCACACTCACCTCATCTGCGCCCTAACCCTAACTCACCTACCCCGCCCTAACCCTAATGTCCTTCATAATCGCACACTTACCTGACCCGCACCATAACCCTAACTCACCCAACCCACACCCTAACCCTCACGTCCACACAATCACACACTTACCTGAACCCGACCTGTAACTTTCCAGCACAGTGCTGAAAATAGCGAACCGACAAAAATGGCCAACCAGATTCCTTCCCTAGGAAAAAATTTGGCGTTCTGCAGCTTCGCTATTTTCAGCGTTCGCTGAATAGGGGTCGATATTAGAACATTCGAAGTTTCAAGAATTCGATGTTGTAATATAGACCTGTATTTGAGAGCTGTCTTCTTAGACCTGCTAACAATGAATAAATTAATGTTGTTCCTTCTAGTTTAGAATATAGTTAAAGCAGCATGATTCAGTTAAAGAGCTGCATCAACTAATTAGATAGGTTATGATGAAACAGTTAGGAATGAGAATGAATGAATGGAGGATGGATGGATGGATGAATTATAGGGAAACCTACTCCCAGACAGTAGTAACAGATGGTGAAGAACCAGAGAATGTGAAATTGTCTAGTTGTATTAGAGGTAAAACATAATATTTTTCATTGCATTTGACATAAAGTACAAGGTGACAGGTTAAAGGGCTTTTCAGTTCACAAAAATATAGCCTGTAAAACTATAACTAAGTGACAGTGTTAGAGATTATTAAGTGATATAAAACATACCCATACCCATCTGTGTTCACTAGATTTATAGTTTCTAATGCATTTGGTTTACACAAATGCATTGATATAAAGCTTTATACTAGCTAACTAGCTATATAATCCCAAATCATACCAGAAAATAAGTTTCTTTAAATCATGCCATTGCAAATATAGCAAACTTTTGTTCAGTTAGTATCAAAGATGTGAGCCAATAAAATTCAGAAAAGAATGGTAATTCTGAGAAGCCCGTGAAATGACCCTAATATAATTTGCAAAATGTTATACAGCATTTCTATTACAATGAAGCAGTCTCATACATACATACATTCATATGTGTAATACCTATAACCTTAATAGTTGCAAAGTAAAAAAAGGAAAAGAAAAGCATGCATTTAATATTTTACATTGCATACCAATTCATGCCACTAAGTATTAAAACAGTTACTGCAATGCAATTTATTTATACAATAAGCAGCAAAAATTCTGCACAGCTAAAACAAATTACTACCTGATTTATATTTCATTGTGCTACAAATCACACACACACACACACACACACACACACACACACACACACACACACACACAGTCCATCCAGAGTAAGTAACCAACAGCATTTTTATATCAGTACTACACCACCAACATATAAACAACCTGTAATAATAAATTACATTAAAATAAAGACAAAGTTAATAAAGTTCTGTATTATAGTCTGTCTTATGCATGTGAAGTTTCCATCAGCCTCTGTAATAATACTTTCTCATAAATGTCAAACCAATGAAACAGCTCTTTTCATACCAAACACTTGTATCATTTGTAGACTATGTTAAAGTTTTCCCTGTAATACATTATCTAATCTGAAAGTATCTTCTCTACATAATAGAAAGTGTTTGGTATAATACACATTATACCTAGTCTTCTACATCTTTTAACCATGCTTTTACAAAGAATCCTTGCATCCTCTCTCAAAAATTAGACACTTTCTAAAATGAATTTCATGATATATAATAACTGCATCTGGCACTCATTACAAGTGTCATCCATTACGAGCCTTATAGAAAATTGTGGTATCAGCAAGTAATTATCAAAGTGCATGTATACGTGTTGTTGTTGATATGATGCTTTATACTTCTGTATATATGATCACTGCAGTTGGTTTTCGAAGTTGCTCTCTGAAACATTTACAGCACAGGCACACCATCAGCATGCATGGCATTTTTGGTAAGTTAATACTTGTGTCACCATATGTATATTAGCTAACTACAGAACAGGAGGATTACTCATCTTCAACTAGCAAGCACATTCATTTTGTAAGGCTATAAGTTTAAAATTATCAAAGAACATTTGGTTAATTTATTTATTTTATGCTATGGTTTTACCATGTTTATTCCACCACTTTCCCCTGCACACCATGTCAATAGATTTACTACAAGACAGTGTTTATTGATGTCTTAGCACTGAATGTTTTCACTATTGTTTACTTGCTTTAAATGTACCCACTGCTGTCTGACATTTATTGACAAGTATGACAGAAGACATTGTCGAAGAACTGCATGTTCAAGTTTTTAAGGAAATGGAAGAGTCTTCTCAAATAATAATAATAATAATATCAAACCATAACAGCCTGTTTTGTTAAAAGGTCACACATGTATTGCTCAAGATGCTTCTATTTAATTACCTTGTTTTGTACCACTTACAGGTTGTATAATTTAGAGTTTCTGCAGAGACAGATACCTTGTAGAGAACTGTCACTCTTTTCTGTGTGAGACTTAATGCTTGCTGTGCTTCTGTAACTTCACACAATGTATAATGTATAATGTAACTTTACAGTTCAAAGATTCAGAATTGGATAGAAGATGTCAATTAATTAAAAAATTCAAAAAGCATTTAAAAGACACTTGGTGATAATTCTAACTACTATCTAGTATTTAATTATCCAAAAGAAATTACTAATGAAAGTTTTTGTATACCATATAATGACTTCATGTATCAGATGTGTCCCAGGAAACGGAAAACAGCCTAATCTCTGGCAGACATTTGGAAACTCCCCTCTTAGTAATATTAATTTATTACCTAGAGAAGGTGAACAACACCTCTCAACCAACAATGTATAGACCAAATATTTACTTTTGGTATGTAGTGTCAGAAGATAATTTATCACACAAATCTATTAAGTTTCATCCTCTTTTAACCTCACTCACAAATAGTATGACAGAAGACAACTGTTCTATTTAGTATTACTGACATTACTGGATGTGAGGAAAATATTACGGATGACAGCCTTGTTTCTAGAGGTGAGAAATTTAATGTTAACATTCATAGCTCTAATGAGCAAAAATTATTTGCAACCTACAGGGCAAAAGGAGTTAACCCAAAAACTTTTCTGAGTTACACATCTTACTAAAAAAGACAAGGCCTTAGGATATAATGTATAACCTCTAAACTAACAAACCACAAACCAGAAAGTACCAAAGTAAGAGGAAAAAATACTTATCAATGACGATGATTTAACAATTAAACATTTATGTGGAAAAATGGCAAATCTTGAATCCATAACCAAACACGAACCTCTGCAACACAACGATGTAACTCAATGGATGTGCTGGACGCAGGAAGAATACAGCTCGTACAAGTGAACCAAAATATTTTAATGAATAAATGCACCAAAACGAATAAATAACTAGATGCACAATTGCATGTGAGAACGTTAAGCGCTTTCAACTGAAAATAGCTCAGTCTTCATCAGAACAACGAACCTCCATTAAAAAAACATATATATAGTGTATCAGTTGCTTGTTACATAATTTGAAAATTGCGCCAAAAATCTTAAAGCGGCGATACAATGTATTCCTTTGGTTTCTGTTAAAACACTGATGTTTATACATATAACCTTACATTATTCAAACTTGATGACACTAGCTAATATGGCCTAATACATTCAATGTATATAACTAAATAGCATACAATATTACTAATATAATTTGATACCCAATTATAAAACTACAGATAATTTACTTTGAATAAAATATATAAAACAATAACTGTTGTATCATGCTGTCACAAATAAAACAAAATTATTAGCCTATTTAATAAATATATAGCCTATTTAATGAATATATTGCTAATAAATACATAAACATACTATCGTGTGGTAGCTAAAACTAGTTAATCAAATAAATAACAAAGGAATTTGTAGAATTCACCATTAAAAATTCATACGTACTTGTAAATAAAATTATTATATAGATGTTAAAAATGTAAAAAATTATTTATAAAATATAATAACTTATTAATTTAATTGATATTAAATATATGTGTTAAAACTGATTATATATATAAAAACAAATGTACATGGTGTCAAGAATCTTCCAAAAATGGTTTAATGCTAATGTGGTCATTAAGCCCCGGATATCTGGTAGCATCACACCTGATCTGCCAGATACTTTCTTTGAGGGCCAATCGTACTTTCCAATTACCACTGTAAGTGGTTTGGTTGACCTGGTCAATAATACTAAACACAAAATTATGTTGTTCACCTTTATCCTCGATATGCCTATATAGGGCATTATTCTTATCTTTTTTACGTATCTTGTAAAGATGTTCATAGATACGTTTTTTGAAAACCCTCTCTGTTTTCCCTATATAAAATGCTGTACATACTGTACATTTGGCAATATATACTATTTGTTTTGTGTTACAATTACCTCCTAAATTTCTAATTACTGTGTTATTGATATCACTTAATATTAATTTGTCAACCGTATTAATATATGGACATTGATGACAAGACCCACATCTTGTGCTTCCTTTGTTATTCCTATTCAAATTGTCCTTTCTTTTGTCTGCGTGTTCTAACAACCTTTTAATGTTAGGTGCCATTTTGTATACTATAACCGGTTGTGCACCTAATAAATCGCCCAAATTGTTGGAAGTAATGACGTCCCAATGTCTGATTAATATATCCTTTATATAATGTACGTATGGTGAATAAGTTAAAATACAAGCTCCATTATATTTATTAATTGTGTTAATATCTGATTCATCCTTTGATTCTTTGACTCCTAATAATGGTTTATATCGATGTCCCCATTGTGAGGACACATATTGAATAATGTTGTTAAGTAAATTGTCAGGATAGCCTCTATTTTTGAACATAGAGTAAACTAACTTGAGCTCTTCTTCCATGACTTGTTTGGTGGAAGACATTCTTGCTATCCTGACGCATTGCCCTTTAACAACGTTTTTAAACATAAATGGTGGATGGTTACTATTGTATTGAATATAATCATTTGAGAAGGTAGGTTTCCTATAAATCTTGGATATATACCCCTTATCAGTGTTACTAATGTAAGTGTCCAAGTAAGGTATGGATCTCTTCTCATAACTGTAAGTAAATTTTAAAAAATCAGTTGTATTATTCAAATATGAGATAAACTCATCAACCATTACTTCTGGACCTTTCCATATGATAAAGATATCATCCAAATATCTGGCATAAAACACCACATGTTTGTAATATAGGCATTTAAATAGATGTTCATTCTATTCAATTTAACATGACCAGATTGGCAAAAATAGGTGGGCACGAGGCCCCCATGGCCACACCTATTTTTTGCCTAAAATACTCTCCTAAAAATGTAATGTAGTTATAATCCAAAACTATTGACATTAGTTCAGTTAATAAGCATATTCTATCCCAACTATATCCCGAATATTTAATCAAACTATTCATAAAGTAATCCAGTCCCATCTCTTTTGGTATACTGCTGTACAAGTCCACTACATCAATAGTAATGAATGAATAATCTTGATTCCATAAATCTGTAGTCAGACAACTTAGAAAACTCCATGAATCTTTCATAATATGGGGTGTCAACTTGTATATATGCTTGGTCCATACATCAATAAGTACTCCTATATTATAAGTCTTAGATTTGGACCCTGAAACTATTGGTCTATATGGAGGGTTTTCCATGGATTTGTGTATTTTGGGTATACCCACCATTTTAGCGAGTATAGGATACTCAATCCTAAGAAATCTATAAATATCTTCACTTATTCTATTGTCAATCCGATATTCCTCTAAAAAGAGGTCTATCCTTTTGTGTCCTATATTAATTTCATTTAATGAAACCACTTCATACTTCCCTGAGTCATACAATAAATTATGTATTTTACTATTGTAATCCAAAGTATAACTAACGACAATTCCGCCCCCTTTATCAGGTTTCATAATGCGGATATCTTTATTATGCATAATTTCTTTCAAACATTTCCTTTCTTCTTTGGTTAAATTATCACCATAATTATACTTATACCCCTTGTTACTACGTATGTCCTTATTTAACCAATATATATCTTTAGTGACCATCCGTTCGAAATTGCCTACTTGTGGATTACTAATAGGTACATATGTACTTTTTTTCTTCAATTTATTAATATTGCTTATGTTGTCATTGCAATGTGCGGAGTCAAATTGTATTGTTAAATTTAATCTCCTACAGTACATCTTGGTTTCTTTGATAGTATCCACCAAGTTCATCCCTGTAGTGGGGATGAACTTCATACCTTTACTCATTAAATGAAAAAATTCTTGTTGAATATTTAAATCGGTGAAGTTATATACATTAAATCCATTAAATGAACTGACTATCTGTTTTTTGTTGATAATGTCATTGACACTAATATTAGTGTCCTGTGTACATAAATAAGGTAGGTTATTCCCATCCATGGTATGAGAAACATCACAAAATGCATCATTAACAATTGGTGTATTGCTATTGTACATACAATTCTTATCTGCTGACTTCACTATAGATGCATCAGCTAGATTCATTAATTCCTCTTGCTGTAGGGTGTGTTGTGTTTTGGAGCGGGAAAAAATCTTCCCCCTCGAAAATTTTCTTCCCTATAGTTACTTCTTTTCCTTTCTCTAAATTGTGTTCTATCTACATACATTTTCTCCGCCCTATCAACTGGCCATACATATACTCTATTGTCTTCATATGCCTCTATATCCCTCACCAATTTTCTATTTTTCCTATCAAAAATATTTCTAACCTTGCTCTGTGTTATGTCAAATTGTTTATTGTACAAATCCTTCCATTTACCAAAATCATGATGCTTAATTATAACACTATTCATACACTCCACTTCATTAGCCAAATGAATCATCTTCTCATCATTGTATTTAATCAATGTCCTCAGATATATTAAACCAAAATTATCAAACATTTCATTAAATTCTTTTTTGATTTCATTGTTAAAATTAATGCCCAAAGGTAGTTTGAAAAATCTAATTCCTTTGGGTACTACCTTAATGTTTAAACATTTAGATAAATAGGCTATATCTATCTTTGTATTTTTGTATTGCAACAGTTTTTTACCAAAACTAAAAATCATATCTCTTAAACTATTTTGTTTAAACTGTGTAATACTAAAATTCACATTTTTTCCTTTTTCAAAATCATTATCAAAATTATAATCATCACTTAAAAATTGATTAAACACATGTCCTGTATTGTCACATATGCTATTGTCCATATATTGTTCATAAATCCGTTTTTTATCATTTAAAGAACTGGATAAATGCATAACAGTACCTTTTTTAACACCATAATCTTTCTTTTTGGTGTTAACATATTGCTTGACAGCTTGTCTGTCTTTTGGTCTTGCCCCTTGTTTGTTGTTAGTAACATTGTCCATTTCCCTTCTGTCTCGCTGCAAACTGAAATCGAAGGTGAAGTCTTCACTCGGGGACAGCAAACATAATCTTTTATTGGAATTATGCCCTCTGAGATTGATAGGGGAGACCACACTGATGTGTGTTTCATCTCCGCATATATTAGGCATATCAATATGAGTATTGTCGTGTTGTACGTGAATAGAATTCTCCTTCAATAACATCGGAACCTCCAGATCCGGTGTACGCATTAGTCCTCTTTCATTAATGGAAGGGATTCTTCCTTGACGAAAATCTACCAATTCATTATTGACTGCATACGCGCCAGTATCTTGTATAGAACTAACACGAACACCGCTCTTTGGTCTGTCAGTAGCGTGAGATGAACTCTCACCATGATAACATTCCAACGTGCAAGCCGGTTGCTTACGCTCCTTGCGCTCCGCCAATACTTCCGTGACCAAAACCAACAGCTTCTGCACATCGGATTGTAGAGCGGTAACCTCCGCTCTGAGTTGTTTGTATTCCCCACTAGACAATGAAGCTGAAATATCTCCCTCGCTGCCAGCCATATCGAAGCAATAACCAAACACGAACCTCTGCAACACAACGATGTAACTCAATGGATGTGCTGGACGCAGGAAGAATACAGCTCGTACAAGTGAACCAAAATATTTTAATGAATAAATGCACCAAAACGAATAAATAACTAGATGCACAATTGCATGTGAGAACGTTAAGCGCTTTCAACTGAAAATAGCTCAGTCTTCATCAGAACAACGAACCTCCATTAAAAAAACATATATATAGTGTATCAGTTGCTTGTTATATAATTTGAAAATTGCGCCAAAAATCTTAAAGCGGTGATACAATGTATTCCTTTGGTTTCTGTTAAAACACTGATGTTTATACATATAACCTTACATTATTCAAACTTGATGACACTAGCTAATATGGCCTAATACATTCAATGTATATAACTAAATAGCATACAATATTACTAATATAATTTGATACCCAATTATAAAACTACAGATAATTTACTTTGAATAAAATATATAAAACAATAACTGTTGTATCATGCTGTCACAATCTTGAATCCAATTAAATTGCCATGACATCTCTTCAGGAGCAAGAATACATAATATTGTGTGTGCTGTCATAGGTTTATACCCTTTAAAGAGCTAGGTTGTGAAAGATTTATATTGGAAGTTTTTAATGAACTTGAGCATTCCTTTTCTAAGGCTTCAGACTTGGAATAACTGGTTAACAAGGTGATCTTTCAGTCAGGATGTGGGGCCATTTACACTGCAGAAGGAGATGAAAAGAGGATTAAAAATGTGCTGCGATTATCTTAGTTTGCAATATTTTGAGTGTATGTTAAGGATTTGACTGATTTTTATCCATACCTCAGTTACCTATTTAGACAATATGATTTATATAAGAATGTTCAATATACGTCTTCTAATGGCAAAAGCTTAGGAGATAATTTCAGTGAAATGTCATTAGTTGTATAATTACATAAGATGGACATCTGTACTATAAATGGAAATGACTTCAAACACAGCAATGTTAACTAATGCTTACATTCCTCATGCTTACAAATGCATGCATGAAGCACATAGGGAATATGTTGACAAATATTATAAATAACTTTAGATCTAAGAAATGTTACAATGGTCGTAATGCTCAAATATGCCAGATTACTCCACAGTTAATCTATACTGATATAGTTTTGATAGAGAGCTACACAGCCCACATCCTGGCATTATTAGAACTTCAATAATTTTTAGGAGACCTCTACAAATGAACAATAGGTGCATCAGTATTTATGAGGACAGATTTCACCCACACTCTCCTTAGTTCATTAATATCTCTGAGCTGTGGAATTCTTCATGTCTAGCAACCTACACGTATCCTTACACTCCAGATTATTTTCTCAAAAATCAAATTTAAAAGCTTTAGTCAAGCCAACAAAATTATCTTGTGACTAGTCAATGGTATTAAAAAGTGCAGAAAGCTGTTGTTTTTTAGAATGAAGAGTCAAGGCATACAAAGCATTTACATTAATACTGTGATGTGATATAATGCAGAGGACCCTAGAATTAACTTTTTTGTAACATTTTTATTATAACTTTTCATATTTTGAAGACTATGCATGCTACACAAAGGCCCTGGGATTCAGAAACATGCTCATGTTCACTGCTATAGTGGTGAGCCAGAAACAGTATATATTCTGCAGAAGATGCAGCTTGGAGTCATTAAAATATGAAAAGTCCGAGCTCACACAGCAGTTAATTAGCAATCTCACCCGCAACAATGATAACACCTGTGGAGATGTGCTTCCTGAACAGTATTTTTGTACTGTGACCAGCATAAGTACTCAACGCAGAGCATGTGCACATTTCAGTACATTCATGTGCTTACAAATGCAGCAAGATGATAAAAGCAGGTATCAGCCTTAAAGGGTCTACTGCAGACTTTAAATCTATCTTTTGACCAGATAAAGGGGTGGAAATGGGACTACAGGACAGTAGGAGCATGGAGAAGCACAGTAAGAGAAGCATAGAAGGAAAACAGATAAGGAATGAATAGAATGGGGTAGGGAATGAAGGGTAGTTTTTTTTTGTGGGACAGATGCTCATTTTCTTTTTTTCAAGAAAACATTAGTGGTGGGGAAGAATATAAGGGAAGGTGAATGTACGGTAGCCAAGTAAAGGTAGGTAGCAGGGGCAAATCAACAGTCATAACACAGACAAGACTGACAGGAGGTGCTGGTACACTGAAGAAAGGGCATGGCAATGAGATTTGGATAGCAGACAACAAAGTGAAGACACTGAATTTGGGGAGGATTGTACAACAAGCAGAGGAGGGCAAGGACACAAAAGGGAGGGAACACCATGATGGGGGGTAGAATGGATATGATCCCCTAGACCATCCTGCCTATGTCATACCCAATGGTGAGGCGTCGTACACCACCCTGCACTCCTTCACTACTGGTTCCTAGCTCATATGGAGCTGCCAGTGGCTGGCAGGTATGTGAATCTAGAAGTTGCAAGAGGAGTCTTCCCAGACTGCCAATGCACACTTCAGTGAGCTAGCCCACCAGTGATGTAGCTAAAACCCCTGGCAGTGTCACCATCAGAAACTACAATGCACCTCGGCAGTCAAGCCCCAGTAGGAGAAGGGAAGGAAGACCTATCAGCCTCATCTAACAAGTACAGTCCAACATACTCCTGGTGGTATCGGTCTGTGGGGGCTGCTAGAACGTGGTGCAGCCACTGGTACGTCTGTCACAGCCACTGTATGGAAATGCAAAATAAAGGCAGAGAAATGACATTATAAAGCAGTTAAAATGAATAAAAAAAGAAAGCACAGCAACCAAGACATAGGGAAGAAAAATGGAGACATAATATGAAATGAAGAATGATTACTATATAAACATGGCATTATTCTACAACTACAACAACAAAATACCCTTTAAAACTCAGATAATATACACAGTTGAATAATATGAGCACACTGACATATGCTGTCATGTTCTACCCAGCTATACTGAGTACAGCCAATAATGAAGGGTGCAATAACTCAACTAGTCATGAGTGACCCCGGCAGTTTACCTAAATATTACTAAAACATATGACATCATCTGTGCATATATCCTGCTGATATTTACTGGATATCATAAAATACACTCCTAACATGTGAGCAAAGTTATAACCTCAGCTGGTGACAGAAGATATATTACCTGGTTATGTAAGGTGCCATACACTGTCTTACAACAATTACATGAAACATTTCCTATAGATAACCTTTCTGAAAGTACATACTGCTGTGATAAGCTAACACACTTCAGAGATATTATTGAGAAATTAATAAGTGCAAGTTTTATAATTATATGGTAAAAGTCTCAGGTGTACTTATCCCAGAACCTGCAAAATGTACCAATGCAGGTTTTCAGAAGTTGGTCCATCAGCTCCCCCACCAGTTCTGTCATCTGCATGGGGAGGTGACATAGTTAAAATGCTCAGTGATCATGACCTGTGAAGCCCCAGCAAGAGCAGGGAAGGAAGGGTTTTATGTGAGATGTGGAGGTTCTATCCAGAACTTCTTAACCACCTATTATTAATGTACACTGCAAGTGCACGTGTAGGTGACCAACTTCATGTAAGCCTGTAATGTGTGAATTTGCCACCAGCTAAAACACTCAGAGTTTGTGATTCAGGAACATTCATGAGCCAATTCCTCGTTTGCAAAATTGTTATTCTCAGATGCCCAAATCTGCATGATATAAACAGCAACACTATGGAAAGGGAAGCAGTGCTCCGACTCCATACCATTGACACTCATGTGAAGCTGAGTGAGTGTGAGAACAGCAGCAGTACTGCTTAAGGTAGTTTCCAGATGCTTCTATCATTTCTTTTGCTGTTGTTCTTAAATAGAGTAGTCCTTGTGTGGGGAAGAATATTTAATTCACTAAGGGCAGATGAACAGGAATAATGTTAGCCAACTCGAGTAAGCATGGTCTTAGCATTCTGTGCCTACTGAAGGTAGGGGCTGTAGAAAAGATAATGACATAGTTTAGCTAATGGGCTCAGTCATATTCCATGAGTTACATGGGCAGGTGATTTCACCACTGTCCTAAATCTCATAATTAACATGATATGAGGAGTTAAAGAAACCTACCACAAAACCAGACATTGCTGAACCTGAACATTTTTCTGAAAGGTGAAGTCCACTGCCATATAGGAAGTACAAACGTGATACACCATTAATTGTGAAATGAGGTGTAAATCAACTAATGGAGGAAAACACCAAAGACAAAACAACTTCTGAGAAAGGCAACTTATATGCAGGAAAAAAGACTCTACTTCAATAAACGTTTTTCTTGCTTTTAACGTATTGGGTGATTTATCCAGTCGTATCAAGCCTTCCGGTAAGGCTTGATAAGACTGGATAAATCACCTGATACGTTAAAGCAAGAAAAATGTTTGAGCTTAAATAAACATTTTTCTTGCCTTTACCGTATCGGGTGATTTATCCAGTCTTATCAAGCACCGGAATGCTTGATAAAACTGGATAAATCAACGGGTACATAAGAGGCAAGAAAAACGTTTATTTAAGCTGAAACACCACTGTTTGAGTTAAATAAACGTTTTTCTTGCTTTTATCGTATTGGGTGATTTATCCAGTCTTATCAAGCCTTCCGGTGGGTAAGGTAACTTTTAGTGCGATGCTGCAATGGAATACTAGCAGATAAAACCTAGAAAGTACTGAGACAAGAAAATAAGTGCGTACAATAGCATTTACCACAACTGAAGAAGCTGTAGTGAGCACTGTGTGAAGACGGGAACACGAACAATGAGTGTCTTAATCCAGACGGAACAAAAACAGGACTGGAATAGAGCTTTGCACAGCTCATGAATGCAGAGCGTGTTACTCCTATGACGTCAGGACTGATGTCAGAAAATAGGAGGGAACTAACTCAATGATTGACAGTGCTTCATCTTCGGACCGAGGTAAAACTGCTACTTCAGGAACGAGCCAGTGCCAGTTGACTAAAAGCTTGTTCATGGCATGGTTGCCATAGGAGGGCTTCAGGTGCATCCTTTTTTAATAAGTCCGTTGTCTATAGTATCCTGCTAAATCAGGAAATGCTGTAAGTTGTTTTAAAGTAGTAGGACATGGTGCAGATTGTATGGCAGTAATTCCAAGAGGGTAAAATGTGATGTGCATTTTCAGAAATAAAATGTCCTAAATATTGAACTTGCGGTTGCCAAAGCTGAACTTTTTGTCTAATGACATTAAAGCCTAAGTTAAGCCTAAGGTGGAAAGTAGAAAAATAGTGTCTGTTTGACAAGGAGTCAAAGAATTAGAAGCCAAAAATAAAGGATCTCCATACTGTATAGGTACAGACCCACAGGGAAACTGTATTTTATCTTCTAACTGTCTTTTATTTCTGTGGAAAATAAAGTAGGAGACTCTGCATAACCCTGTGTAAGTGTGTATAAGTGTATTACTGCCCTCTATAGGTGAAAGTGAATAAGTGCTGGCTGTCTGGATGAGTGGGAACAGAGAAGAATGCTGAGGAAATATTTATTTATTTTATTATTTATTTTATTTTACATTTGTTAACCGGGATGGTCCGACTGGATACATGTCCTTTTTCAGCGGAGGCCCGGGGAGAAAAGCTCCAACAGAGTTACATTGATAATTAGGTACAGTAAATGAGCTGAAAGAACTTAACAAAAACATAGGCTATTTACATACAAGTACAAGACTGCCATTACTATTTCTGAGATTACTACAAATGTAACATTAATAACATATTAGCAAGGACGGTAGGCAGTATAATGACATAGAGTTAGACAGGATACATATTTCTTTATCACAGTATACAAAGTACTTATCATCTTAGCTAGTTGTTTATGTTTTAGTTAATGGCCCAGAGCTAATCTGGGTTTGAGCAAGGACATAGCCAGTGTGACTTGAAGTGGAGTTTTAGACTATTTTTGAATTGACTTAGAGAAGTTGCAAGCGTGATGTTATTTGGGAGAGAGTTCCATATTTTACCAGTGGTGTTGGCAAATAGCGTCACCACCTAGGTTGAGAGATTTAGTTGTTTGGACAAGGAGTCTGTTTGCTGAGCGAAGGCAGCTTAGATTGGAGTAGGGAGTCATTAAGTTTTTTAGTGCTGGGGTATTCTTAGGTTGTCTAAGGATTTTGAAGGCCTCTATGAGTTGGGACTGGTGAAGAAGGTGTGGGAATTCTATCCATCCAAGCTTTTTCAGGTTAGTACAGTGGTGTGTTCTGTAGGGTAGGCCTGTAACGAACCTGGCAATGTGATTATAGCAGGATGAGAGCTTGGCCAGATCAGATTTGTTAAGGTGAGTGAGGACAGGAGAGGCATATAGTAGGGTAGAGAGAAGGTGTGAACGGGCTGTGGCTGCCCTGGCATTCGGGGTAAGGAAGGCTTTAATTCTATACAGGGTCCCAAGTTTCTTGTTGACTGACTTAATGGCTTGGTTGATATGTATATCAAATCTGAGTTTATTGTCAATGTTTACTCCTAATAGCTTTGTATAGGTGTCTGGGAGATGATGGTCCCATTATTGGATTTTATAGTGAAGTTTTCAGTCGGAGATCTATTGGTTGGGTAGAAGAGAAGTAACTTGGTTTTGTTTGGATTTAAGATCAAGAGATGGTTGGCAAGCCAGTTTTCGACTTTGGTGAAGCTATGTTGGGTGGTAGTTAGTAGATTTGCAAGAGAGGCATTGGAACATATT
This sequence comes from Protopterus annectens, assembly GCF_019279795.1. Taxonomy (NCBI): domain Eukaryota; kingdom Metazoa; phylum Chordata; order Ceratodontiformes; family Protopteridae; genus Protopterus; species Protopterus annectens. The sequence goes on along the minus strand of NC_056729.1, from coordinate 1,818,983,170 downwards.
ATAGTCGAGTCATCTGCATATTGAATGCAGGTGGCTTCAGGGATGACTGTTTGGATGTCGTTTATGAAGACTGAAAAGAGGAGAGGTCCTAATATGGAACCTTGAGGAACTCCTGTGGTATTTGGTAGTAGGCAGGAGAGCTTGTTTTGCCACATTACTGCTTGTTGTCTCCCAGTGAGGTAAGCTTGAAACCAGTCAAGGGCTGGAGTATCTAGATACAGGGTTTTAAAGTATATAGAAGTAACTGATGGTTTACCATATCGAAGGCTTTCGATAGGTCCAGGAAGAGAGCGGAGGATATTTTTTATTATTCCGGTTAAGATTAATGTTTTCAGTAAAAGAGAGGAGGGCAGTGGTTGTACTATGATGGGGTCTGAATCCATGTTGAGAGTCTGTGAGTAGTTTATTTTGGGTTAGATAGAGCATTAGTTGGTTGTGCATGCACTTTTCCATAATTTTGGCAAGTGGTGATAGTATGGCTATAGGTCTATAGTTGGATAGTTCTGTGGATGAACCTCCTTTGTGGAGTGGAATAACATAGGATATTTTCCAAATTGAGGGATTGAGGCCTCGGTTATGGTTCTGTTAATTAGGATTGAGATAGGGTAGGCTACGACATCTGCAGCAATTTGCAGGTATTCAGCCGGCAGAAGATCGGCTGAAAGGGTGGTTGGCTTCAGTTTTTTCAAAAGGGATCAGATAAAGGATGTGGACACTGGCTGGAAGTTAAAAGAGAGTGGTGAGTCGGGTATAGTGTTTATAGAAGTGTGGGGAGGAGAAAGTTGGTTAGCTAATGACTGGATGGTTTCTGTGAAGAAAGTATTGAATGAATTGGCTATATCTTCTTTGCTCTTGTCAGATAATGTTCCTGGGGTCGGAGTAGTGGATTTGCCTGGTTGGAGAAGTTTATTTATGCCTGCCCAGTACTTTTGAGGGTTATTCTGATGTTTATGTTGCAGATTGTAGAAGTAATTTTTCTTATCTAGTATGATGGCTTTTTTAGTCTCATTTCTAAGTTGTTGGAATTTGATACGATCTAGGGGTAGTTTGGTAGTGCCATTTATCCCACGCTTTGTCTCTAGTTGTTATTTTGGTTTTGGTGTCTGTTGTTAGCCAGGGTGCTAGTTGAGTTTTAATTCTTATTGAGCATTTAGGGGCATGAATTGTTAAATGATGACACTGCCTCATCAAGGGGAAGGAACTTTAGTTTTGTCCAGTTACATGATTTGAGTTCAAGTTGAAATTTAGTTGGGTCAAAGTTTTTCTTGGATCTGATAGACCTATAAACAGGTAAGCTTGTACAATTAATTTTGTCTTTCATGATGTATGTGAGCAGGTGATCACTAAGATCATTAGGGAGAGTTCCAGACATATAGTTCTGGGGATGACTGTTGGTGAGTATCCAGTCTAGTATACTCTCTTTTTGGTTATTGTTACCTGTACGTGTGGTAGATGATATTATCTGAGAGAATCCATGTAGGTTAACAGGGATGGGGTTGGACTGTGCTGTGCATTGGTTCCAGTCAATATTAACATCGACAATGGTTTCTTGAGGGTAGTTGTTGGCTATCCAATGTAGAATGACCTCTAGTGTTTCTACATTGTTCCCAGGGGGAATATAGGTGACAATTAGGTTAATGCCCTTATGATTATTTAGTAGAATTTTTAGAGCTAGTATTTCAGCGTTAGAGACCTAGGGTGGCTGTATAGGGTTAGTTATGATGTTAAGTGTGCTATTATATAAGACGGCTATTCCACCTCCTCTTTTCTTTACTCTATCTGCCCTAAGTATATTGTAACCAGGAGGCAGGATCTCATTGTCTTTGGTTGATGGCCGGAGCCATGTTTCAGATAGACACATTATGTTGGGGAGGTATGTGGCTAGTACAGCATGCAGGCTATGTATCTTATTGTTTAGGCTTCTAATGTTTAAGTGGCATATTAGGAGGGAGTTGACCAGTCGGTGGGAGAGTGGTGGGCTGGTAGGATTTTGAGTTAAGGTTGGGCCTGGATTAGGATGGATGTCCCCATCTTTGGTTATGTTTTTTCTTAGATAGGCTAGTAGTCTAATAACTTTGAATAGTAGTTTTAGTTCATATTTGGATTTTGGTGTTGATTGGAGTGTTTTTTTTAGAAGCAAGTGGTTGGAATTTATAATTTTTGGGGTAGTGTAGTAGTGGGCAAGTTCCGCAGTCAGTGGAGGTAGGGGGGTCTTGGTTTGGCATTTTGGATAAGAGAAACCTATGACAAAACCAGACATTGCTGAACCTGAACATTTTTATAACCAAAAAGGTGGTGGCAGAAGGTGGTATAGAGCTAAGAATGGTAGCAGGGTCAGGGACAACATGGAAAGAAGGTATAACTACCACATTTGCAGCTGTAAGGTCTTGAACAAAGCTAAAAGTATCTGTTTTTTTTTTTTACTGGTAAAATAGGTGTATGACAAAGGCTTCTAGTAGTAGGAACAATGATACCTTGTTGTAATAATGCAGAGATAACTGGTTCAAATGCCTGATTCGGCTGCTGCAGAAAGAGTATACTGCGCTACCATGGGCAGGGATTCATGAGGCTGTGGGGTAATTTGTACAGGTAAGGCATCCTGAATAAGTCTTACTTCATTGTCATGTGTGATCCAGAAGTGGGGAGGAACAGAGTTTAGCAATTCTGTGTCAGTAGGTTGTACAGGATCAAGTTGAGGAAAAAGAAAGAAAAGCAGGTCTTCGTTTAAGGTGTGTGCAACACCAGGGATGTTACAAGTGTCCATTACAGCTCTATGATATTTTAAAGTAGGATTTTGTAACTGCACATGCGCTCTCAAAATTTTGACATAGTCAACTGGATTTGTCCTTACTGAAGGAAGGGAGCCTAAAATAGTTTGGAAATCTACTGCTGACCATAGGTGAACCACATTAATAGTGACGGGTGCAGTGTTATCTCTAACACATGCAGGGTTTAAAATTTGCTGTAATGGGTGAAAGGAAGTTATTTGTGAGCTGTCTTCCTCTTCAGAGGAAGAAGCTGTGTCAGGTTTGTCTAGGTTGAATTTGTCTTGTCCAAAATAACTGCCCCATCTGTAATAATGTGGAATTGCTTAATACATTTATGAAATGGTAGTTTTTGCTGTCTGGAAAATGAAGATGATACACTCTTTTTGCGCCATTTGGTGAAGCCCATATACATTCGGGGAACCTTTGAATGGGTATGATAAGATATCAAAGTGTTTGGGGCAGTGGAAGTGGTGGATATCTGGGGCTGAGATGGGCTAGAGTTGGTGAATGACTCGGAGTTTTGCCTTAATTGAGAAGGCAGTAAAGTAGCAACTTCCATACTGGAAGAAGAATCAGCAGGAATCTGCTGGTCAAGGGACTAGGGCGGTGGAGGGGCGGTTGGCAAAATTACATAGTCATTATCAGATGACTCATCGCAACTGACTTTTAGTTTTTTCAAGCTCTCTAAGTGGGCAAAGTCCATGACCACCTTGTCCCTGATGGCACTGTTCATTGACCTATCAAAAGCTTTTGACATGGTCAATCACCCTCTCCTCCTAAAAATCTTGGAATCACTTGCTATGGAACCAAATACCATCCAGTGGTTCTCCTCCTATCTTTTCAACAGGAAACAAGCTGTCCTCTGGGAGAATGAACTTTCCTCTCTTCTCCCGATCTCGCTCGGTGTACCACAAGGCTCAATTCTTGGACCCCTTCTTTTCTCCCTATTCATAAATGACTTACAAGTAGCTATTCCCAAGCCACATGCATACAATATGCAGATGACTCCACACTCATCTGCTCTGCAAAACCATCCCAGAGCTTCAAACTATTACTCAAAAGGTATTCCATTCTGTTGAAGCATGGTTCTTAAAACGCTGCCTACTTCTTAATGCCAAAAAAACAAAACTCCTCCTTTTCAAACCCACTACCAGATGCCCCCCTCTGGACTTCTCTATGTCTTCTTTCAATTATACTCTCATATCACCTGTCACTTCTACTAAACTGCTAGCGTGATGATTGACAACAATCTTACCTTTGATTATCACATAAACAATACTATAAAACTGTACATAGAAAGCTGGGCTCCTCTATAGAATTAAAACATTCTTATCCCCAGCAGCCAAAGCTACTATGGCACACTCTCATCTCATTTCCACTCTTCTCTATGCCTCACCAATTTACACTAACCTAAAGAAAACCAATCTCTCTAAATTAACCACTACATAATAGTATAGCAAGATTTGTTACTGGGAATCAATTCAGAACTCACCACTGCCTGAACCTACAACAACTGCACTGGCTTGAATTACAAAACATGTTGCTTCTATCTCAACTTCCCATAATCCACAGATCTTTTTATCAGCCAAACTACACTCCTTCCTTTTCTAACCTCCTCACCCCTTATTCTAACCTGAACTCACTTCGCTCCTCTAAAAAACTCCTAGTTACTGCTACCAAATCCAATAACCTTGCAACTACTAGAAGCCTTTGTCATACACCTATTTTACCAGTAAAAAAAAAAAACAGATACTTTTAGCTTTGTTCAAGACCTTACAGCTGCAAATGTGGTAGTTATACCTTCTTTCCATGTTGTCGCTGACCCTGCTACCATTCTTAGCTCTATACCACCTTCTGCCACCACCTTTTTGGTTATAAAAATGTTCAGGTTCAGCAATGTCTGGTTTTGTCATAGGTTTCTCTTATCCAAAATGCCAAACCAAGACCCCCCTACCTCCACTGACTCCCTGTTCTCTAACTCTATTGGTAAACACTGGAACCTATTGCCCACTGAACTGACTTCTATTGTATCTCCTGTCCTTTTCAAACAAAAACTTAGACTCTACCTTACAAAACACTGGCTATGCCCCTGCCTCAACCCAGACTGAACCTATGTATTCGACTACCCCCTCTACCCCTTCATCTCAGGGATCTCTCCCACCCTCTGTTTTTACTTCCTCACTATTCTATTACTTACCCCTCCTCTTTCCTTCTCCTTCCTGATTATATTTCTCAGTTTTCTGTAGGTTTCAAGAAACTATCTAATCCAATCTAATCTATTCTAATCTATTTACATAGTTGTCTTTAAATACCCTTATCTATTTTTTATGATGTTTGATTTTGCTATATAAGTTATGTCTGTTTTCTGCTTCCAAGAACGATGAGTACACTATTGTATAACTGTTTATTCTGTCCATAGTAAGTTTGATTTTTTGTATAATATTTTCCTGACACAGTATAATTTTTTACTGCTCTTTATTGTATCATATGTAATAGTTACTATGTCTATGTGGAGCTTTTCTCCCCGGGCCTCTGCTGAAAATGGAAATATATCCAGTCAGACTAGCCCGGTTAACAAATGTAAAATAAAAAATAAAATAAAAATAAATAAATGAGGTTAACAGTTTTATTTGCCACATGCAAATGTGTTTTAAGTTTAACTGCATTGTGTTTTAGACTATGAACTGTGGAATTCTATTCTCTATCTCTAGGTTCTACTTGCCAGGCATTAAAAGCTGACCAGCAGATTGCAGGAACTTTACTACCTTTTAAGTCTCTTTTGTAAGTTTAGTAAAACATTTCTATCAACACTCTCAGTGGGAGGAAAAGTTAGTTCATCATCATTTTAGTCGTCACATGCCACTTATCTAGAAATAAACATGAATCCTTGTTACAGTGATGGAACATGTGTCGTAGGTTCATATGTTGGTACTAGGCTATCAGCCCTAGGGCCTATACAAAGCCTAGCCATAACAATTCCCTCAATATTTCTTCCCACAGTATTTACTACCATGGTCCCCTTTCTACCAGGGTGACTGACATGATCCCCGGGGTGAATTGCCTATCTCCCATCCAATCGTCAAGGTTCCTTCTGAAGTGGGCCAAGGAGGTGCTCTGCTTGACATGTATGGGAAGTCTATTCCAGAGTATGGGGAGTCTCTAGGTCATGAACCTATCCCTCCAGCATGTTTTGTTTATTGTGATGACAAGGTTTAGATCCCTGGAGTGTCTGGCTCTGAGGGACTGGGATTTCTTTAAGTGGAGCATGGTCAACAGCTCAGGGTTTGACATGGCCTTGTATGTTAAGCAGAGATCGCCTCTGAGTAGATGATATGCCGCAGAGTATAACTGGAGTTTTTTTAGATGGTCAGCATAGGACATCTGCTTTAGGCCTGTGATTCTTTTAGTGAGGTATTTCTGCAGCCTTTCCAGGTGTTGCAGATATCTTGAGAAGTACATACCAAATGGGGCATTGCTCTCTATAATGGGTATAATGAGGGATGAGTACAGTGGGACAATGACCTCCTTTTTTTCTGGATGAAAAGCACTTAGTGATGAGGTGTGACACATAAAAGGATTTCCTGACTGTTGTGGTGATGTGGTTATTGAAGGCGAGACCACTGTCCACCTGTGTCCCTAAGTCTCTTATCACACTTTCAGTGTTTAGTGTATGCCACCTATGTGGTAATTCACGGATACCTGTTTTCCCCAACGGGGATAACTGTACATTTCTTGGCATTGATCTTGAGCCCATAGCTCTGGCACCAAGCATCTGTTTCTGTAAGGACCTTTTGTAGAATATCCACATCATTTGGGGATTCAATAATGGCTCCCAGTTTGCAGTCATCTGCAAACTTTGTTAGCCAGAGTCCCTTAGTGTTGGCCTGTACTTCAGAGAAGTAGATGCCAAGTGAAGACATATGTTGTACAATAAACCCACACACACACAGGGAAAAGACTTACTGATTGAAGAAAATTGCCTGAAAAGAATAAATAAAGGTTAGCACATAAACAGCAAGGGTCTGCCAAGACCAAAATATCCACATATGGTGCAGTTTGTGAATTAATACTATGAAAAGCACCCTAGACAGAAAACTGTCAGAGGGCCCAGAAGTATCAATCAACAGCAACAGCCCCCACAGAGTTCAGAAAAAAAAATCCTAGTCTAAAACGGCACCATCTGTTTAGGTAAAAACATATTAATCATGAAATATAATAACTTCAGTCTCTGCAGAGTTTAACCATTTACTAGAAATCACATATGTGTTGGAGACAGAACCAAAGTCAGTAATGTCCCCAGAGTAAACATGTCCAGGTATTTTTATAAGAAAATAAAAGTGAAAATAAGTTATCTATCGGACCACTGCCAGCAACCAATAAAAAGTTTCCTATGTTGTTGTTGTGTCTTTCGGCTTTTCCCGGTTAGGGGTTGCCACAGCGGAACTCCGGTCCGCTAATGATTGGCAGTAGATATTTACGTGCCGAGTTGCCAGCTCTGACGCACAACCTTCAACGAAGGTATGCCCATTCACGCATGTCTCCACGCAGAAGACGCTCTAGCTGAGAATCGAACCGGACAGCGTCTTACTGAGAGGTGACAACGCTACCGCAGCACCACCATCGCAGTATCTGTAAAAGTAGTTATTCATTAGAACAGTACTAAATATCTAAAAGATACAGCCTCAGGTGCATTTCTATACTCTGAGCTACAGTCTCAGGTGCATTTCTATCCTCTGAGCTACAGCCTCAGGTGCATTTCTATCCTCTGAGATACAGCCTCAGGTGCATTTCTATCCTCTGAGCTACAGCCTCAGGTGCATTTCTATCCTCTGAGCTACAGCCTCAGGTGCATTTCTATACTCTTGAGCTACAGCCTCAGGTGCATTTCTATACTCTTGAGCTACAGCCTCAGGTGCATTTCTATACTCTGAGCTACAGCCTCAGGTGCATTTCTATCCTCTGAGCTACAGCCACAGGTGCATTTCTATACTCTGAGATACAGCCTCAGGTGTATTTCTATGCTCTGAGATACAGCCACAGGGTTTTTTCTATACTCTGAGATACAGCCAGAGGTGCATTTCTATGATCTGAGATACAGCCTCGGGTGCATTTCTATCCTCTGAGCTACAGCCTCAGGTGCATTTCTATTCTCTGAGCTACAGCCACAGGTACATTTCTATACTCTGAGCTACAGCCACAGGTGCATTTCTATACTCTGAGCTACAGCCTCAGGTGCATTTCTAAACTCAGATACAGTCAGAGGTGCATTTCTATAGAGATACAGCCTCAGGTGCATTTCTATAATCTGAGATACAGCCACGGGTGCAATACAGCCACAGGGTTTTTTTCTATACTCTGAGATACAGCCAGAGGTGCATTTCTATACTCGCTGATACAGCCTCAGGCGCATTTCTATCCTCTGAGCTACAGCCTCTGGTGCATTTCTATATAGCCACAGGTGCATTTCTATACTCGCTGATACAGCCTCGGGTGCATTTCTATCCTCTGGGATACAGCCACAGGTGTATTTCTATGCTCTGAGATACAGCAACAGGTGCATTTCTATCCTCTGAGCTACAGCCTCAGGTGCATTTCTATACTCTGAGCTACAGCCACAGGTGCATTTCTATACTCTGAGCTACAGCCTCAGGTGCATTTCTAAACTCTGAGATACAGTCACAGGTGTATTTCTATGCTCGGAGATACAGCCACACGTTTTTTTCTATATTATTGAGATACAGCCAGAGGTGCATTTCTATGATCTGACATACAGCCTCGGGTGCATTTCTATATAGCCACAGGTGCATTTCTATACTCGCTGGTACAGCCTCAGGTGCATTTCTATACTTGCTGATACAACCTCGGGTGCATTTCTATACTGTGAGCTACAGCCTCAGGTGCATTTCTATACTGTGAGCTACAGCCTCGGGTGTATTTCTATGCTCTGAGATACAGCAACAGGTGCATTTCTATCCTCTGAGCTACAGCCTCGAGTGCATTTCTATATAGCCACAGGTGCATTTCTATACTCGCTGATACAGCCTCAGGTGCATTTCTATACTTGCTGATACAGCCTCGGGTGCATTTCTATACTGTGAGCTACAGCCTCGGGTGCATTTCTATACTGTGAGCTACAGCCTCAGGTGCATTTCTATCCTCTGAGATACAGCCACAGGTGTATTTCTATATGCTAGTTCTTGAGCCGCCAGTAACTTGTCTTCTAGGGAGCTGAGTACAGCCTTCCTGACTTCCAAGACTATACTGGAGCATAAATGTAATAAAGTCTTTTAAAATAAGTTTTAAAAGTTTCCCTGTCCAGTCCAGTGTTATCATTATCCAATGTGCCTAGGCCCTGCCATGAGCAGAACGTGCGCCTTAAAATATCATCTAGAGTTTGTCCCCACCTAGAGTAAGATTAACTTTTCAGTCTGCACTCAGAGTTAGACCAGGAATTTCAGGTATAACTTGAGAAACGCATGATTTATTTATTTATTTGGCATTTGTTTACCAGGAAAGTCCAACTGGGCCAGAAAGTGCCCATCTTCAGGGGAGGGCCAGGGAGAAAAGCTCCACAATCACAATGTATCAAAAACCAGTTAAGGATATTTTAAATCAGAAAGTCTCATGTTATACTGAAAAACATAGAAGTGAAAAAAATGTAATTAGAAAAACATACGAATATATGTTTCATAATATAGTACAATGAAAAACAGCAATATAAGCTGCAGAAAATATGTGAGGAAAACTAATTTTTCATATTATTTGTTGCATATATTAGTATGTGATAAATGAGACCTGGGACAATTCTAATAATTTATTTATTTTATTTTACATTTGTTTACCAGGAATGTCCGTCTGGCCAGTGGCCCATTTTCAATAGAGGCCCTGGGAAATAAGCTCCACAGAACACATTTTACAGAAAGGAAATAATGTTTAACAATAGACAAAAATAAAAACATTTTTAACAAGAATTTATGTAAAAAAGGAGTGTATAACAGATTATATAATACACAGTGTACAATTCAGATTACAATGCATATAATATAATTCAAGTATAAGAGATGACATTAATAAAACTTGAAACAGTAACATGATCTACAGTTGTAAGGAAAGAGTTAAATGATACGAGTGATGTAAATAAAGAGATGGACTGAAGGTGGATGAGGATAAAACGGTGAACCTGAATAGAGTTAAGAGTCAAAGTACGAATGTGTTAGAGGTAGAGAGACACATTCCAGCCTGGTTTGGTAAAGGAGCAAAGCCAGTTGTTGGTTAGGTGTTCCTTCTGTAGTTGGTTGGAAGTATTTAATATTGCTTGTGGTAAGGAATTCCATAATTTAGATACTTGGTTTGAGAGCAGGAAATCTCTGTAGCTATTACTGGATTTGGTTACTTTAGTAGTTTTTTGTTGGGGACATTAGTGATCGGGGGCAGGAATAGGACTGAATCAGGTGTTTGAGAGAAGGGCAGTTGTTTGGATGGTGGAAGATGGTGCGAGTAAAACTGAATTAAAGGTTAGTAGATTGGGAAGTTCAAGCCATTTTAGTAGGGTGCACAGCAGTGCAGTGGTGGGATCTATATGGGAGGTTAGAGGCAAATCTTGCTATTTTATAGTAACAGGACTCAAATTTGTTTAAATCAGTTTTTCTAAGTTTGTGAAAAGTGGGGAAGCGTATAGTAGAGTGGAGTTCTGGATATGGCCTTTCTGGTGGAGTCAGGTAGGGTATGATTATATACAGGGAGCCTAGCTTTATGTGCACATTTTTGAGTTATTGCAAGGTGCTTGTTAAATCTAAGGTTGTTGTCTGTGGTCACCCCTAAGAGCTTGGTCTGTTTCACTGGTTCCATTATAGTATTATTGGGGGAAGAGATGGTGAAGGGGGAGGGTGGTCTTATAGTTTGTTACTGGTGAAGAGTATGGGCTTGGTGTTATTGGGACTGAGAACAAGTTGTGAATCAGAAATATAGTTTTCAATGTCATTGAAGGCACTCTAAACTGTTTGCAGAAGTGAGGGTATGGACGGAGCTGAGGAAATGAGGGTAGAGTTGTCTGCATATTCTATAATGGCAGCATTTTGAGTGGCAGGGAAGAGTTTATTTGTAAAAATAGTGGGCCAAGTATGGATCCTTGAGTACACCAACAGTGACAGGTAAAAGAGAAGATAGTTCATTATGTCATTTTTACAGACTCTTGGCAGTCAGATAAATAACTTAGAAACCAACAGAGTGTGGATTGGGACAGGTTTAAAGATGGGCAACTCATTCAGAAGTTTCTGATGGGAAACTGTGTCAAAAGCTTTTGACGTCTCAAGAAAGATGGGGGGTATGGGGGGGTACATGGAGGCCGGTATTTCCAAGTTGGTTGATAGAATTGGTAAAACTGACAAGAGCAGTGGTAGAGACTACATGATTAGACAGTGAGTGGTGCCCTAGTATGAGATTGGTTCATATTATGGTTATAAATGGAAGAAAGATGGAGTGAAAAGGAGATTATAAGAAGACTGCAGGTTAGGAAATCTTCGGGTAGCTCAGGTGAGTAGGGAGGAAAGAGGTAGAGGAAAAGTCTGTAGAAGTGAATAAGGTAAGGTGGTGGGAAAAGAAAGTGGGGTAGGAGGGTGGAGAGGGTTGTGAGGTGTGACTGAGGTTGAAGGGGGGTGAGTGAAGTATACGGTCACTGACTGGACAGAAGAAATGGAGTTGCTGCCGTAAATTCAGCCAAATAAACATGTTCAGGTCACTGACCAGAGAGAAGTAATGCAGTCACTGCTGTAGATTCCACCAAATGAACAAGCTCTTCTGAAACAAAAAATATTGATTCTAGAGAAATAATGGAATCTGTCAAGAGTTACAGGTGTAAGTATTTACTTGCAACTCTAACAATATGTAGGCATCATACATCCCAAATCATTTGGAGAGGTTTCCCAATGACATTTCCCCACTAGGTATATTTCTCACAGGATTATAAGAGATTACTGGGCTATCGACCCAGAGATCATTTCAAGACTAGCTGTTTCATCCCAATGTAATAGGTTCATAGGTGTGTACTAGGCTAATGGCCCTGAGGCCTTTACAAGCCTAGCCCATAGACGTGCCCTGCATTGTGCCACCCGCCATTAATTCTCAGTGCTTCTATCAAGTAGAGCCACTAGAGTGATCCCCAGGGTGAACTTTTTATTACCCATCCACTCATCAAGATTTTGTTTGAAGAGGACCAGTGAGGTGCCGTGTTTGATATGTATGGGAAGTCTAATCCATACCATGGGCAGTCTCTGGGCTATGAATCTGTCCCTCCAGCATGTTCTGTTGATTGTGGTAATGAGGTTGAGGTCTCTGGAGCATGTGGTGTGGAGGGATTGGGATTTCTTTAGATGCATCATTTCTAACAGAGCTGGGTCAGACATGGCTTGGTAAGTCAAGCAGAGATCACCGTTTAGCAGATGATATTAGACAGAGAATAGCTGCAGTCTTCTGCATCTGTCCATGTAGGATGTGTGTTTAAGGCCTAGGACCCTCTTCGTGAGGTATTTTTGTGGCCCCTCCAACTGTTGCAGGTGTCTAGTGAGGTACATCCCAAATGGGGCATTATGTTCTATGGTTAGTCTAATGAGGGAAGAGTAGAGAGAAATGATGACCTCTTATTCCTGGATGCAAAACCCTTGGTAATGAGATGTGCCACATAGAAGGACTTTCTGACCACAGTGGCAATGTGGTGGTCGAAGGAGAGGATGCTGTCAACCTGTGTCCCCAGATCTCTTATAATGCCCTTCAGTGTTCAGTGGGCTACCATCAATGTGGTAATTAGTGAGAAATTAGTTTTTCCCAAAGGGGATGATGACGCATTTTTTGGCATTAAGCTTTAGGCCATGGTTTCAACACCAGTCATGTGTCTCACTGAGGCCTTTCTGTAGGATATCTGCATCACTTGGGGAGCTAATAATGGCTCTCAGCTTGCAGTCATCTGTGAATTTGGTCAGCCAGAGTCCCTCTGTGTTGGCCTGGACTTCTGAGAAGTAGATGCCAAACAGGAGAGGATCCAGGACCGTTCCATGTGGGACTCCACTTGTGACTGGCCGGCAGTCTGACTTGGAGTCCACTACTTTCACACTGTGGGTTCTGTGAGCCAATTTGCAACCCACCTAACAGTATAGGGGTTAATGCCTAGTTTGCTGAATTTATCAATAATTCCTGAGTGAGGAATGGCATCAGAGGCCTTGGCCAGATCGAGGTAGGCTGTATGAACTGCCTTCATCCACTGCTCTGGTGACTGACTCAAAGAAGTCAACCAGGTTGAGCAGGCATGATCCACCTTTCACAAAACCAAATTGTGTGGGATCTAGAGTTTGGAGATTCCCTATATCCTTGTTAATTAGGTCCATGATGATGCGCTCCATAGCCTTACATATCAGACTCGTCAGGCTAATGCGGTGATAATTTCCAGGGTCTGTAGTTGCTCCTCCTTTATGGAGAGGGATGACTGTAGCAGTGCGCCATTCGGTAGGGGCAAAGCCTGAGGTGAGGCTGTGAGTGAACAGAACACACAGATGTGGTGCCAGTTTACTTTGTAATTCATGTAGAATACAGCCAGGGATATTGTTGAGTCCCATGGAAGCTGTATTCTTGGCCTTAGACAATGCAGCTTTAACCTGCGCTGCAGTAATGTTGGGTGCTTGGCATTCTTCTGGTATTGAGGTTGGTCTTTTAAGGGGGGTAAAGTTGGCACTGAATCTGACGGCCAGTATGTTGGCGATATCTTTTGGCTCAGTACAAGAGGTACCATTGTGCAGTAACTCAGAGCACGTCTGGGTATTGCCATGGAGATCCTTGATACAGCTATGGAAGGCTTTGTGGTTGTTTTTAGTATCTGCCACAATTCTGCCTTCATAGCCGGCTTTGGAGGTTTTGATGCGGGATCTCAACTTTTTGGTGAGGCTAATAAGGTAATTTTTCCAGTCTTGGGACTTAACTTTTTTCTGCAACAGTTTCTTCTTTGTGTTGTAGGGTTTATTAATGGCAGGTGACCACCAGACTGGCTTCCTTTTTTGGAGGAAAGCATCTTGGTTCTGTTGGGTATGGCTAGTTCCATGCATTTATGTACATGTTCATACAGTGCATTGGTGTATGATTTGGCAGTCATGCATCTATTTTCCATTGACATGGGTGCTGTAAAGTTGGCCACCTCTGTTTTTAGGAGTCCAAAGTTGGCTTTGTAGACGTTTTTCATGGTGGATACCTTTGTGTGTGTGTGTGTGTGTGTGTGTGTGTGTGTGGGGGGGGGGGGGGGTGAGATGTGGATTCCCATGGTGATTAGTTTCTGGTCGGATCTAACCAGGGAGAAATTGACTACTGGTGTAGAGCAATGGTTACCCATGTTAGCAATAAACAGGTCAATGATGTTGCTTCCTCTAGTGGGGGTAAGAATGAGCTGGTCCATAGCATTGGAATTGATGAATTCCAGGAAGCGCTGGGCCAGTGCATAGGTTGGTACTAGGCTATCAGCCCTAGGGCCTATACAAGCCTAGCCATAACAATTCCCTAGATATTTCTTCCCACAATATTTACTTCCCTGGAACCCTGTCTAGCAGGGTGACTGACATGATCCCCAGGGTGAATTTCCTATCTCCCATCCAATTGTCAAGGTTCCTTTTGAAGAGGGCCAAGGAGGCGCTCTGCTTGACATGTATGGGCAGTCTATTCCAGAGTATGGGAAGTGTCTGGGTCAGGAACATATCCCTCCAGCATGTTTTGTTCATTGTGATGACATGGTTTAGATCCCTGGAGCATGTAGCTCTGAGGGATTGGGATTTCTTAAGTGGAGCATGTCCAACAGCTCATAGTTTGACATGGCCTTGTATGTTAAGCAGAGATCGCCTCTGAGTAGACGATATGCCACAGAGTATAGCTGGAATTTTTTTTAGACAGTCAGCATATGCCATCTGTTTAGGCCTCTGATTCTTTTAGTGAAGGTATTTCTGCAGCCTTTACATCTGTTGCAGGTGTCTTGTGAGGTACATACTAAATGGGACGTTATACTCTATAATGGTTCTAATGAAGGATGAGTACAGTGGGACAATGACCTCTTTTTTTCTGGATGAAAAGCCCTTAGTGATGAAGTGTGCCACATAGAAGGATTTCCTGACTGTCATGGCGATGTGGTTATCAAAGGTGAGACCACTGTCCACCTGTGTCTCTAAGTCTCTCATCACACTTTCAATGTTTAGTGTACTGCCACTTATGTGGTAATTCATGGGTACATGCTTTTTTCCAAAGGGGATAACTATACATTCCTTGGCATTAAGCTTGAGCCCATGGCTCTGGCACCAAGCATCTATTTCTGTAAGGCCCTTTTGTAGAATATCCGCATAATTTGAGGATTCAATAATGGCTCCCAGTTTGCAGTCATCTGCAAACTTTGTTATCCAGAGTCCCTCAGTGTTGGCCTGTACTTCAGAGAAGTAGATGCCAAACAAGAGCAGTCCCAGGACTGAGCCCTGAGGTACACCACTTGTCTGGAGCTGGATACTTTTACAGTCTGGGTTCTGTCAGTAAGCCAGTTGGCAACCCATCGAGTGATGTAGGGATTTATGCCCAGCTTAGTAAGTTTATCTATGATTCCAGAGTGGGGGATGGTGTTGAAGGCCTTGGTGAGGTCGAGATAGGCTGTGTGGACTGCCTTACCCTCGTCCACTGCTCTGGAGACTGATTTGAAGAAGTCAATGAGGTTCAGGAGACAGGATCGGCTCTTCATGAACCCAAACTGGGTGGGGTCCAGTGTTTGAAGGTTGCCAATATCTTTGTTTATAAGTTCCATGATAATGCGTTCCATGCCCTTGCAGATCAGGCTCGTCAGACTGATGGGGCGGTAGTTCCCGGGATCCAAGGTGGATCTCCCCTTGTGGAGTGGGACAACTGTAGCTGTGCGCCACTCAGTGGGCACAAAGCCTGAGGTGAGGCTATGATTAAATATGACACTTAGATGAGGTGCCAGTTCATTTTGTGGTTCATGTAGTACGCAGCCTGGGATGACATCTGGTCCCATGGATGTTGTATTCTTAGCTTTGGAGAGTGTGGTTTCTACCTGTGTGGCCATGATTACCAGAATTGGCAATCTTTTGGTATTGAGATGGGCCCTTTAGGGGGTGAGAGGGGGGTGAAGTTGGCACTAAATCGATCTGCCAGGATTGGCAATATCCTTGGGATCAGTATATTTAATGCCATTCTGTTGTAGCTCAGAATGGATCTGAGCATTGCCATTTAGATTCTTGACATAACTATGAAACACCTTGTGGTTGTCTTTGGAATCTTTGGCAATTTTATTTCATAACTAGCCTTTGAGGATTTTATGAGGGATCTTAGCTTTTACTGAGGCTGGTAAGGGAGTTTTTTTGCATCCTGGGATTTTCCTCTTTTCTGAAACAGTTTCTTCCTTCTGTTGTGTAGTTTGTTTATAGCAGGGGACCACCAGATTGGCTTCCTTTTTTTGGAGGAGGAGCATCTTGCTTCTATTTGGGATGGCACGATTCATGCACGAGTGGATGTAAGTGGATGTGCTCGTACAGTGCCTTCATGTAAGATTCAGCAGTCAAACTCTCAGAGCCCGTCTGCATGGGTGTCATGAAGTTTGTCACTTCTGACTTGAGTAGCATGAAGTTGGCTTTGGAGAAGTTTTTTACGGAGGTTTCCTTACTGGGGGGTGGGGGTGGGATGTGGATGTCAAGGGTGATTTGCTTATGGTCAGACCTGACCAATGAGGGGATGACCACTGGTGTGGAGCATCTATCTCCCATGTTGGTAATGACCAGGTCTAGGATATTGGAGCCCCTGGTGGGACAATGGATTAGTTGATCCAGGGCATTGGAATTTATGAATTCCAAGAACCGTTGGGAAAAGGGGTTGGTACCAGAGTAGTTTTCCCAGTTAATGGCAGGTAGTTGAAATCACTCAGTATTAGGGTGTTTGGTTGTATCTTAATATTTTCCAGTATGTTTAGAAAGGTGAAGTGAGAATTTTGAGGCATGGTGGGGGATCTGTAGCAAGCTACAATTTGGATTGCAGTCTTACCTAGTGTTAGTTGCACCTGGAGAATTTCAGATGCATTGTGTTGGGCAACTGATGTAGGGATAAGTAAATCATGAAGTACAATGGATTAGCAAGGAGGAAGTAAGGATAGCTATGAAGAGAATGAAGAATGGAAAGGCTGTTGGTTCAGATGACATACCTGTGGAAGCATGGAGGTGTTTAGGTGAAATGGCAGTGGAGTTTTTAACCAGATTGTTTAATGAAATCTTGGAAAGTCAGAGGATGCCTGAGGAATGGTGAAAAAGTGTTTTGGTACCGATTTTTAAGAATAAGGGTGATGTGCAGAGCTGTAGTAACTACAGAGGGATAAAATTGATCAGTCACAGCATGAAGTTATGGGAAAGAGTAGTGGAAGCAAGTTAAGAAGGGACGTGATGATTAGTGATCAGCAGTATGGTTTCATGCCAGGAAAGAGCACTACAGATGCGATCTTTGCTCTGAGAGTGTTGATGGAGAAGTACAGAGAATGTCGGACGGAGTTGCATTATGTTTTTGTAGACTTAGAGAAAGCATATGACAGGGTGCCTAGAGAGGAGTTGTGGTATTGTATGAGGAAGTCAGGAGTGTCAGAAAAGTATGTAAGAGTGGTACAGGATATGTACAAGGGTAGTGTGAGAGTGGTGAGGTCTGCGGTGGGAGTGACAGATGCGTTTAAGGTGGAGGTGGGGTTACATCAAGGATCAGCTCTGAGCCCTTTCTTATTTGCAATGGTGATGGACAAGTTGAAAGACGAGATCAGACAGAAGTCCCCTACTCTCACTACAGATCACAATGTCATCTGCAAACATCCTAGTCCACGGGAACAGGTGGAGGAGACACTGGAGAGATGGAGATATGCTCTAGAGAGAAGAGGAATGAAGGTCAGTAGGACTAAGACAGAATATATGTGTGTGAATGAGAGGGAGGATAGAGAAATGGTGAGGATGCAAGGAGTAGAGGTGGCGAAGGTGGATGAGTTTAAATACTTGGAGTCAATAGTTCAGAGTAATGGTGAGTGTGCAAGAGAGGTGAAGAAGAGAGTACAGGCAGGATGGAGTGGGTGGAGAAGAGTGTCAGGAGTGATCTGTGACAGGCGAGTACCTGTAAGAGTGAAAGGGAAGGTCTACAAGAGGATAGTGAGACCAGCTATGTTATATGGGTTGGAGACAGTGGCATTGACAAAAAGGCAGGAGTTTGAGCTGGATGTGGCAGAATTAAAGATGTTAAGATTTGCACTGGGTGTGACAAGGGTGGACAGGATTAGGAATAAGTATATTAGAGGGTCAGCCCAGGTTGGAAGGTTTGGAGACAAAGCCAGAGAGGCAAGATTAGGTTGGTTTGGACATGTGCTGAGGAGGGATGCTGAGTATATTGGGAAAAAGATGCTAAGGATGAAGCTACCAGGTAACAGGAAAAGAGGAAGGCCTAAGATAAGGTTTATGGATGTGGTGAGAGAGGACATGCAGATGATTGGTGTGACAAAGCAAGATGCAGAGGACAGGAAGAAATGGAAACAGGTGATCTGCTGTGGCGACCCCTAACGGGAACAGCTGAAAGAAGATGATGATTGTGTTGGGCAACTAGCCTAGAGGTGTGAATATCCTTGGGGAATATGGACACTCCTCCAACTTTAGTGTTTCGGTCTTGGTTTGGTGGCCGAAAAGTGTGGTAAAAGTTGTAGCCTGGTATTGCAGGGGTGTTCTCTGGAGGATTGAACCAGGTCTCAGTTACTGCACAGATGTCGATGTACTCCATTTTTAGGAGTGTCTCAAGAGAGTGCATTTTGAGGTTTAGACTTCTAGCATCGAGTAGCATTACCTTCAGATTTTGCATGCTTGTATCTGTTACAGTGGTGGTTTTGTCCTTTGAACCTTGCCTAAAAAAAGCACTACAGGGGTGGCAAGAGCTTTAGCCAGTAACCTGAATCCCAGGGGTGACAGGTGCAGACCATCTCTGGCAAAGCATCATGGTTTGTCCATCATGTCTTCCCAGGCAGACAGATACTGGATCCCCTTTGACTGACACCAGAAGCTTAGCCAATTGTTGAAGTCAATCATTTTGTCCTTATACTGTGGTATCATTCTGGGCAAAGGCAGGATGCTACTCAGGGTTAGGGTCATACCTGCCTGGGCCACATGAACCGAGAGCTCTTCCATGTCTCTTTTCATGTAGTCCAGGGAGGTAAGTCTCAAGTCATTGAACTCCAACATGGACAAAGACAGAGTCGCATTTGTACTTGTTGTGGAGTGACTTGAGTGCATGCTTATTTGGCGGATCCTGGCACCCAACAGGCAGCTGACTGTAATTTTCTCCTTGTTCAGCCTGGTGAGTGGGAAATCAATGTGCCTGACTATAGAGTCGCCTATGACTAAAGTGTTGGGTGCATTGTCTTGCCTTAGGGGTTGTTGTTGGGTGACACATTGGTGTTGTGAGCTATGTGTCACTCTGGTTGTGACTGGTGTTTTTTGCATTTCAGCTTTGGAGGTCCTTGTTGCTTGGGCAGGTTAATATTAACGGCCTCCGCATATGTGGGTTTAGTGTTGCTATGTGTGGGTGTTGATGGTGTGGGTTTTGAAGAGCTGTGTGTTGCTTAAGGTGCAGTGCAGATGTTAACCTTCTCCTCTTGACTGTCTAGCACAATCTTGGCTTAAGAGAGCTTTGCTCCCAGTTTGGCTATATAAGTACATCTCTCGCAGGTTGTAGTGTTGGGTGGTAGGAGGAGAGGGTTGTCTGTGTACATGAGGCAGTTGCCGCATTGCCCCAGTATGCCCAGATTCACCAGGTGGACAGGAGAAATCACTGGAAGCTGACCCTTAGACATGCCTGTTTAGGTGCTTTTTTTTGTAAAGTACAAGAGCTGTTTTCCCTTACCTTTGCAAGATACTTTGCAATTATAGGCTGTTTAGTGCCTACAATTATTTTCTCCTTATTGACAAGGAGAGTTGAGTTCTTGTATCAGTTTCAGGCTTCCTAGTGCTTTCCAGCAGGTTCTAGAGCAAGTGCTAGTCACAGGGGTTCAGATTTTAGTGCTACTACTGAGAAACCAGCTAGTTCTAAGGGAAAATTTGAATAGTATACTTTCTGGCACCTGGAATAGTTTAACCATAGCCCCGCGGTGCTGCACAATGTGAAAAATGTGCAAACACACATGTTTTTAAGCTACTGCACGAATAGTTTTCCCAGCTGATAGAGGGGTAGTTGAAGTCACCTAGTATGAGTGTTGGGTTGGATCTTAATAGTTTCCAGGGTGCTTAGGAATGTGGAGTATGGTCTTGGGACATGGTTGGAGACCTATAGCAGGCTACGACCTGAATCGCCATCTTACCCAGTGTTAGTTGTACCTGGAGTATCTCCGATGCGTTATGCTGGGCTACTAGTCTGGAGGTGTGCATATCCTTTATGAATATGGAGACACCACCATCTTAGCTTCAGTCCATGTTCTGGGGCCGAAAGGTGGGGAATGAGTTATAGCCTGATAGTGCAGGGTGCTTTCTGCTGCTTTAAGCCAGGTCTCTATTACAGCACAAATATCGATGTTCTCCATTTTGAGGAGTGCTTCGAGTGAGTGAATCTTGAGATTTAGACTTCTAGCATTGAGCCACAGAAATGTTAGTTAATACCCAAGATTGCATTTAGTTATGACTGCCCATGTCCAGGAGGGTTGTGGGTGCTATTCCCAGTAAGAATTTACAGTGCCCCATCCATTCATCCAGGTTCGTTTTAAAAAGTGTCATACATTTGCTCTATTTCACATGAATAGGTAAGCCTATTTCAAAGGCATGGCAGTAATTGGGAGATAAATCTGTTACAATCTCTACTGTTCAATCTCAGCCTTACTACAGGATATGTACCCAAAGAGTGGCGTACAGCAACAGTGGTCCCTCTCCATAAAGGTGGTGCCTCAACGGATCCTGGAAACTATTGCCCCATAAGCCTGACTAGCTTGGTCTGCAAAGCTATGGAAAGGATCATCATGGACCTCATAAATAAAGATATTGGGGACCTACAGACACTGGATCCTACCCAGTTTGGCTTTGTTAAGGGCAGATCCTGCCTCTTAAACCTGGTTTATTTCTTTGAAACAGTCACCAAGGCCATTGACGAGGGGAAGGTGGTCCACAAAGCCTACCTGGACCTCGCAAAAGCCTTCGATACAATACCCCACTCGGGCATTATAGAGAAGCTCACCAGCTTAAATATAAACCCCTATGTCACTAGATGGATTGCAAACTGGCTCAAGGACAGAACCCACATGGTTAGAATTGCTGGAGCCATGTCAAACTCCAAACCAGTTACAAGTGGTGTCCCAAAAGGCTCAGTCCTGGGACATCTCTTGTTCGGTATATATTTCTCAGAGGTACAGGCCAACACGGAAGGACTGTGGCTGACCAAGTTCGCAGATGACTGCAAACTGGGCGCCATAATCGACTCTCCAGCCGACACAAGCATCCTCCAAAAGGGCCTCATAGAAACAGACAACTGGTGCCAGACATGGCCTCAAGCTAAATGCCAAAAAGTGTATGGTCATCCCCTTTGGCAAAAACAAAGTACCCACAAATTACCACATAGGTGGTAATCCATTAAGTACAGAAGAAGTAATTAGGGACCTGGGGACCCAAGTTGATAGCAATCTCTCATTTGACAACCACATGGCCAAAGTGGTTAGAAAAACATTTTGTATAGCCCACCTAATCATGAAGGGATTCACATCTAGATCAGGGGAGGTCATCGCACCACTTTACTAATCCCTCATCAGGCCCATAATTGAGTACAATGCCCCTTTTGGGATGTACCTTACCAGACACCTGCAGCAACTGGAAAGACCCCAAAAGTACCTCACCAAGAGGATCAAAGGGCTCAAACAGATGCCATATGCTGCCCGGTTAAAGAAACTCCAGCTCTACTCAGTGGCATACCACCTGTTCAGAGGCGATCTGGGCCTGACGTATAAAGCCATGTCCAACCCGGAATTAATGGACATGCTGCACCTCAGAAAATCAAATCCCATCGAGCTACGCTTGAGAGACTTGAACCTCAGCACTGAAATAAATAGGACATGCTGGAGGGACAGATTCATAACCCAGAGGCTCCCTGCACTCTGGAATAAAATCCCAGTCCAGGTTAGGCAGAGTCCCTCATTGACTCTCTTCAAGAAGAATCTTGATGAGTGGATGGGAGATCATAGGTTTACCCCGGGTATCACTTCTGTGTCACTGTTAGACAGAGGCACAGTCTACTAACCTCGAAAAAGGGCATAGCAAAATAAATTTAAAATGGGTGGCGAAAGCCAAACACATTCTGGCTAGGCTTATAAATGCCCTAGGGCAGATAGCCTAGTATGAACCTATGAACAATCTGTTCCTCCAGCATATCTTATTTAAGTCACAGGCCATATTTAGGTCCCTGGAATGGGTAGCCCTAGTCCCATTTGATTTATGGATATGCAGCAAGTTCTTTAGGTTAGGTCTGAGACTGCTCTGGAAGCCAGGCTTAAGTCTCTCTTAAGAAGTCTACATGATACTGAGTAAAGTAACAGGGACTTTAGTCGGTCTGTATAAGACATGTGCTGGAGTCCCTTGATCTTCTTTGCTAGAAACCTCTGAGGTCTCTCCAATTGCTGCAGGTGCTTTATATGGTACATGCTGAATGGGGCGTTATACTCAGTTATGGGACAGATTACTGCAGAGTATAGAGATGATGACTTTACTAATCAAGTGTGCTACATAGAAAGCCTGCCTTACTACAGTAGACACATGGTGGTCGAAGTTAAAGTTATGATCAACTTGTGAACCCAAGTCCCTTACCACTTCAGGGGTACTAGGGTATTGTTGAGTTGATACTGTGAAGGGACATTGTGCTGAAGGGAATGAGGATGCATTTATTTGCATTCACTTTGAGACCTGACTAAGACACCAGTTGTTGGTCTGCGTGAGACCCTCCGGGAGTATACTGACATCATTTGGGGATTCAGCAATTGCACCTAGTTTGCAGTCCTCTGCAGACTTGGTCAGCACAACCCCTTAGTTTTGACCTGAACCTCTGAGAAGTATATACCAAACAGTAGGGGACCCAGCATTGATCCATGTGGCACGGCACTGGTGACAGGTCTGCTGGTTGATGTGGAGTCACCCACTTTGATAGTGTGTGTCCAGTTTGTGACCCAGTTAGCAACCCATCTTAAACTGAAGGGTTTTACATTCAGTTTAAGTTTATCAGTAATACCCGAGTGTAGGATTGTGTCAAATGCCTATGCCAAGTCAAGATATGCTGTGTGCACAGAGATTTGCCCTCATCAATGGCCCTGGTCACATTTTTGAAAAAATCCACAAGATTTAACAGCAGGATCTGCCCCTGATGAAGCCGAATTGGGTAGGATCCAGGGTTTGGACATCGCCTGTGTCTTTATTTATGAGGTCCATAATGATATTATTTATGAGCACCATTATCATGCAATCCCCTGATGAGATTGTCTCAAGGGATACTGTCAGGTTCCAGTCTCCCCCCCCCCAAATGTTAACCTCTTTTGACAGATCACCCTAGTTCTAACCATCTTATCCTGTAAAACTGATGAAATCCTTGGAGGGAGGTATACACTAAGCATTGTTAACATAGTTCCACAATATTGTTCCTTAACCAGGGGATCAATCTTAGGTCCCCTTCTTTTCTCATTATTTATTAATGACCTACACTTGAATGTGCCACAGGCTATTTGCATTCAATATGCTGATGACTCTACTTTGATCTGCACTGCTAAAAATGTTTCCTCCCTCCAGTCCATCACCCAAACAGTTTTTCAAAATGTTGAAAAATGGTTTATGCAACATTGTCTCCTCCTTAACCCCAAAAAAACTAAGCTTCTTCTCTTTACTCCAACCAATAAATCTCCCACACCATTATTCACTATCTCCTCAAATAATTCTACCTGTATAAACCCTGATATGACCACTCGACTGTTAGGTGTAACCATTGACAACCGTCTTAACTTCGATGACCATATCAACTCTACTATTAAAGCTGTAAATAAAAAGATTGGGATGCTCTACAGAATTAAACCCTTCCTTACCCCAGTAGCGAGAAAAACCATTGCTCAGACCCACCTGATCTCCACCCTTTTTTATGCCTCAGCTTTATACACTAACTTATCAAAAAACAATACTTCCAAACTCTCTACCTGCTATAATAGTATAGCAAGATTCATTACTGCTACTCCCCTCAGAACTCACCACTGTCTCAACCTCAAACAACTAAATTGGCTAGAGCTAAATAACCACTTACTCTACCAACAATTACTCATCATTCATAAGACCCTTTACTACCCTGACGATACTCCTAGCCTGACAAAACTAATTTCACCTTAGAAAAACCTAGCCACACTTCGCTCTGCCAATAAACTTCTAGTATCTGTTACTAAATCATACAATAAAGCTGGTGACGCATTATTTTCAAATTCCATAGGTAAAAACTGGAATAAACTTCCTCAAGAAATAACTAATCAACACTCTACTACTCTTTTCAAAAAACATATCAAAGAACATCTTAAAACTCAATGGCTATGTCCTTGTACTAACCCCGACTGAAAACATGTCTCCATACACCTAATCTTGCTCCCCTTCGCTTACTGAGCTCCTAACTTACTCTTTCAATTGTTGAGAGTCACTTCTTAGAAGTATGCCTTACTAATATTCTTTTTTTCCTCCCCTTGTAATTTATTCCTGCATTGTTTCCTTCTGTTTTATTAGTCTAACTATAGTACCATGCTTTTATTTATTCTCTTTTTTATTTCTACTTCTTAACTATTTTAGATTCTTTTGCAATTTCTCTGGTTAACTTGTATATTTTTGTGCATATTAGTTTTTTTGTGATATATAATTGTTGCTTGCCTTTCTGGAGCTTTTCTCCCCGGGCCTCTACTGTAAACGGATACATGTCCAGCTAGACTAGCCCAGTCAACAAATATAAAATAAAAATAAATAAATAAAAACCACTATTAAGCCTACATTCTTCATCAGCTAGTATATCAGTGATTTGGAACATAGCTCTCCTTCAAAGCAGGGCAACCCCTGAATTTCTATCCCCCCCCCCTCGGAAAAGGAGGGAGAATGACCCTGGTTATATAAACCTTTTAATAACTCCTGCTGTTCAAGACCAGATGAGTTTCTTGTAACATTAAAAAATGGGGCCTGAACTGAAATCTTTTCCTTCTCTGTCCAGGGTCAACAAGCTCATTTACTTTCCACTTGTACAAGATCCATTAATAAGGTGAGGAGGAGAAATACATGTCCCACACAAAAGAATATCAATTTCTGGTCAAATGAACAAAGCTTTTCTTTTCTGCTATAGCTAGGGAACAGGTCATTAATGCTCTAAGACCAAGAACACTGCATCAGTGGGCACAGACAATATCCCAGGATGCCTTCTAAAAAGTATGAAACATGACCTATCAAGGCCTCTGCTATTGCTATTTAAGTATAGTCTCCAAACAATGGAGAACAGCAACAGTCATCCCTCTGCACAAAAGTGCACCATCTACAGACCCTGGAAACTAAAGACCCATAAGTCTCACTAGTCTTATATGTAAAGCCATGGAAAGAATTATCATGGAAATGATCAGTAGCGATATAGTAAACCTCCAGACACTGGACTCAACCCAGTTTGGTTTCGTTAAGGGCAGATCATGCCTGCTCAACCTGGTGGACTTCTTTGAGAAGGTCACCAAAGCAATGGATGAGGGCAAAATGATTCACACTGCCTACCTTGACCTGGCCAAGGCATTTGACAGAATACCCAACTCGGGCATTGTTGATATACTCAAGACGTTAGGTTCAAACTTATATGTCACCCAGTGGACAACCAACTGGCTCACAGACAGGACCCAGGAGGTTAGAATTGGGAGTCCACCTCTACAAAGAGGCCAGTCACAAGAGGAGTCCCTCAGGGATCAGTCCTTGGACCTGTCATTTTTGGCATTTACTTTTCTGAAGTCAAGGCTACATTTGCAGATGAATGCAAATTAGGAGCCGTCATTGAATCTCACACAGACACAAATGATCTCCAATAGGGGCCGACACAGACAAACAAACGGCGTCAGAGTCATGGACTAAAACTAAATGCATAATAGTATCCTTTGGGAAGTCATCCACCCCTGGTAACTATCATATTGACATCACACCCCTTAGAGTGAACCCAGTAGTCAGGGACATAGGGACACACATAGATAGTAATCTAGTCTTTGACCATCATGTTTCTATAGTAGTGAGGAAATCATTCTATGTTACACAACTTATAAACAAAGGTATGGCATCTAAGTCCAAGGATGGATGAGAATTTAATACACAATGAATACACTGGGATTAATAAGACTAATGGTGATGAAGATAATTCCTTTATAACAATTTATAGAGAAAATATTACTGTATTAGAAGATGAAGATTCTTCAGACCTGGCCAGCAAAGATATTTTTGTAATTGGAGATTCTATTATTAGAGGAACTGATACTTATATTTGCAGAGATGATAATGAACATTGAGTAGTGTTATGCTTGCAGGAGCAAAAATAGAAGATGTGAAACAAGCCTTGGAACGCCTTCATGTAAGGAAGTACGGATCTGTTTTTATTCATGTCAGTAGAAATGATGTCATCCGCAAGGATTCACTGACTGTTAGTACAGAACTGACAACCCTCTTAGTATAGTTTGTACTGGTATTATGACGTACTTTTCACAAATCACCTATAGAAAGGATAGTCAGGTCACTGAATGAAAAGATTTTTTGGGTAAATACCTACATGGAAAAAATGTCCCATTTTAAAAAATGAAAACGTGTAGAGTATGCAAGCCTAGTTCTGGGCACACGTGTTCAGACAGGATGGAGTGCATTTGTCAAGACCATGGAAGAGAATTTTTGCAGCAGATATTTTGCAATATTTGACGGGATTTTTGCCAGGTCGAAAATTTAAAAGTTCACAGATAGCAACATTTCATGCATCTCTGATGGTTGTTAATGCTAGGAGTATTAATATTTTTTTTTATTGGAAAATTTGCTATGTTCCCACAAGATTAATGTTGTCATTGCTTGTGAAACATGGTTAAAGAACAATGACTGGAAACCAGTTCTGTCAGGGTATAAAACGTTTCTGCTCTAACATTCTAACAAAAAATCAGGTGGCTATGAGACCTGTGAATATTACATGTTCGATGATAACACCAATACTATAGACTGTGTAACTGTGACAATAAAGACAACCCTGGAACACGTAACTGGAGTGTGTAGACCACCAAAGTCAAGTACAGATGACCTAGAGGAATTCATACATTTCTTGCATGAAACACAGGAGGAAAGAATAATATTGGCTGAGGACTTAAATTTACCAAAAACAGACTGGAATAATATTGATTCAACAACATTAGTAAGGAAATTATTCACAATGTATATTCATGAACAACTGCTTCAGATTGTAGAAAAAAAAACTATAAGGGGACAGAACATACTAGACATTGCTTGTATTCCAAAAGAAATTACTCTTACTTCAAGTCAAATTTTACCACCGTTGATGTGCAGTGATTATGGGGTTATAAAGGTTAATTTCTTGCTCGGTAATACTGCTAAACTGAAATAAAAGCCAATGTACAGAAGGTTAATTACAGATTATATGGAAGCAAAACAGTCCATATGTAAAACTTACTGCAGTGAGGTGTTCAGTGGAAAAACTGCAGATGGAATGTGGAAAGTTTTGAAAGAGAAATTGTTTGAGTGCAAAAAATCAAAATAAATGTTTAACATCAGGATCTAGGCATGCAACATCAGGGGGATATATTTCCATAAGAACAACTTATCTGATTAAGGTGTGGGACAAAAAATATAAGAAATGGAAGACAGGTCGAACTACAACTTTGAAAACTGAAATAAACAAGCTGGACAAACTGATTAAGCATAGTGTGAAACAAGCTCAAGAAAAATTTGAAGTAAATTTATATATAAAGATATTGAGCATAATGGGAAACCTTTTCATAGATACATAAGATGTGGATAAATTCCAACGCTCGGAATCAACTAATCCCTAGTCCCACCAGGGGCTCCAATATCCTAGACCTGCTCATTACCAACATGGAAAATCGATGCTCCACACCTATGGTCACCCCCTCATTGGTCAGGTCAGACCATAAGCTAATCACCCTTAACATCCACATCCCACCCCTATCCCCCAGTAAGGAAGCCTCCATAAAAAACTTCTCCAAGGCCAACTTCATGCTACTCAAGTCAGAAGTGACAAACTTCATGACACCCATGCAGACGGGCTCTGAGAGTTCGACTGCTGAATCTTACACGAATGCACTGTACAAGCACATCCACTCATGCATGAATCATGCCATCCCAAATAGAACCAAGATGCTCTCCTCAAAAAAAGGAAGCCAATCTGGTGGTCCCCTGCCATAAACAAACTTTACAACAAAAGGAAGAAACTGTTGCAGAAAAGAGGAAAATCCCAGGATGCAAAAAACTCCCTTACCAGCCTCAGTAAGAAGCTGAGATCCCTCATAAAATCCTCCAAAGCTAGTTATGAAAATAAAATTGCCAAAGATTCCAAAGACAACCACAAGGCATTCTATAACTGTGTCAAGAATCTAAATGGCAATGCTCAGATCTGCTCTGAGCTACAACAGAATGGCATTAAATATACTGATCCCAAGGATATTGCCAATATCCTGGCAAATCAATTCAGTGCCAACTTCACCCCCTCTCACCCCCTAAACTGCCTATCTCAATACCGGAAGATTGCCAAATTCCGGTAATAACAGCCGCACAGGTAAAAAACGCACTCTCCAAAGCTAAGAATACAGCATCCATGGGACCAGATGACATCCCAGGCTGTGTACTACATGAACTACAAAATGAACAGGCACCTCACCTAAGTGTCATGTTTAATCATACCCTAACCTCAGGCTTCGTGCCCACTGAGTGGCACACAGCTACAGTTATCCCACTCCACAAGGGGGGATCCACCTTGGATCCTGGGAACTACCGTCCCATCAGTCTGACGAGCCTGATCTGCAAGGCCATGGAACGTATTATCACAGAACATTTAAAAAGACATTGGCAACCTTCAAGCACTGGACCCCACCCAGTTTGGGTTCATGAAGGGCCGATCTTGTCTCCTGAACCTGATTGACTTCTTCGAATCATTCTTCAGAGCCATGGACGTGGGTAAGGCGGTCCACACAGCCTACCTGGACCTCACCAAGGCCTTTGACACTATCCCCCACTCTGGAATCATAGATAAACTTACTAAGCTGGGCATTAATCCCTATGTCACTCAATGGGTTGCCAACTGGCTTACTGACAGATCCCAGACTGTAAAAGCAGCTGACTCCAAATCCAGCTCCAGACAAGTGACAAGTGGTGTACCTCAGGGTTCAGACCTGGGACCGCTCTTGTTTGGCATCTACTTCTCTGAAGTACAGGCCAACAATGAGGGACTCTGGCTAACAAAGTTTGCAGATGACTGCAAACTGAGAGCCATTATTGAATTCCCCCAAATGATGTGGATACTCTACAAAAGGGCCTTACAGAAACAGATGCTTGGTGCCAGAGCCATGGGCTCAAGCTCAATTCCAAGAAATGTATAGTTATCCCCTTTGGGAAAAAAACATGTACCCGTGAATTACCATATAGGTGGCAGTACACTAAACACCGAAAGTGTGATAAGAGACTTAGGGACACAGGTGGACAGTGGTCTCACCTTCGATAACCACATCACCACAACAGTCAGGAAATCCTTCTATGTAGCACACCTCATCACTAAGGGCTTTTCATCCAGAAAAAAAGGAGGTCATTGTCCTACTGTACTCAATCCCTCACTAGACCCATTATAGAATACAATGCCCCATTTGGTATGTACTTCTCAAGACATCTGCAACAACTGGAAAGGCCGCAGAAATACCTCACTAAAAAAATCACAGGCCTAAAGCAGATGCCCTACACTGAGCACCTAAAAAACTCCAGCTATACTCTGTCGCATACCGTCTACTCAGAGGCAATCTCTGCTGAACATACAAGGCCATGTCAAACCCAGAGCTGTTGGACATGCTACACTTAAAGAAATCCCAATCCCTCAGAGCCACACGCTCCAGGGATCTAAACCTTGTCATCACAACAAACAAAACATGCTGGAGGGATAGGTACCTGACCCCCAGACTCTGGACTGGACTGCCTATACATGTCAAGCAGAGCACCTCTTTGGCCCTCTTCAAAAGGAACCTTGACGATTGGATGGGAGAAAGGAAATTCACCCCCAGGGATCATGTCAGTCACCTGCTAGACAGGGGTCCAGGGAAGTAAATAGTGTGGGAAGAAATAGCCAAGGAATTGTTATGGCTAGGCTTGTATAGGCCCTAGGGCCGATAGCCTAGTACCAACCTATGAACCTATGGAAGGAGTGAAGTATCACAAATTGATAAACTTATTATAGATGTTTTTACAAGATCTTATGCAAAGCAGTTTGGCACCGCAAAAGGGGTGATATATTTTCCTAGTGACATCCATGTAACCCCAGATAGTGAAATCAAATTAAATTTTATTGAAAAATAACTGCTCAAACTGGATCCAAAAAAAGCACAGGGAGGAAACGGAATTAGTAACAATAACGTGAGAACACTTCAGCAAGAACTTACATACCATTACATTTATTATTCACTAGGTCATATAAATATGGGGATATTCCTCAAGATTGGAGATGATCAGTATACACACAAATTACAACAGACATGTTTTTACAGTGGTATGCAGCACATCAACAGTTAAAGTGGAGAGAACAAACAAGAAAATATTAATTTAAAAATCAAGGTAATTAATAGATTTATAGATTACATAGGTTCATAGGGAGGTACTAGGCTATTGGCCCTAGGGCCTATAGAAGCCTAGCCAATAAGGTAGCCTGGCTTTTGCCACCCAAGAAAATTATTTTCCTGTGCCACTGTTGAGCAGAGCCACAGAAGTGATCCCCAGGGTGACTTTCCTATTTCCCATCCAATCATCAAGATTTTTCTTGAAGAGTGCTAATGAGGAGCTTTGTTTGATATAGATAGGTAGTTTATTCCAGAGTATGGGAAGTCTCTGGGATAGGAAACTATCCCTCTGGCATGTTCTGTTTATTGTGGTGACAAGGTTTAGGTCCCTAGAGCGTGTACACATGGAATGTATCATACAGCAACTGGACAGGTGAAATCTTTGGTTACAGTCACGGTGTCCCACAGGGCTCTGTACTAGGCCCTTACTTGTTTACATTGTATCTTTCAGATCTTGCTTTTTCATCTGAGGTGTTCTACAGTCTATATGCAAATTACCTGAAATTGTGTAAACTGATTACAAGTGTTACAGATAAAGCATGTCTGCAAAATAACTTGACTAAATTGACCATTCGGGCACAGGAGAATAATATGCTGATAAATACATCAAAAACTAAGCACATGAGATTTGGGGGCCATAAATTGAAAGTTGACTATTTAATACAACACACAGTGATTGAAATTGTAGACTCATTAAAGGACCTGGGTATATGGGTAGATTGCGCTATGACTTTTTTCTAATCTTATCAATGAATTGGTTAATTGTACTTATAGAATTATAGGATGTATAAAAAGATTTATAAAGATTAGCAAATCAAAAATAATGAAGTCATTGTTTGTTAGTTACATTACACCCAAACTTGAGTATGGAATAATATGGAAACCCTATAAGAAAACAAGCATGAGTAAACTGGAAAGAGTACAGCAGAAATATAACAAGGGCATCCATGGATGGGAAAATTTAAGTTATTATGAAAGACTGTACAGTGTCTCTTACTGAGAGGAGATCTTACTCAGATATGTAGGGCATTTAGGGACAACTACCTCTGGGAATGTTTGGGGTTATCAAAAAGTACTAAAGAATCATCAGATAACCTCTGTAGAAGGTTCTACAGGAATGAGAAGTGCACTAACTGGTTCTCTGACAGAGTAGCTGGTGCATGGAACAGACTACCAAATTACATTAAAGCAAGTACTAGTTTAAATATTTTTAAGAACAGCCTGGATACTTACTATGGGAACAAGTGTCTTGGAATATTGGCAAGCTAGAAGGGCATTAATGCCCGTGCTTGAAATATTTGTATGTATGTATGTATGCAAGGAAATCACTGATCTGATATTGTTAATCCTCGTTCATTCCTTACCCATGGGAATCGGTTCCAAGCTCGGAACCGAGCCGGCCATTTTCCAAGCTCGCATCAGCTTCAAACTCTCGAGCTAAACTCTTACCCACAATTCCCCTCTCTCCCTGTTACCTCAGATTTCATTTGCCACGTTGCCATCCGGTCTTGTCAAGCTACTTCTGTTGAGCTAAGTACAGTCAATTGTTGTTTAATTGCTTTACACTTTACTTTTCTGCCAGAAAGGTTGATATTTTATTGTCTCTTGCCCTATCGCTTGTAGCATTCATAATTTCCTCAGGTTTTTTTCTGTCCTTTACTTACACTTTTTACCGCGAGGTAATTTCTCCTCACCATCGTTGGTAATCCCTTTCTTTTCTTTTTCATACCTTCGGGTACTCTCTTGTACCATTGTTGGTACTTTTCTATTAGTTAATATGGCAGATAAAAAGGGTAGTCCGGGGTTTAAGTGGTGTTCTGATTGTGGACACACACTGCCTACTTCTGACGCATGCTCTTTGTTTGTTTATTGTTTGGGTGCTTTCCATTTATCTGTTGCACCACCTTGTACTATTTGTGAGAACTTTTCTAATACAACTTTGTTAGAAAGGAAAACAAGTTGATACTGAAGGGACTTCTAAAATCTCCCTTTTCAGAGGCTATTTCTGGGTCAGAGGTCTCAACCCCTCCTAAAGCCCATAAGAAAATGCATGTTTCTACTAAGGCTAAATCCTTGCCTTCATCCACGGCTGGGGACTCTCACCAACCAAAACCTAAAAAGGCAAAACTTTCGGCTCTGGAGCTCACTCAGTCAGCCCCAGTGCTTTCAGTGCCCAGACCTTCGGCACTGAGGCCTTCGGCTCCATTAGTGATTTCGGCTCCATTCTCTCCTGCAGCCTTCTACGTATCGGCACCGAGGGGCTCCTCTGTTCAGACCATTACCACTGTATCGGCATCGACCGTTAAGTCGGCGCAGACCTTGCCTGCGTCGCCTCTGAGATCTTCCTTGGAACTGAGGCCTTTATTGTTGACTCCAGTTTTGTCGGTTCCAGCTTCGGCACCGATCCCTGTGTCCGTGCAGACTATGACATCGGCACCGATGACTTCTTCGGTGCAGACTACAGTAGTTCAGTCTTTCTCGGCACTGTTGTCCTCGGTGAGGTCAGATGAGATGGGCACAGAGTCTGCCTCTTTTGTGGACAGGCCTGTTTCTCCCTCAGTCTCTGTGAGGTCCACTAGAAGTCTTTCTGAACATGATGTGTTGCGCCTTGTGGACCAGGCATTCTTGGCCAGAGGTATTCCACCCCCAGAAACTATCCTTCCTTGGGAGGTGATCACCCATCTCCAAAGACACCTTCTTATTCTCCTCCTTCATTGCCTTTGAAGTCCATGGATATAGTACAGTCTTCCCCTTCTGCAGTTCCCTTTATGGATCTCACAAAGGAACTGCAGTTGCCTTCGTGGCAGGATAGTTTTGCTATGACCCAGCATGTCAGATGTGACACGCATAGCTTGCTGCTCCACAGCCATCCAGGGACTCCGAGTCAGCAGAATGAGCCACTTAGGGGAGGAGTGCCCCCTGTCCTAGACATACACTCCTCTCCGGGTGGACCAGCCTTCCCACTGATGGAGAAGGCTTTTGCTGCTGCTGGCGACACTGGACTGTTTTATACCTCTGTCCTCCTCTGGTACACTGGTTTCACAAGTCGCACCTAGCGGACACCGGGTGCAAGGGCCTCGGACATATTCCCTCAAGAATCCCCTTCTCCATTGTCTTCCCCAGCTTCTCCTGCTGAGGAGGTCCACCGGAAAAGTTTGTGTAAGAGGAAGCACGTGGGCTCCACAGAGGAGTCCCTCACCGAAGAGACAGATTTCGATGAGAGGGAAGGATCCCCTTGGTCACCCTCTGAGGTATCCTTTGGCGATATCCTTGAAATCCTGAAACAGAGAGGTGACTGGCAGCCCTCTAAGATGACCCGCTGAGGAATCTGTGTTCCTGCAGGCCTTTTGTGCCCAGCCCCCTACCACCTGGGTTACTCCACCTGCCGATGAACTTGTCAAGTTCATTGTGCAGCATGCTTGGAAGGCCCCTGATACTGTTGAAGCTATTCCCCAGAGGCCAGGTAAGATCTTGTCCCCTCCTGCTTCAGATCCCCATTGGTCCAAAGGTCTTCCTGTAGATGCTTTGGTGGTGGCAGCTGCAACAAAAGAGGATCTGGCAGAAGAAGAAAGCCAGACTGTCCATCCACCTAACAGAGTCCCAGGCCCTGGACAGAATAGGGAAGCGCACCTTTGCTTCAGCGACCTTTGCTATCAGGTCCCTGAATTATATGGAAAATTTTACCAGGCTTCAAAGGGATCTGGTTTATGAGCTCTCTGAAACCTTGGCTGGTGCAGTGTCTGATGAGGTCCGTGACAAAGTGGCCTCTCAGCTGGCCACCATTGAGTCTATATCTAACTCCTCTATGTGATTTATATCTCATGCATCAGAAGGAGCAGCTA
The DNA here is from genome assembly GCF_019279795.1 of Protopterus annectens. Classification (NCBI taxonomy): domain Eukaryota; kingdom Metazoa; phylum Chordata; order Ceratodontiformes; family Protopteridae; genus Protopterus; species Protopterus annectens. The sequence goes on along the minus strand of NC_056729.1, from coordinate 1,818,948,665 downwards.
GAGCGGTGGGTTCAACTGCGGTCTTGAGACAACACACCTGGATGCACTTGTGCAACTTCACGGAACCTTTTAAGTCTTCCTTTCTTAATGTCCCCATTGAGCCCTTCTCGTTGTTTGGGCCCAAAGTTAAAAGCACACGGCCAGATGTGAACAAGACGGTAAGACCCTTTCTGCCATAGGTGTCTGTTACTCTTCCCCTCAACATGCGTTTTCCCGAAACCAAAAGAGTAGTAAAATATGGTTCAAGAAAGCTCAGGGTCCTTTTCGTGACACACAGGCCGAGTTCTCCCCCAGAGGCAGAGGGGGAAACTCACAGGGAAGATGTTTCTTTTGGGGCAGAGGGGGACCGTGTAACCAAGGTTCCAGGGATTCCTTCCCTGGTCAATCCTACCAGCACTCCTGAAGAGTGGCCCAACTCCTTTCCTCTGGAGGTGGTTGGGGGATGTTTTTCCTTGTACCCTTCTGCTTGGCTAACCATCACCACCGATTCTTGGGTACAAAGGATCATAACCAAAGGTTATCATATTCCTTTTTATTTTTGCCCTGTCCCTTCAAAAAACCTTCCTGACATTCCACCCAGTCAAAGGGAAGAAGCAGCATTAGAGATATCAAAGCTGCTAAGAAAAAGAGTCATCCAAATAGTCCCTCCAGACCAGACAGGATCCTGATTCTACTCAAGACTATTTTTGGTGCCAAAGAAAACCGGGGACTGGAGACCAATTTTGGATCTCAGTGTACTGAACAAGTTTGCGAGAGTACATAAATTCTGGATGGTCACTATACAGTCTATCCTACTGCTTTTGGAAAAAGATGATTGGATGTGCTCTATAGATCTTCAAGATGCGTACTACCACGTAAAGGTTGACAGGCCATCAAGAAGATTTCTGCGCTTCCATGAGGGAGCCAGTCACTACCAGTTCAGAGTACTGCCATTTGGACTCTCTACAGCCCCCAGAGTGTTTACAAAGTGCATGGCAGCTGTCACAGCTCACTTGTGACTTCAAGGATTCCAGGTGTTTCCATACCTAGATGACTGGCTCATTTCCACCCCCACCAGACATCTACGGGAAAGAGCCCTGGCATACTCTCTCCTAGCTGCTCAAAGGCTAGGCATAACCATAAACTGGCAAAAATCCAATCTCACCCTATCTCAGTCAACAGAATTCATAGGGGTTATCTTGGACACAAAAAACTGCAGAGCTGCTATTCCAGAGCACAGAATTTTAAGGATAAAGCAACAACTAATTCCAATCCTTTCAAAGGAAATATCCATGGCTCACTTGGTTCTACGGCTGTTGGGTTCCATGGCAGCCTCCATCACCATTGCTCCTCTGGCCAGGTTTCACATGTGGCTTCTACAATAGTTACTGCTCACCCAATGGTATCCTTTTCAGCATCTTCTTTCAGCCATGATTCGAGTAACCCACAGGTGCAAACAGGATTTAAATTGGTGGATGACACAATCTCTCACAATGGTCTCGCCCCTTTTCCCCCCAGCAACAGTGACCACGGACGCCTCCCTGATGGGGTGGGGGGGGGCTATGTCAGGGACAGACAGTCCAAGGCACTTGGTCTCAACTGGAGGCCCATCCGCATACAAATGTTCTAGAGCTGAGGGCGGTGCTTCTGGCGTTGCAAGCATTCCATCCCCTGCTGCCGTCTGGGGCAATTGCGATTCAATCAGACAACATGGCAGTGGTCTGGTACATCAACAAGCAAGGTGGAACCAAATCTTACCCCCTTTGTCAAGAGGCCATGAGGATATGGCAATGGGTGATGGCTACCAACCGTTTTCTTCTAGCAATGCACATTCCTGAGAGTTCCAACATGATAACAGACAGACTCAGCAGGTGCATTCTTCAACCTCAGGAGTGGTCCCAGAATCCCTGGACAGCGGCAATCTTCCACTTCTGGGGCCTTCCTTGCTGTGACCTCTTTGCAGCCCTGACCAACTACAAATGGAGCAACTACTTTGCCCTGATTCCCTCTCCGGGACGGTCACCCAGGGACGCTCTAGTCCATGATTGGCCCTCTGGTCTTCTCTACGCATTTCCGTCCTTTCCTCTCATTCCCCAGTTTCTGAAGAAAACCCGGCGTTTGAAGAGCAAGGTAATCCTCATAGCACCATATTGGCCATGACAGATTTGGTTCCCATTCCTTTGGCCTCACCTACTGGATCGACCATGGATTCTCCATCCAATCCCGGAGTTGATCTCACACCCACAGAACCTGATCCATCCCAACTTGAACAGCCTGAAGCTCATGGCTTGGCTACTCCAATTCCCTTGATTGCCGGACAGAATGATCTTTCTTTACCAGTACGTGATATTCTCATTGCTTCTCATAAGTCGTCCACTAGAATTACTTATCTGAGCAAGTGGAAAAGATTTACCTGTTGGCTGAAAGATAAACAAGTAGACCCCTTTTCAGCACCAGTATCGATAATACTAGACTATCTGGCCGACCTGTTTTAATTGGATCTATCGGCCTCTACCATTAGAGTTCATTTGGCTGCAATTTCTAATTTTCATGAGGGTGTCCAAGATTCCTCTCTTATGTCCCATAAATTGTGCAAGACCTTCATAAAAGGTATGAATCATCTGAAGCCATCTTTTAGAGAACCTATTCAACCATGGGATTTATCTTTAGTTCTACAAGCTCTGACAATGGCACCTTTTGAACCAGCCTCTTCTTGCAACCTCAAGTATTTGTCATGGAAAACCTTGTTTTTGGTCACTATTACTTCTGCCAGACGTATTTCTGAACTTCAATGTATCAAGAGTCCATACTTGATTTTTCATAGAGATAGAGTGTCTCTGAGAACTACTGCCCCATTAGCCTGAAGAGCCTGGTCTGCAAGGCCATGGAACGTATCATCATGGAACTTATAAACAAAGACATTGGTAATCTCCAAACTCTGGATCCCACCCAGTTCGGGTATGTAAAGGGCAGATCATGTCTCCTAAACCTGATAGACTTCTTTGAAACAGTCACCAAAGCCATAGACAAGGGTAAGGTGGTTCACACAGCCTACCTAGATCTTGCCAAGGCTTTTGACACCATCCCCCACTCTGGAATTATAGATAAACTCACGAAACTACGTATAAATCCCTATGTCAAAAGATGGGTTGCCAACTGGCTCAATGACAACCCACTCTGTGAAAGTAGCAGACTCCAAATCCGACTTCAGACCAGTGACAAGTGGAGTACCACAGGGTTCAGTCCTGGGTCATCTCCTGTTTGGTATCTACTTCTCTGAAGTACAGGCTAACACAGAAGGTCTTTGGCTAACGAAGTTCACAGAAGACTGCAAACTAGGAGCCATAATCGCAACTCCTAACGATGTGGACATCCTACAAAAGGGCCTCACTGAGACAGATGCCTGGTGTCAAAGCCATGGCCTCAAGCTCAATGCCAAAAAGTGCATTGTCACCCCCTTTGGTAAAAACTCTGTACCCATGAACTACAACATAGGCGGTAGTATACTTAACACTGAAAGTGGGATGAGAGACCTTGGGACATAGGTGAACAGTAATCTCTCCTTTGATAATCACATCGCCACAGTAGTCAGGAAATCCTTCTACGTGGCACACCTCATCACAAAAGATTTCTCATCCAGAAAAAAAGAGGTCATTGTTCCCCTCTACTCATCACTCATTAGACCCAATATAGAGTACAACACCCCTTTTGGTATGTACCTCAAAAGACATCTACAACAACTGGAAAGGCAGCAGAAATACCTCTCAAAGAGGATTACCGGCCTCAAACAGATGCCCTACGCAGACCGTCTCAAAAAACTCCAGTTTTACTCCGTCGCATATCGCCTACTCAGAGGTGATCTCTGCCTAACATGCACAGTTATGTCAAACCAGAGCTGCTGGACATACTGCGCTTAAAGAAATCCCAATCCCTCTGAGCTACACGCTCTAGGGACCTAAACCTTGTCACCACAATAAACAGAACATGCCAGAGGGATAGATTCCTGTCCCAGAGACTTCCCATACTCTGGAACAAACTACCTATCTATATCAAACAAAGCTCCTCATTAGCACTCTTCAAGAAAAATCTTGATGATTGGATGGGAAATAGGAAATTCACCCCAGGGATCACCTCTGTGGCTCTGCTCGACAGTGGCACAGGAAAATAATTTTCTTGGCTGGCAAAAGCCAGGGTACCTTTTTGGCTGGGCTTGTATAGGCCCCAGGGCCGATAGCCTAGTACCTACCTGTGAACCTATAATCAATCATTTCTGCCTAAAGTGATCTCTGAAATGTCCATTAATCAAGCCATTGAATTGCCAGTTTTCTTTCCCAACCATTCAAACAGAGAAGAGTATTGCCTACATACCCTAGATATACACAGGCAAACCCGTTTTTATTTAAACAGGACTAAACCCTTTCGTAAATCTGACCAGTTATCTTTGGCCTTTTCTGGACCTAGATTAAGATCGGCTGTTGCAAAAGTCACATTAGCTAGATGGTTGAAGGACTGTGTGACCTTTATTTATACACAACGTAATATCTCTTTGCCTACTACCATGAAAGCTCATTCAACAAGGTCGATAGCAACTTCTGCTGCCTTCCATACCAGAGCTTCTTTACATGACATCTGTGCAGCTGCAACTTGGGCTACACCTCATACTTTCATCAATCATTACAAATTGGATTTGGTCTCCAGGGGAAGAGCATCTTTTGGTTCTATGGTGCTTAGGAATGTCCTTCCATGAGAGCCTCCCAGGAATAGAGGTAGCTGGGGACTCTGTCCCATACGTAAGGAATGAACGAGGATTAACAATATCAGATAAAGAAGTTATGTCTTACCATAATGTTCCATCTGTATTGTTGATCCTCGTTCAGTCATTACGACCCTCCCTCCTTCCCCCTCCTGTGGTTTCTAGTGGATCTCACCATCCAGTTCTTTTAGGTTATTTGACCAGAGGTAGCCTCTAACTTCTTTGACTTGCAATCTCAATCTGAGGTAAGAGGGAGAGGGGAACTGTGGGTAAGAGTTTAGCTTGAGAGTTTGAAGCTGACACGAGCTTGGAAAATGGCCGGCTCGGTTCCGAGGTTGGAACCAATAACCCAGGCGTAATGACTGAATGAAGATCAACAATACAGATGGAACATTATGGTAAGACACAACTTCTTTTTCTACTGTAGTTGGCATTCATCAGATCTATCATTGAGTACAATATCCCCTTTGGTATGTATCTAACCAGGCATATCCAACAACTAGAATATCCACAGACGTTCCTCACTAAAAGAATACAGGGCTTAAATAAAATGTCCTATGCAGACTACCTCAAGGCTCTATCCCTGTATTCTGTCTCCTACAGGCTTTTGAGGGTAGATCTATGCCTAACATACAGGGCATTGTCAGACCCCACTCTGATGGAACTCCTGCATATCTGCAAAGCAAACAGTGCCAGCATTACCCGTTCTAAAGAATTGAACCTTGCTTGTGATATAACTAGGACCTGCTGGAGAGACAGCTGTGCACCCCAGAGGCTCCCCCCATCTATGTAAATCAAAGCTCCTCCCTAACCCAATTCAAGTGCAACTTGGACAATTGGATGGGGAACAGGAAATTCATCCCTGGTTAGGCACCTATGTCTCTAATGGACACAGGCAGTTTGTAAATGGTTCATCTCCCAGCCCCTAACTTGTAAATGGTTCATCTCTCAAGCCCCTGCTTACACTTATCAAGGGTATCAGAACTTGTCAGAGATTTGGGATGCATAGCTAGACTTAAAAAGACCCTTGTGGTCATTAGCCTAGTAAAAACCTATGAACCTTTCTTGCGGTTCATTAACTGTCATACTACAAAATATACAAATACTACTAGAGCAATAGCTGGCTATATCAAAAGTGAGTAACATGTTAGTAATAAGAAACCAACTATTTACAAGTGCAATACTTTTCCTAACAGTAGAAAACAGTATAGAGAACAAACAGCAAGCCATGAGTGACTGCACATACCTCTCAACTGTCCAGATTTTCACAGAATGTCCAGATTTTATCATATTTTTAGTCTGCTCCTCATAAAATTTTGTTTTTTGAAAAACACTGGCAAGTCATTGAGGACTGAAGTCAGAAAATAATGACAGACATTTTATCAGACTTCATACCCTTCAGAAAATACATGCTAATGCCAAACCTGTTATTCTACAATTTTCAGGTTTGTTTGAACAATATTTAACAACTGTCACTATTTTGGGGCCTTTGCCCCCCTCGATTATTTATGGCTTGGTCCAGATGTGTAACTTTAAGAGGTTGAGTGGTATGCTGCCAATCGAAGTGAAGTAAATTATGTCATTTCTGTTCTATAAAACAAGTTTACTTGTTAATTAGATAGGAATTTATTGCATTGTCCACTCCCTTCCAGTATGCACAATTAAAACAATTACTTCTGTACATCTTATGTAACAGACAAAGACCTTAGCTTTGATACTACTGGCTAAGGTAAACTGAGCATTTTATTGTGGGAGGGTCCATTTATTATTCATCCAGTACAGAAATATATAACCACCTCCAAAAAAACAGGATGTCTATAAAATAGCTTGCTGAAGTATAAAATGAGTATAAAATGAGTCATTCTGCAATCACCAAGAGTTGCTGAGTTGTTTTGTTGATTATATAAATAATACTACGGACTGGCTAAAATTTACATTTAACTTCTCCATTAACGAAACAGAATATTTAGATGTGAGATTAATTAAGGACTTCACAAAAGGAGTTTACTCTTCAAGGATTTTTAGAAAGCCAACTTATTGTAACTCCTTCCTGCACTACACTAGCTTACACCCACCTAAACAGAAAAAATCTATAGTTAAGGGGCAGCTTGTACGTGCAGGAAGGATGTGTAGTACTCTAAATGATTTTAGAACTGAGTGTCAATTTTTAAAGGATTTATTTTTAAACCGAGGTTATCCTATTGGGCTTCTAAATGACCTTATTTCAGAAGTTGACTCTAAGAGAGTAAAAGGTATATATAAACCTTTGTTGGACCAGGTTACTGATGCCCAATTCCCTACTGTTAATGTATTAACAAACCAAAATGTGTCTAATTGTAGTAGGGACTTTTCTTTGAGTTCCATTACTCAGTACAACTTGAATTCTACTGCCATTTGGGGCATAATTTTAAAAAACTGGCCGTTGGTTATTAATTCAGTCAACTTTATTGAAAAGTTAGGTCAACGTCCTTTCGTTATATACAGAAGAAGTAACAATTTAAAAGAATTGTTGCAACGAACACTACCACCCCATGGTTCCATAAGGTCCAGCGGCTCATTTAAATGTGGCCATTGTAACATGTGCAAAGTTATGATGACAGGTAACTCTTTCTTTGTTAGAAATACAAGGTACCAGATCAATCAAAGGATATCTTGCGAATCTAAACTGGTGGTCTACATCGCACTGTGCAATTGTTGTCCATCTTTTTATATAGGAAAAACAAATCGCAAATTAAAAGAAAGAGTTTACCAACACCTTTATGCCATGAAAAAACCATTACTTGAGAACGCTTTAGCAAAGCACGTAAACAATAACCCAGGGCACTCATTTAGGTTTATGGGTATTGATCAGATACCTATTAACATTAGGGGTGGTCCTTTTGAAATTATTCTTGAGTGTACTGAATTAGCTTGGCAGTTAAAATTAGATGCATTTCGACCTGTTGGCCTAAATGAGAATTGCAACATTTCATGTATACTGAAGTTAAAGAGCTATTTTAGGTGAATGTTTCTGACTTCTTGTTAAGAATACTGAATGCGTTTTTTGGTAATACTTTTTAATGAAACGCCTTTATTTTTACCACCAGGAACATTTATAACACTTGATGAAGGTATACAATTGTTTATTCACATACATTTCTTGATTTTAATTATGTTTTTAACCAAGAACACATGATTAGTTTTGTGTTGTCACTTCCTTTATGAGAGTATAAAAATGTTTGGTTAGTTGTTTCCATTTGTATTTTCTTCTGAGGAAGCTGTGGCAGGAGCCACGGCGAAAACGCTATTTTTGTGAAGAATAAAAACTTTTGCGTTAAAGAAGTAATCCTGAATTTGATTTCTGTTGGGTTAGAGTTGGCTTTCCGGCTACAAGGTTGCTGTTTGCCAGTTTTTTACTAGTTTGTTTGCTTTTTCTACTACCGTTTGTGTACCATTATGGAATCAAGCACTCCTGTTTGTCCGGTAAGCCCTAACCTTTTTGGAACAGCTACTAACTCAAAAATCTCTAACGAAGGGGACATTTTTTCGTTACTAGCTTCTATCTCTCAGAAAATAGAGGCTTTACACCTCCGTATGGATGCAATTGAACGTAATCCTATTACATCCGGAAACACTGAACAGGACGTTACACCAGTTTCCTTTGCGGTCCCACTTTCTGATGGGTCCGAAACCTCTATTCCGCCAGCTCAACTGTCGAGAGGTTTACCTCAACGGAGCAAACAACAAGCTACTATGCGTTCAAACCACCGTGACGGTTGTTTGCTTGTTGCGAGTGAAACGGAGTTGTTGCTTACATCTTCTCAAGTGCAGAATGATTTTGCACAAACTTTCGCTGAGGTTGCCAATCCAAACACACGCATATTACCTACTACTGGCTTGAATATTCCAAATGAAGGTGAATTGCAGCGTGAACATGAATCCTTATTAAACTGGATTAATAAAGAAAATCCTTTTTCTTTTCTTCCCGTCGATATGACTGGAGAGGACGACCAGAATGCTTCAACTGCAGGGAACGATGCGAATAAGCTTAATGACTGCCTCAAGGTATTTGATTTAAAACTGCTTAAATTAAAAAAACTGCAGCTTGAGGCTGCCTATTTTAGGCAATGTCTTAAAGAAAAATTAATACCAAAGGGCCTAAGGAATAATTTTACTCCTTCGGGACTGTTGATAGACCAAGGCTACCTTGCAGAACTTGAATGCTTATTCCAGGAACAAGGATTTCAACTACTAAATGTGATTGTTAAGCACTATGATATACATATTTTGTCACTGATATCTGAAGTGAACATACTAGATGAAGAAATTAAAAATAATATGTCTTTCTTGCAGTTCAAATATGATTATGAACGCATTTTTTCGAGTATAGACACTTTTTTAAACAAGTTAAAAACAAATAAAAACAAAAAATTAGTAAGGGACAGGGCTGTTTATTCATCTAGGCAGGCTTACCCTAATTTAACTATTAGACTTTCAGTTTCTAAAACTGCAGAGTCTAAGGAGATTTCTTCCATGCCCGAAACAGAGCAAACAGCAAGTTTAGTTGAAGAAGGTGAACAACCTACTACCTCTGCTACGCAGGGGGTGAGAAGAAGTAATAGACTAAAGGGTTCCTCAAATGGTAACAACAATAATAGATACCAAAAAACAACAGGAGGAACTGGCCCACAAAATAAAGGTCAAACCACGGCCTCTAATGGGAATGTTTTTTTAGGGAACAACCAGAGGAAACAAGGTGTGGCTTCGAACAGGAGGAGATAATGATAGAGAATAGTACCCATGGAAGATCTCAAATTCTCCCACAAGTACCTATCATTTATATTAATCTTAAAAAAGATTTTACTATTTACAATTTTTCCACTTTAGAATTGGACGTAGATTTAGTAGAACTACTAGCACTGGGATACACTTTTATTCCTAGTACTTATGGAAATTTAGCAAAAACTCTTATCGACTTGAAAAGTTACATACGCAAGTTGAACTTGAGAATGCTGTTTAACAATGAGATTACAAGAGACAATAATAAATTAAGGTTACCTAGTGTATTTAATCCTCCTATTCAGCCTAATCTACTGCTTTTTGAGCAGATGTGTGAAATAGATATAAGGCACCTTTTTACCACCTACAAAACAAATAATGTCACCAAAAATATGAACATCTCTGATGAACAACGCCAATGGTTAAATAAGCTGCGTTGCTTACCAGTAAGGTTCTTAAAGCCAGACAAAGGGGGAGGTTTGGTGGTCTTTAATGACTCTCAGTATAAGGAGAAAATGCTCGAGATTCTTACGTCTCCGGCTTATGAAGATTCCTCCTTAAATGAAATTAATATAACTCAAGGACGTATCAGGGGTTATTTCCGTGACCTTTTTCTTGCAGGAAAAATTGATTTAGAAACATATAATTATATTGATATAACTACACCAAAGTTGCCTGTAATGTTCGGAATACCAAAGATACACAAAGACCAAAATAACCCCCCCATGAGGGCACTAATAGATGGTAGGTCTTCTATGACCTACCCTTGCTCAAAATTGATTGACAATATACTATCCAAATATGTGAAAAAAATTTCCACAATTTGTAAGGATTCTTGGTCCTTTCTCCGTGACATCAACAGTATTCACTTTAACCCTGAGTTTAACTTTCTGACTGTTGATGTCACTGACTTATACACATCTATTCCACACAATGAGGCAGTGGAGTGGTTGCAACTTTTGATGGAGGGTTTAAACGCACCACAGGACGAGATTTATGTCATCACTGAGCTTTTAAGCATAGTGTTGTCCTCAAACTTTTTTGTATTTGACCAGAAATTTTACTTGCAGAAACGTGGAATAGCCATGGGCTCGCCCTGTGGGGCGAGCGTAGCTAATTTGTTTGTGGCTTTTTGGGAAAAGCAGTTTATTTTATCCAATGAATCTATAATGCAGAACATAAAATACTACACTAGATTCTTGGATGATATATTCATTCTTTTCAAAGGGACCGAATCTGAGGCACAGTGTTTTGTTGATTATATAAATAATACTACGGACTGGCTAAAATTTACATTTAACTTCTCCATTAACGAAACAGAATATTTAGATGTGAGATTAATTAAGGACTTCACAAAAGGAGTTTACTCTTCAAGGATTTTTAGAAAGCCAACTTATTGTAACTCCTTCCTGCACTACACTAGCTTACACCCACCTAAACAGAAAAAATCTATAGTTAAGGGGCAGCTTGTACGTGCAGGAAGGATGTGTAGTACTCTAAATGATTTTAGAACTGAGTGTCAATTTTTAAAGGATTTATTTTTAAACCGAGGTTATCCTATTGGGCTTCTAAATGACCTTATTTCAGAAGTTGACTCTAAGAGAGTAAAAGGTATATATAAACCTTTGTTGGACCAGGTTACTGATGCCCAATTCCCTACTGTTAATGTATTAACAAACCAAAATGTGTCTAATTGTAGTAGGGACTTTTCTTTGAGTTTCATTACTCAGTACAACTTGAATTCTACTGACATTTGGGGCATAATTTTAAAAAACTGGCCGTTGGTTATTAATTCAGTCAACTTTATTGAAAAGTTAGGTCAACGTCCTTTCGTTATATACAGAAGAAGTAACAATTTAAAAGAATTGTTGCAACGAACACTACCACCCCATGGTTCCATAAGGTCCAGCGGCTCATTTAAATGTGGCCATTGTAACATGTGCAAAGTTATGATGACAGGTAACTCTTTCTTTGTTAGAAATACAAGGTACCAGATCAATCAAAGGATATCTTGCGAATCTAAACTGGTGGTCTACATCGCACTGTGCAATTGTTGTCCATCTTTTTATATAGGAAAAACAAATCGCAAATTAAAAGAAAGAGTTTACCAACACCTTTATGCCATGAAAAAACCATTACTTGAGAACGCTTTAGCAAAGCACGTAAACAATAACCCAGGGCACTCATTTAGGTTTATGGGTATTGATCAGATACCTATTAACATTAGGGGTGGTCCTTTTGAAATTATTCTTGAGTGTACTGAATTAGCTTGGCAGTTAAAACTAGATGCATTCCGACCTGTTGGCCTAAATGAGAACTGCAACATTTCAAGTATATTGAAGTTAAAGAGCTATTTTAGGTGAATGTTTCTGACTTCTTGTTAAGAATACTGAATGCGTTTTTTTGGAAATACTTTTTAAAGAAACGCCTTTATTATTACTATCAGGAACATTTTTAACATTTGATGAAGGTATATAACTGTGTTTTCACATACATTTTTTGATTTTAATTATGTTTTTAACCAAGTACACATGACTAGTTTTGTGTTGTCACTTCCTTTATGAGAGTATAAAAATGTTTGGTTAGTTGTTTCCATTTGTACTTTCTTCTGAGGAAGCTGTGGCAGGAGCCACGGCGAAAACGCTATTTTTGTGAAGAATAAAAACTTTTGCGTTAAAGAAGTTATCCTGAATTTGATTTCTGTTGGGTTAGAGTTGGCTTTCCGGCTACAAGGTTGCTGTTTTCAAGTTTTTCAATAGTCTGTTTGCTTTTTCTACTAACACTGAAAGTGGGATGAGAGACCTTGGGACATAGGTGAACAGTAATCTCTCCTTTGATAATCACATCGCCACAGTAGTCAGGAAATCCTTCTACGTGGCACACCTCATCACAAAAGATTTCTCATCCAGAAAAAAAGAGGTCATTGTTCCCCTCTACTCATCACTCATTAGACCCAATATAGAGTACAACACCCCTTTTGGTATGTACCTCAAAAGACATCTACAACAACTGGAAAGGCAGCAGAAATACCTCTCAAAGAGGATTACCGGCCTCAAACAGATGCCCTACGCAGACCGTCTCAAAAAACTCCAGTTTTACTCCGTCGCATATCGCCTACTCAGAGGTGATCTCTGCCTAACATGCACAGTTATGTCAAACCAGAGCTGCTGGACATACTGCGCTTAAAGAAATCCCAATCCCTCTGAGCTACACGCTCTAGGGACCTAAACCTTGTCACCACAATAAACAGAACATGCCAGAGGGATAGATTCCTGTCCCAGAGACTTCCCATACTCTGGAACAAACTACCTATCTATATCAAACAAAGCTCCTCATTAGCACTCTTCAAGAAAAATCTTGATGATTGGATGGGAAATAGGAAATTCACCCCAGGGATCACCTCTGTGGCTCTGCTCGACAGTGGCACAGGAAAATAATTTTCTTGGCTGGCAAAAGCCAGGGTACCTTTTTGGCTGGGCTTGTATAGGCCCCAGGGCCGATAGCCTAGTACCTACCTGTGAACCTATAATCCATCATTTCTGCCTAAAGTGATCGCTGAAATGTCCATTAATCAAGCCATTGAATTGCCAGTTTTCTTTCCCAACCATTCAAACAGAGAAGAGTATTGCCTACATACCCTAGATATACACAGGCAAACCCGTTTTTATTTAAACAGGACTAAACCCTTTCGTAAATCTGACCAGTTATCTTTGGCCTTTTCTGGACCTAGATTAAGATCGGCTGTTGCAAAAGTCACATTAGCTAGATGGTTGAAGGACTGTGTGACCTTTATTTATACACAATGTAATATCTCTTTGCCTACTACCATGAAAGCTCATTCAACAAGGTCGATAGCAACTTCTGCTGCCTTCCATACCAGAGCTTCTTTACATGACATCTGTGCAGCTGCAACTTGGGCTACACCTCATACTTTCATCAATCATTACAAATTGGATTTGGTCTCCAGGAGAACAGCATCTTGTGGTTCTATGGTGCTTAGGAATGTCCTTGCATGAGAGCCTTCCAGGAATAGAGGTAGCTGGGGACTCTGTCCCATACGTAAGGAATGAACGAGGATTAACAATATCAGATAAAGAAGTTATGTCTTACCATAACGTTCCATCTGTATTGTTGATCCTCGTTCAGTCATTACGACCCTCCCTCCTTCCCCCTCCTGTGGTTTCTAGTGGATCTCACCATCCAGTTCTTTTAGGTTATTTGACCAGAGGTAGCCTCTAACTTCTTTGACTTGCAATCTCAATCTGAGGTAACAGGGAGAGGGGAACTGTGGGTAAGAGTTTAGCTTGAGAGTTTGAAGCTGACACGAGCTTGGAAAATGGCCGGCTCGGTTCCGAGGTTGGAACCAATAACCCAGGCGTAATGACTGAATGAGGATCAACAATACAGATGGAACATTATGGTAAGACACAACTTCTTTTTCTACTGTAGTTGGCATTCATCAGATCTATCATTGAGTACAATATCCCCTTTGGTATGTATCTAACCAGGCATATCCAACAACTAGAATATCCACAGACGTTCCTCACTAAAAGAATACAGGGCTTAAATAAAATGTCCTATGCAGACTACCTCAAGGCTCTATCCCTGTATTCTGTCTCCTACAGGCTTTTGAGGGTAGATCTATGCCTAACATACAGGGCATTGTCAGACCCCACTCTGATGGAACTCCTGCATATCTGCAAAGCAAACAGTGCCAGCATTACCCGTTCTAAAGAATTGAACCTTGCTTGTGATATAACTAGGACCTGCTGGAGAGACAGCTGTGCACCCCAGAGGCTCCCCCCATCTATGTAAATCAAAGCTCCTCCCTAACCCAATTCAAGTGCAACTTGGACAATTGGATGGGGAACAGGAAATTCATCCCTGGTTAGGCACCTATGTCTCTAATGGACACAGGCAGTTTGTAAATGGTTCATCTCCCAGCCCCTAACTTGTAAATGGTTCATCTCTCAAGCCCCTGCTTACACTTATCAAGGGTATCAGAACTTGTCAGAGATTTGGGATGCATAGCTAGACTTAAAAAGACCCTTGTGGTCATTAGCCTAGTAAAAACCTATGAACCTTTCTTGCGGTTCATTAACTGTCATACTACAAAATATACAAATACTACTAGAGCAATAGCTGGCTATATCAAAAGTGAGTAACATGTTAGTAATAAGAAACCAACTATTTACAAGTGCAATACTTTTCCTAACAGTAGAAAACAGTATAGAGAACAAACAGCAAGCCATGAGTGACTGCACATACCTCTCAACTGTCCAGATTTTCACAGAATGTCCAGATTTTATCATATTTTTAGTCTGCTCCTCATAAAATTTTGTTTTTTGAAAAACACTGGCAAGTCATTGAGGACTGAAGTCAGAAAATAATGACAGACATTTTATCAGACTTCATACCCTTCAGAAAATACATGCTAATGCCAAACCTGTTATTCTACAATTTTCAGGTTTGTTTGAACAATATTTAACAACTGTCACTATTTTGGGGCCTTTGCCCCCCTCGATTATTTATGGCTTGGTCCAGATGTGTAACTTTAAGAGGTTGAGTGGTATGCTGCCAATCGAAGTGAAGTAAATTATGTCATTTCTGTTCTATAAAACAAGTTTACTTGTTAATTAGATAGGAATTTATTGCATTGTCCACTCCCTTCCAGTATGCACAATTAAAACAATTACTTCTGTACATCTTATGTAACAGACAAAGACCTTAGCTTTGATACTACTGGCTAAGGTAAACTGAGCATTTTATTGAGGGAGGGTCCATTTATTATTCATCCAGTACAGAAATATATAACCACCTCCAAAAAAAACAGGATGTCTATAAAATAGCTTGCTGAAGTATAAAATGAGTCATTCTGCAATCACCAAGAGTTGCTGAGTTGCAAATGCTGCCTTGAGCATAGAACGCCTTTTTTCCATTAGTTTCTTACGAAACACAGGGAAAAGAGCTACTGATGTTTTCAAAGGTGATTTTTTTTTCCCTGTGAATGAAGGAGTTTTTACAGTTGCTGAATTCTTAGAGGGTGCCATCATGGGAATAGACAAGGACTGCTTTAACTTGCCTATTACTCCATCTGGAGCTGCAAAGGAAGCAGAACTGCCTAACAGGATCACTTTAAAGGTGGCAGGTAATAAAACTTATGCAAGTTCATTGGTGTATACTAGGCTACTGACTACTCAGACCTTTAAAAGCCTAGCCCAGCAACCCAAATGTGTTCTACAAGTTATATGCTTTAGACATTCACATACAGGGGTGTGAATGTTGACTATGATATGATTTATTGCCTGTCTCTGTCCATCAGAGACATGGGCACCAGACCAGGGGTACGTTTTTGATTTTCCATCCAATGGTCCAAGTTAAGCTTAAATAGGATTTTACATGGATGGGGACTCTACTCCAGAGAATAGGAATTTTCTGAGACACCTATCTTTCTCTGTGTTCAACATGTCCTGTATATGTTGCATGATCATTTAGGTCTTTACATCTAGTAGTTGTGATGCTGTTTGTTTTGCAGATGTGCAAAAGGTTCATCAGAGTGGAGTACAGGGATGCTTTGTATGCCAGGCATAGACTGCCTCTCACTAGTATGTAGGAGACAGAGTATACAGACAGGGCTTTGAGGCAATCTGCATAGAACTTTGTATTTATGCCCTGTATTCTTTTTGTAAGGAACCTTTGTGAATGTTCCAGTTGCTGCATGTGTCTAGTCAGGTACATACTGAAGGGGGCATTATACTTTATGAAGGGTCTGATGAGGGCCAAGTATAGAGGTACAATGATTTCCCTGAGCCTAGATGCCATGACGTTACTTATAAGTTGAGCAACATAGAAGGGGCTCCTTAATACCTTAGACACGTTTGTCAAAGGCCAGGTTAATGTTTATATGTTTTCCCAGATCCCTGACTACTGAATCAACTCTTAGGGATGTTTTATCAATGATATAATTTTCTGGGGTACCCAACTTCCCAATAAGTACTGTAATGCATTTCTTGGAAATAAATTTTAAGCTGTGGTTTTGGCACCAGTCATTTTTCTGTGTTAGACTGTTTTGTAAGATATTTGCATCTTGGGGGGATTCTGCGACTGCTCCCAGTTTGCAATCGTGTGCAAATTTGGTCAGCCAGAGGCATTTGACATTGACATTGACTTCTGAAAAGGAAATGTCAAAAATGAGTCCTAAGAGACTCCACTGGAGACTGTCCTCTTTGTGGAGGTGGTTCATCCATTAATTTTACAGTGGTTTGAAATTCCACTCAGTGGTTCCTTGAGGTTGTAGGGCAGACCTGCTCCACTTATACTCATTTATACCCATTTACCTTCCACAGTCAAGATGTTCCCAGACACCCAAAGCTTACGTCATAATTTTTCCATGATTATAAAACTGGAAAAACAGACTAAGATGATCCTGGGGTTACAATTGCTCAAAGATGTAGGGACTGCAGCACAGTGTGCACTTTCCAGGCACAGTTCCTCCTTTGCCAGTGTAATCCATATTGCAAATAAGTCCTGCATAAAATCTAAACATTGTGTCCTCCGCTTGCTTGGGTATTCCAATTATTCTCAAATTATTGCTTCTGCTTCTGTCTAAGTCTATTAAGTTATTCTCTGCCAGTTCCCGTTTATCTTCTGTCAGAAGTCTCTTCAGTACCTCTTGAACCTCCTGACTGTGCTGAGTGAGTGGATCTAAGTGGTCCAACAAGGCCTCCATCTCTGTAATCTTGGTGTTCAGTTTTGCAATATATTCTGTCAATGTATTATTTATATTGTGGAGCTTTTCCATGGAAAGGACAGACTTTTGATCAGTTCTCAGGACAGATGAACCATCCATGATGGGATCTTATGAACATGTGCAGTAGGAGTTCCTGTCCAGTCTACAATGGACAGCTGAGCACCAGCAGCAGGACCCTTTTTCTTACTTCTAGAGTGATGTGACATCAACTAAACATGTACATCTGACAGGATAACTGCTATTCTTCTTTTAATTTAATTTCAAGTGGTGAATCACCCAAAAAGCTTTAACGTTAGCGAGGAGAGCGCAGCTATCGGATTAGACATCTGACACTCTTGACCAGAAGTCCACCACTCCTTTCTTTTAATGACTTCCTGGACATCTGCATTCCACCACCCACTTTCCTTATATACCTTAGTTCCGTACCTGGCTCGGGCACGTATCTGTTTTATAGACCTTACTTGTGCTGGTTTGAAGCACTAACATTCTTCTTTAACTCCACATATTTCTTCTTCTTCCTGAGGTGCTACAGTCCTGAGTATTTCCTGGAATTCTCGTGATTTTTTGCCCCTCAACTTCTATGTCTCTAGCCTGGTCTCTGATCATCTCAGAACATTCTCTGACCACTGCTTGCACCTGAATGGTGCAAGTGGTGGTTATGATGTGGTCTAACTGTTTCACTGGGGATGACTCTGCAATCACTGATTCTAACCCAGTAGAATCAGTAATATACAATCATTAAAGATGATCATTCATCAAGAACCACTGAGTACAATAAATGCACAGTATGAAAACCTAACCTATACAATGGCTTAAACTGCGTATTTAAATATAAATATTAAGGTCTGGATACCAAAAGGCATAGGGCAGAATGTTAAAAGTCCCTCACTGAGACCTACCATAATTCCTTTATTTGACACACACACACCTAGACTAATGTTGAGATGAGGGAGTACAGTAAACCAGACTTACATAGAGGCATATGGCAGGAATGACACAGACTTACATAGAGGCATATGGCAGGAATGAGACAGACTTACATAGAGGCATATGGCAGGAATGACACAGACTTACATAGAGGCATATGGCAGGAATGACAGAGACTTACATAGAGGCATATGGCAGGAATGGCACGCGGAACATGCTGCAAATGGGTACGATTCAGAGTGTTTAAACTCCCCTTTGTATTGTTTTTTTCTTTCATCCATTCCATCTAACAGCTATCTATACATATTACGTAACCAAGCTCTCCTTCACTGCTGTTAAGTATTACTGGAACTATTTTGGCATCAGCACCCCATTGTTGTTACACTATAACTTCACCTCTCATATCAACCGTTACATTATGCTTCTCCTAAACTAGCTTTTCATAGTGTAATACATTAACATAGATCTCTGTAAATTAACATCCCACCATGCTATGGAACAGCCTTCCCACACATGTCAAGCAGAGCACCTCACTGACCCTCCAAGAGAAATCTTGATGAGTGGATGGGAAACAGAAAATTTCCCCCTGGAATAACACCAGTGGCTCTACTCGACAGAGGCACTAGGAACTAAGGCCGGGTGGCACTATGCCAGGGTAATCCTATGGCTAGGCTTGTAAAGGCCCCAGGGCCATTAGCCTAGTACACACCTATGACCCTATGAACCTATAAGCATTAAACACTATAAACTAGTCCTTCCTTCAATGTCTTCCCCTTAGTCCTTCCTTCAATGTCTTCCCCTTATTGATGCTGTCATGCAATTCAACACCCTCTTTTGCCCCTCTCCAATTAAAATACATTAAATGCAATCCTGCCCCTTGGCTGACCAAATCTTGCAAATCATCATCAGCCCACTTTTGCATTCCCTTCTATTTTCAGCTTCGTTGGCATTCTTCTGTCATAGATTCAGCTTCGTTGGCACTCTCCTGTCATGGACGACACCTGACACTCTATGCCCGATGGCTGCAGCCCCCCTGATTCCAGCTTTGAACTCCTCATTCAGACTTCTCTTCTCCTCAACCATCCCCCCCCCCAGATACTTGGATTACCTGTTCCTCGATCTTCACTTCTATCTCTATTCTCAGCTTCTTCTGATTTCCCCAATTTGCTGTCATTACCACCATCTTATCTAACCAGGAAAAGCCAAAAGACACAACCACCACCATCTTATCTGTGCTTAGTTTCATCCCATATGCCTTCAGTTTTGCATTCCATTTTCCTATCCTTTGCTGAAGTTCTTGCTCAGAATCTGCCTGTAATGCTACATCATCTGCATACAGCAATGCTTTTGATCTGTCCCCTCCGATCTGTTTGCTAATGTAGCTCATTACCAATATGAACAGCAGTGGGCTCAGAGCTGAACCCTGGAGTACACCCAATCCCACTGGGAACCCCTCTGTCAGGCTGAACACTGTTCGTACTTGAGACATTGGGTCCTTGTACGTAGCCTGCACTAATTCTACCAATGTTTCTGGGACTTCAAATCCTGTAAATTACTCATGAAAGAAAGAGACAAGAGCCTGAAGCATATGGAAAAGGAACGGAATGAGAATGATCTTCAAATTTATCGACCACTCTGTACCCAAGTAAAAAATAAGTAATCTTGGACAAAAAGCTATTCCACACTACTTCTCAAGTCAGTTACAAACCTAACCCTAAAACATTCTGGTCTTCCATCTGGTCCCTCCTCAACTCAGGAACTAGACCCAAGCCCTATCCAGAAAATAAACCACAACAAACTGCTATCAAGTTTAACAATTATTTAATAGATTGCATAACTAAACTCGCCCCCAATCCTTGCTGCACATCCCCAGCCTCCCAAACTGACTACCCTAAACCAATTTCCTCCAGCACGCCACAAAATGTACCTAAATGTAAATCATATCCATCCTCAGTCTTTTCCACCTCCAATCCCCCCCCCTTTATCCTTCCAACCAGTTCTACATCTCTTATCAAAAAACTACTATTCAAGTTTAAATCATGCTCATCATCTGTGGACAATCTCCCCCAGGATACCTAAAACCTGCTGCTGATGCCATAGCCTATCCTATCAGTAGTCTTATTAACAAAGCCATAGCAGAATCCCATGTTCCAGACCTATGGAAGAGGTCTTACATAATCCCACTGCATAAAGATGGCAACTCAACTGAATTAACAGATTTCCGACCTATTGCCATACTGTCTCCCCTCTCCAAAATTCTTGGAAAATGTATTTACCATCAACTACTGCAATACCTCCTACATAATAACCTGTTATCTAATACTCAGCATGGCTTCCGACCTGGCCACAGCACATCCACAGCCATAGCGTCTTTCACTGATAATGTAAATAAAGCACAAAACTCTGGCAAACTGGTATCAGCTTTACTTCTTGACCTCTCTAAAGCTTTTGATATGGTCCTTCACTCTGGACTTCTCTCTAAACCCTCCAGCCTCGGTATTTCATCCCCCTCTATTAAATGGTTTCACAGCTACCTCACCACTACTGCCTATCACAATAGGTGTCCCACAAAGATCCATTGTTGGACTTTTACTCCAATATATATTTATCAATAACTTGTACACAGCCTCTGGACAAAGTACACTTATTCAATACACAGATTCCGCCATCATCTGCTCCTCTTTCTCTCCCCTATCAAGACGTCTCGCTACATCTCAACTCATACTCAACCCAAACAAAACTAAACTCCTCATTTTCACTCCAAAATCAATCATCCCTGACAAAACAGAATTCAAAATATTCTCTCCAAATAAAACAAAAATTGAAATAGTTCCCCATATCAAATTACTATGTGTGACCGTTGATGACAAATTAAAGTTTGACCTGCATGTTCAAAGGTTCATTAAGAAAGCACACCAGAACCCTGGCTTATTATATAGGAATAAGAGATTCTGAATACTCTTTGTAAACTCACACCAGCCAAATTATCCCTCCTCCCTTCTTTACTTTGCACAGCCCCAGTTCTGAACAACCTACAAACCTCCAAGCCAAATTAGAAAGCTGCTATAAGAACATCGTCATATTAAATGCTAAACACTCACTACACCACTGCAGTACTATCACCTGCCTTGAACTTCCTAGCCTTCTCTCCTGTTTCCACCTAATAACAGCACACAGTATTATTCACAAGCCTTTATACTGTCCAGCCATCAGTCATTGACTTGACCTCCATCCCAAACAAGAATCTTAGGACCAAGGATAAACAACTCCTTACCATCTCTAAACCCTTCACTTCTTCCAGCCAAAGTCTCTATTCCTACTCTGTTGCTAAAGCTTGGAACACCCTACCACTTCACATCAGAGCTATCACTAACCCTTCTTCCCTTAAATCTTTACTAAAATATTACCTAAACAAATCCTGGATTTGTTCCTGTTCCCATCCCAGATGAAGCTGACTGTTTGTACTCTCCAGCTCTCAGCTTGATCTGCCGTTTCGGTCACTCTTCTCTCCCGCTTTCTTTCTTTGCTCTTCTGTCTCATCCTCCATAGTGATCTAGTCTTTCTCTGATAAGCACCTTTACAACTTACACAATTTTTAGCACTATGTCTTACCTCCCTGCACAATCTATGTATCCTGTTGCCTCTCCTACCTCTTATATTCTTCCCTGCTCTCTCTAACATCATCTAACTGTACTTCACCCAAATCCATTATCCTGTTTAAGTTACCTGACACTTACCCAAATAATTAACTTCAAAATACAAAAGAATCTTTTTCCCTAACCCCCCCTCTCTCTTTTGTACCTCTACATTAAAATACTGTACTAGACTGCCTTTTTCTATCACATAGACTGTACTACATCAAGACTGTACTATACTTTTTGTAGCTTAAAGAATGTACTGCATTTGCCTGCTTCTCACATTTTGCAGTAACTGTTTTACATTACTGTATTGCCTTCCTCTCACAAGTTATACTATAACTATAATTATTACCCTGTGTACATTATGTTCATTCTGTCTCCAAATTTTTGTAACTGGAGCTTTTCTCCTTGGGCTCCTGCTGAAAAGAGGCTTGTTCATAGGTTCATAGGTTTATACTAGGCTATCTGCCCTAAGGCATTTATAAGCCTAGCCCAAATTTTTGTGGCTTACGCCACCCCTTATATGAAAAAATACTGTGCCCATTAGTTTGTTGTGCCTCTGTCCAGCAGTGACACAGAGATGATTCCTGGGCTAAACCTACGATCTCCCATCCACAGGTCTAGATTTCTCTTGAACAGAGTCAGCGAGGTGCTCTGCCTCACATGGACCGGGATTTTATTCCACAGCATAGGGAGTCTCTGAGTGATAAATCTATCCCTCCAGCACATCCTATTTATATCCGTGCTAAGGTTTAAGTCACTTGCTCTAGTGGTTTTGGTGGATTTGGATTTTTTGAGGTGGAGCATGTCCATTAATTCCGGGTTGGACATGGCCTTGTATGTCAGGCACATGTCACCTCTGAGCAGACGGTATGCGACTGAATAGAGCTGGAGTTTCTTCAATCTGGCAGCATATGACAGATTTTGGAGTCCCTTTATCCTTTTGGTGAGGAACTTTTGGGGTCTCTCCAATTGCTGCAGATGTCGGGTGAGATACATCCCGAATGGGGCATTGTACTCGATCATTGGTCTGATAAGTGAAGAGTACAGGGAACAATGACCTCACTAGATCTGGATGTGAATCCCTTCATGATCAGGTGGGCAATGTAGAAGGTCTTTCTAACCACTTTAGCAACGTGAGTGTCAAAAGAAAGGCCACTGTCAACCTGGGTCCCCAGGTCCCTGATAACCTCTTCTGTGCTTAGTGGATTGCCACCTATATGGTAGCTTGGGGTTACCTTGTTTTTCCCGAAGGGTATGACTATACATTTTTGGCGTTTAACTTCAGGCCATGGCTCTGGCACCAGCTATCTGTTTCCGTGAGTCCCTTCTGAAGGATATCCGTGTCCGATGCACTTTCCACTATGGCTCCCAGTTTGCAGTCGTCTGCAAACTTTGTCAGCCAAAGTCCTCCCATGTTGGCCTGTACTTCTGAGAAGTAGATGCCAAACAATAGGGGCCAAGGACCGAGCCCTGTGGGACACCACTTGTGACCGGCTTGGAGTCTGACACAGCGCCAGCAACTCTAACCCTGTGGATTCTGCCCTTAAGCCAGTTTGCAACCCATCTTGTGACATATGGGTTTACATTTAAGCTGGTAAGTTTTTCTACAATACCCGAGTGGGGTATTGTGTCGAAAGCCTTTGCAAGGTCAAGGTAGGCTGTATGGACTGCCTTTCCTCATCAATGGCCTTGGTGACTGTTTGAAGAAGTCGACCAAGTTCAAAAGGCATGATCTTCCCTTGACAAAGCCAAACTGGGTCGGGTCCAATGTCTGCAAGTCCCCTATATCTTTGTTTGTGAGCTCCATTATGATCCTCTCCATAGCTTTGCAGACTAGACTTGTTAAGCTTATGGGGCGGTAATTACCAGGGTCCGTAGAGGCGCCGCCTTTGTGGAGTGGGACCACAGTTGCCGTACGAGACTCCTTGGGCACGTATCCTGTGGTAAGGCTGAGATTAAACAGCTGCCTTATGTGCGGGTTTAATTCCTCATTTAGCTCGTGTAGCACACAGCCGGGGACACCATCCGGTCCCATTGATGCTGTGTTTTTAGCTTTAGAGAGAGCAGCTTTCACCTGCGCATTTGAGATGTCCGGGAGGCTACACTCGGCTGGGATAGTTATCTCTCCTTTAGGGGGGAAGAGGGGGGTGAAGTTTGCACTGAACTTGTCTGCCAGTATGTTGGCAATGTCTGTGGGTTCAGTGATTTTTGTATCATTTTGGACTAATTCTGAGCATATCTGGGAGTTTCCACCCAGGTTCCTAACATAGCTGAAAAAGGCCTTATGATTGTCCTTTGAATCCATGGCAATTTTTCTCTCAAAATTGGCCTTAGTTGATTTTATGAGTGCTCGTATTTTGTTCTGGCTCAGTCAGACTTTCTTGGTAAACAAATAGGTTCATAGGTTGGTACTAGGCTATCAGCCCTAGGGCCTATACAAGCCTAGCCATAACAATTCCCTGGCTATTTCTTCCCACACTATTTACTTCCCTGGACCCCTGTCCAGCAGGGCAACTGATGTGATCCCCGGGGTGAATTTCCTTTCTCCCGTCCAATCGTCAGTGTTCCTTTTGGCAAATAAATAAATAAATGTTCAATAGTAATGAGATATATTATCTAGTCCCAGGATAATCCAACACATTCCAAGCCTATTGTATCATCAATGCCAGTGTGAATCCATCTGACAGCACATCACCACCTGTATGTCAGTTGTAGCACTGCAGGGTAAATGCTGTTGTAACTACAGTACAACAGACAGCATAATGTATGCGTGGGACTGCCATACAGGTGTCGTTATATGTTTTGTTTTGTATTTATAGCACTGTGTGTGTGTTTGTGTGACAGAGGACTACAGTGAAATATCCACAGCTGGGCATGCTCAATCCTACACACGTTAGCGTTGCAATGCACTCACCTTGTATATCAGCTATAGTACTGCAGGCAGCATGCAGTACTACAAATGACATACAGGAGGAGCTGTCAGCAATGCTGAAATTGTTGCGTTACTCCCCATGCAGCTGGCTATGTCATGGGTGATTATGTAAACAAATTGGCATAATATTTCAATTTATACTTACTGTAAAGACTGGGGAAGTAGGGGGAGACCTCTGCTGGCATTTGACACAAATTCATCACTGCTCATTTAATGCCCGAGATTTTCTTATTAAACTGGAGGAATCACAGAGGAGTTTTGGGGAACCAGAAAGGCCTGGGGTATTTTGTTATGCTGGACATAAATGATTTGGAAATCTGGTTGTAAGGAATAAAGCAGGTAAGAGAAACATTTATATAAATGAGAATGCATAGGCCGATTATGGATGTGCATTAATGAACAACATATAGAATAATTACTCAACAGTATGGATATTTCTACAGGTTAGAGTTCCTTCAGATACAGTAGCTGTCATATAAACATTAAGTATATATAGAATAATAAGCTTTATTACAACAGCAAAGGAGATTAGTTTATGTACAGTGATACAGAAAAAGTCACTGTTTGGATGTTATTGTTAACGTCTTTTCAATATTCCTTGGAAGATGAAGCCAATGGGCATTCAATAGAGTGACTTACATGTGTTTTGTGGACCTGGAAGAGATACAAGACTGTGTACCCCAACATGTCTCATGGGAGAGATTACACTTGTATGGGGTCACATAGCTGCTGCTACATCCTTTAGTAAATGTGCTTATGGATAAAACATTCTGCCCACATACTTGATGTTAAGTTGATGTTCAAGGTGGCTTTATGATTCTGCTAATGGTGTCTGCTGTCTTCTGTCCTATTTATGATTTTCATGGGTAGGATATCAAGGTGGATCCGAGGCTTGCTCATGATCCCTTAAAGAAATGCGAGTGTAGCATTAATGTTGTTTTCACATAGTCTGATTCATTTGTCCCCAGGTAACTGTGATTGTGAAGAAGCAAATTATTACTGAGTGTGAAATGTTTGACATACAAATTATCACCTGTAAATTAGAAATAAAGTTTCTCTATCAGAAAAGAGTGCACTTCCCCGCAGGTGAAATGGGAATACCATCTACACTTGGAAGACTTTCTCTTTGGTTCTTGTTTACTTGTGAAAGTGGAAGGGACTGGGGGATGGATCAGTGAGTTGGTACAACAGGGACAGTACTGCAGGACTTGTACCAGACCACAGTGATGAAATGAGAGGTAGGTCACAAAGAAAAATTCTCAATTTATTGATCAGGTGATGTTCTCTTCCTTTGTGTAATCATGAACTTTGAGGAGTCATCAAGGGGGTTGAGCTTTCTGCCTTTGCCTGGCTGTTAGCACTGAGGGTTAAGGCTGTGAATTGTAACGCTTGTGATACAAGGCATGACTTCCTTATTTCTTGCTTGTCTACTGTGTTACTATGCCCAACTCACTTAACCAGACATTGCTCCCAGTTCACTTCTGAAAAGGGACTGTGTCCAGTGAGCCTACCTGGTTAACAAATAACTATATTTTTAGACCTGAGGTTTTTTTGCAGGGTTACCTGAATCACTTTCTGTGAAGGAAGAGAGTCAACAATCCAGAAGCAATTTAGACTAGAACCACTGTTCCTCAGGATTGTCTACTGAATTATTGTACCCTTCATATGGAGTTTAATTAGTACTTTACTAAATGCTATTTCAGTAGGAATCCCTGTATGTCGCTTGTAGTTTAATGAGCTACTAGATGCTAAATGTAATTTTCAAGGGAAGAGAACTTTACTGTTTCTCATGCTGAGTCTCTTATTAATGAGAAAGTGTGGCTATTGGTTTTTGGAATTTTTTTTTGTAAAATTTAAATAAAAGTTTTAAATGAAATTCAAATCTCTTTGATAATTATAAAAATAAGGAAGAAAACAATATGCATGCTGACAAGTTTGACCAGTGTTTTATAGACAACCAAGTGATGGGATATCAAGCTAGCTGTTAGGGGCCCGATTAATTTACCTGCATAAGGCCCCAGATGCACACAATCCAGCTCTGTGGCCTCTGGAAATGTGTGCTGCAATAACACAGTATTATTAGCCATCTAAGTAGGTCAGACTTGTACTGAGTGATATAGGAAGGGAGAGTTGTTCAGAGAAGACATAGGGAGGTCAACATGACATGCAGGGGTCCTGCAAGCACTCAAGACCCCAACTCCAAAAAGTGCGCTATATCTAGTTAATGTTTCTGATTTTTAGATAATTTATGAGTTGTTGCACAAAAGCTTCTCTGACATTTATATTGTCCGTAACTGTTTTGCTTTATTCATTGCACTAAATAATCAATTCTTTCATAACCCTGGATTGCGTAATATAGTCAAGCCATGTTCTGTTTTTGCAGGACTTTCTTTAAAGGCTCCATCAGCTGCAAAGGGGTTGATGTTTGTCAGGTCATATAGTCTGCATTATTTGGACGGATCTTCAGCATCCATTATGTAGACATCTACAAGCCTGGGTTGTAAATGATATCTGCATGTAGTAACATTATGTAGACATCTACAAGACTGGATTGTAAAGGATTCTGGCATGCAGTAACATTATGTAGACATATACAATAATGGATTGCATATGATTCCTGCATGTAGTAACAATATGTAGACAGCTACAAGACTAGATTGTAAATGATTCCTTTATGTAGTAACATTATGTAGACATGTACAAGCTTGGGATGCAAATGATTCCTTCATGTAGTAACATTATGTAGACATCTACAAGACTGGATTGTAAAGGATTCCTGCATGTAGTAACATTATGTAGACATCTACAAGACTGGATTGTAAAGGATTCCTGCATGTAGTAACATTATGTAGACATCTACAAGACTGGATTGTAAATGATGCCTGCATGTAGTAACATTACGTAGACATCTACAAGACTGAATTGTAAATGATTCCTGCATGTAGTAACATTACGTAGACATCTACAAGACTGAATTGTAAATGATGCCTGCATGTAGTAACATTACGTAGACATCTACAAAACTGAATTGTAAATGATTCCTGCATGTAGTAACATTACGTAGACATCTACAAGACTGGATTGTAAATGATTCCTGCATGTAGTAACATTACGTAGACATCTACAAGACTGGATTGTAAATGATTCCTGCATGTAGTAACATTACGTAGACATCTACAAGACTGGATTGTAAATTATTCCTGCATGTAGTAACATTACGTAGACATCTACAAGACTGGATTGTAAATGATTCCTGCGTGTAGTAACATTATGTAGACATCTACAAGACTGGATTGTAAATGATTCCTGCATGTAGTAACATTATGTAGACATCTACAAGACTGGATTGTAAATGATTCCTGCATGTAGTAACATAATGTAGACCTAGCCTTAGATTAGATTGACCTAAAAGAAAAGGAGGAGTCTCCATAATCTACTCCAATTGTCTCTCCCAAATCAGTCCCACACTAGACTTACCCTCCTTCTCACCAGCTGATCTCCTACTGACCAACTTCAAACCTGACAGTTTCAACACCATACCTGTCGCAGCATATATGCCCCCTGGTGATAATATTAACATACTTGAGAACATCCTATCTCACCTCTCACATACCATCCACAATGAAATTATTATACTGGGAGATGTAAATACTGACTGTCTTACAATACAAGCTCCCAATACCACTTCCTGTATAAACCTACATGGATTTGAGCAGCTAATCACAACCCCAGCCTACATTAATACATCTCACCTACCTAGCTCTCTTCTAGACTGGATATTGGTCTCCCACCCTCAAAACTATCATAACTCCTAAACCCTTCCAAATGTCCTCAGCAACCACTGCCCTATAACAGTTACCAGACGTACTCCCCACCTTAAATTTATTACCACCTGCTCACTTTCTCATTTCTGTCCTAACTTCTTTATTCACCAACTCTCCAAAATGAACTGGTGTTACCTCACCACTCTTCCTTTAGATGAAGCTGTCCACTCCTTCAACACTACATTCCTAAACATTCTTAACTCACTTGCTCCTCTTCGCACAATTAGACTCAAATCGAATACTGCTCCCTGGCTCACTAAATCTACCAGAACCCCCATGAAAGACCGGGATAGGATTTGAAAAATGTGGACTAAAACTAGGACCCCTTCTCTTCTTCAGAAATATAAAGAACTCAGAAATAAAATTTTAAAAAATCATCCATTATGACAAAATAAACTTCTATGCCAATCCTCCCTCTACTCTTACAACAGACCCAAAGAAATTCTGGAGCTCCATTAAACAGGCTCTTCATCCAGGTAACCCTTCCTTTCCTAACGCATGTCCCAATGCAACACCCGAAGACATAGCCAACAAATTTAACAATCATTTTATAAACTCAACCTCCATAATAAACCCCCCCCAGAAACAACACTAGCACCCCACAAACTCTATGCCTCTTCCAAACCCTCCTAACTCCTCCTGTCTAAAAGCAATATCAACTATGTAAAGTCATTACTCACTAAACTTAAACCTTGCTCCCCATCTGTTGACAAGCTACCCTCTTACTTCCTGCAGATTGCCTCGGAACCTCTTGCATATCCTGTATCCATCTTAATCAACCGATCCATTTCTGAATCCTATGTCCCCACTGTATGGAAGAATTTCTTTACTCTACCCATTCACAAAGGGGGCAACTCCTTAGACATATCCAACTTCAGACCGATTGCCATACTCTCTCCATGCTCAAAAATCCTAGAGAAATGCATTCACAAGCAGGTAATGCATTATCTTCACCAGGAAAACCTTCTCACACCCACATAGCATGGTATCCATCCCAAGCATAGTACAACTACTGCACTCATATCATTCATCAACAGTCTCCCTAGCTCGTGATAACAATAAACTTGCCTTATGCCTATTCCTTGACCTTTCTAAAGCCTTTGACACCGTCTCTCACCCACTCCAAGATAAACTAACTTACATTTCTCTCCCCCTACTATCTCCTGGTTCTCCAGCTATCTCTCTACCTGCCAGCAATCAGTTAAATGGCTCTCTGCACTATCCTCCTCTCTCACTGTACAAATGGGAGTCCCCCAAGGGTCCATACTTGGACCACTACTCTAATATTTTTCACTAGCTTGCTCTACTCCTCTTGTCCCCAGTCACCTCTTGTGCAATATGCTGATAACTCAACTGTTATAACCATTGCTGACAACCCAACTGACCTCCACTCAACTACCCAGGCATCCTTCCACACCATTAAGACTTGGCTTAGTGATAAACTAATACTTAATCCAAAAAAACTAAGCTCCTACTCTTCCTCCCTAAAAACATCACCACACTCAAAAGTACATTTACCATCTTATCCTGCAACAACACTACCATCTCAGCTGAATCTAGTACTAAATTGCTAGGTGTTACAACAGATGATCAGCTTAAGTTTGATCTCCATATTACTAACTCGGTAAAAAGAACTCATCGGAAACGTGGACACCTTTTCTGTAGCAAGAAATACTTAATACTGCCCGAATAACTCTCTCCCAGGCTTTATTACTCCCAACACTCACGTACAGCTGCCACATATTCACAAATCTAAATTCTATACTTATTTCCAAGCTTGAAACTACCTATAATAAGATCGCCAGATTTGCAGCTAACCAAACCTACAAGTCACACCACTGCTTAGTACTACAGCAACTAGACTGGCTAGAATTTCCTCAGCTGCTCCAACTATACCAACTACAAATCATCCACTCTATCTACCCTCCTTCTGCCCCAGCCTCTCCTCTATCATATCCAAATATTCCCCTGCTAGGACACTACGCAGCTCAAATCAAGAATTATTAGACATCTACAAACCCACAACCAAAATAGGCTGCCTTCTCTAACTATAACCCAGCTACATCCTGGAACCAACTCCCCTTGGAAATAAAATCCCTCCAGCATAGCAAAAGTTTCAAATTAGCCACAAGGAAATACCTAAAAACAAGGTGGTCTTGCCACTGTAGCCAACCACCCTGAAACCACCATCCTTTCACCTATTTCACCACCTCACTCTTAATGTATCTCTAACCTCTATCTCCAACCACTCTTAATTCTTACAGTCTCAGAACAACCTACCTGTCTAGTCTGCCTCCTACACTCTACCTCCCCTACATCTCCTACTAGCCATTCTTACTTTCCTTCCTTGTTTCCAAACTCCTGTACAACTAGATCCGACCCACTTTAAATAAGCATCTGCCCAACTATTAACTCATTTTGCTCTAAGCAGCTTAAATAATATTGTAACTAGTCACATTTTCTTCTGCTAATTGTTTAAAACCTTGTTTGTAACAACTCACATACTTGTCTGCCAGTTAATACTCTGTATAATTGAATTGCATGAGGAGCTTTTTTTCTCTCCAGGTCTCTCCTTGGAAGATCATATAGTTGATTGTTACTAATACGTAACTTGTTGTGTCTTTCGGCTTTTCCTGGTTAGAGGTTGCCACAGCGTAACTCCGGTCCGCTAATGATTGGCAGTAGATTTTTACATGCAGATATGCCGGCCCTGATGCACAGCCTTCAACGAAGGTACACCCCATTCACGCATGTCTCCACTCAGAAGACGGTCTAGCTGAGAATCGAACAGGACAGCTTCTTACTGTGAGGCGACAACGCTACCGCAGTACCTTGTTTTCTAGTCCTGAGGAGCTTTTCTCCCCGGGTCTCTGCTGAAAATAAGCCAAAAGCTCAGCCAGACTAACCTGGTTAACAAATGTAAAATAAAATAAATAAAAATAAATAAAAAAAACTACAAGACTGGATTGTAAATGATTCCTGCATGTAGTAAAATTATGTAGACATGTACAAGCCTGGGTTGTAAAAGATTCCTGCATATAGTAACATTATTTAGACATCTACAAGACTGGATTGTATAGGATTCCTGCATGCATTAACATTATGTCGACATCTACACAACTGGATTGTAAATTATTCCTGTGTGTAGTAACATTATGTAGACATCTACAAGCCTGGGCTGTAAATGATTCCTTCATGTAGTAACATTATGTAGACATGTACAAGCCTGGGTTGTAAATGATTTCTGCATATAGTAACATTATGTAGACATCTACAAGACTGGATTGTATAGGATTCCTGCATGCATTAACATTGTGTAGACATCTACATGACTGGATTGTAAATTATTCCTGTGTGTAGTAACATTATGTAGACGTATACAAGACTGGATTGTAAAGGATTCTTGTGTGTAGTAACATTATGTAGACATCTACAAGCCTAGGCTGTAAATGATTCCTTCATGTATTAACATTATGTATACATGTACAAGCATGGGTTGTAAATGATGCCTGCATGTAGTAACATTATGTAGACATCTACAAGCCTGCATGTAGTAACA
Source organism: Protopterus annectens (assembly GCF_019279795.1). Taxonomy (NCBI): domain Eukaryota; kingdom Metazoa; phylum Chordata; order Ceratodontiformes; family Protopteridae; genus Protopterus; species Protopterus annectens. Next base: position 1,818,916,542 of record NC_056729.1, on the reverse strand, counting down.
TTATGTAGACATCTACAAGCCTGGGTTGTAAATGATGCCTGCATGTAGTAACATTATGTAAACATGTACAAGCCTGGGTTGTTGTAAATGATGCCTGCATGTAGTAACATTATGTAGACATCTACAAGACTGGAATGTAAATGCTTCCTGCATGTAGTAACATTATGTAGACGTCTACAAGACTGGAATGTAAATGATTTCTGCATGTAGTAACATTATGTAGACATCTACAAGACTGGAATGTAAATGATTCCTGCACGCAGTGACATTATGTAGACATGTACAAGCCTGAGTTGTAAATGATGCCTGCATGTAGTAACATTATGTAGACATCTACAAGTCTGGGTTGTAAATGATGCCTGCATGTAGTAACATTATGTAGACATGTACAAGCCTGAGTTGTAAATGATGCCTGCATGTAGTAACATTATGTAGACATGTACAAGACTGGGTTGTAAATGATGCCTGCATGTAGTAACATTATGTAGACATCTACAAGCCTGGGTTGTAAATGATGCCTGCATGTAGTAACATTATGTAGACATGTATAAGCCTGGGTCGTAAATGATGCCTGCATGTAGTAACATTATGTAGACATGTACAAGCCTGAGTTGTAAATGATGCCTGCATGTAGTAATATTATGTAGACATCTTCAAGCCTGAGTTGTAAATGATGCCTGCATGTAGCAACATTATGTAGACATCTTCAAGCCTGAGTTGTAAATGATGCCTGCATGTAGTAACATTATGTAGACATCTACAAGCCTGGGTTGTAAATGATGGTGCATGTAGTAACATTATGTAGACATGTACAAGCCTGGGTTGTAAATGATGCCTGCATGTAGTAACATTATGTAGACATGTACAAGCCTGGGTTGTAAATGATGCCTGCATGTAGTAACATTATGTAGACATCTACAAGCCTGTATGTATATGACATTATGTAGACATCTACAAGCCTGAGTTGTAAATGATGCATGCATGTAGTAACATTATGTAGACATGTACAAGCCTGAGTTGTAAATGATTCCTGCATGTAGTAACATTATGTAGACATGTACAAGCCTGAGTTGTAAATGATGCCTGCATGTAGTAATATTATGTAGACATCTTCAAGCCTGAGTTGTAAATGATGCCTGCATGTAGTAACATTATGTAGACATCTTCAAGCCTGAGTTGTAAATGATGCCTGCATGTAGTAACATTATGTAGACATCTACAAGCCTGGGTTGTAAATGATGGTGCATGTAGTAACATTATGTAGACATGTACAAGCCTGGGTTGTAAATGATGCCTGCATGTAGTAACATTATGTAGACATGTACAAGCCTGGGTTGTAAAAGATGCCTGCATGTAGTAACATTATGTAGACATCTACAAGCCTGGGTTGTATATCATTTCTGCATTTAGTAAACATTTGTTACTCTGGAAGTTAGCTCTAGCTTGTTAATGAGCTCCCTCCTGCAGCAGGGTTTTAATCGTTCACCCTTCATTTGTCTGCTGTGTGACATTGAACTAATCACATAACCAGACAGTGATTTGGTGCAATTGCGGATTTGGGCTAGGCTCCCTAATCGTCTCCTTTACTGCATGCACAGTAACTATGAACCTGTTCTTATTTGCCAGCCATTCTCTATTGTATAGATGATCTGGTTCAGGCAATGTTATGGCAATATGACTAACACACCATTTTAATGAAACATAGGCAATTTATCCTTCAAGGATTGCAGGCACCGCATTTGTAGGTGAAGCACTGAAATACAAAGGTATTCGCCAGCAGCAACCTCTGCATTTATTAACAGTTCGCTTTAATGTGAGTTTATTCAGATGAATTTTACTTCTGCAGAAATTGTGAAAATTGAATTAGCATACGTAATCAGGTGGCTAATATTTTTATTCTCTCTCAAATACTTTTATTTAAACTCTGCTACACCTGGCTGGATCGTATGGTATGACGCTAGCAATCTTTATACTATTTCATGAAGTTCATCCAAATCTCCCAATAAAGCACATGTAATTTATTTCTTCATACAAAAGGTGTGCACTATCAAGAAAGTGGCTGAAACTGCTGGTGGGGAGACTCTGTGGATGACAGTATGTTATGGTCTTATCATCTGGTCATTTTTAAACACTTTGCAGGATGTGTGTGTGTGTGTGAGAACAAATAGGAATACTTTGACTAATGTGTGTTTGTGTGAAACACATTTGAAATATGTTACTTTGGCCACTATCACCATTGTTTTTTGACACAGACATTTTTAGAAGGATGCATTCAACAATGTAGCTATAAATTGCTAGGTTTTGGGGAGTGCCTGTAGGTAAAAATAAATGACCCTGCAGAACTGATAAAGTTAGAAAGTCATTAGTCTGTCTTTGCAGTGTTAGTGTGCATTTGTGTAATGCAAATTAGAATGCTTGTCTGTGGCCATTTGTATCGCAATCTGAAAATGATGTGTGCACAACTGATTTAGCGGCAGTAATTGCTCAGTACAGATATTTGTGGATTACAATGATAGCAGTTTGCATGGGCTTTTATGGTTGAAATGTTTCTGAAATTGGTACCTTTGTTATTACTGGTTCATACATTTTGTTTCACTACTTGTAGGAAAACATGTTCTAAAGTACAAATTTAAAAGACACTAACAATGTTGTTACTTTAAACAATAAATATAATTTAAAACAAATCAGAAAGGTGAATCAAAGAACACAGGTACTCATGCATGGTTCTAAAAATGTGTGCAGGAGGCCCACAGTTTGAAAACAGTCCAGGGACCAAGGTTCAGTTAATCCAGCACAGGACAGATGTATTTGTCAATAACTGAATTTCAATGCATTTTACAATGAATGTAAGCTTCAAGGGAAGAAAAGTTTACTGTTGATTGTGCCAAGTCTTTTTACAATGTGTGACTATTTTGTTTAGCAAATAGCTATCAGTGTCTGTACTATACAATTTGAAACAAAACATTTTAAATTAAATATACATCTCCAAAATCATTGGACTAGTAATGAAGAAGCCAGTAGACATGGCGACAAGTTTAAACAGTGCTCATAGTAAATGTGGAGAGAGAACCGTGGGGCACTGGAATGGCTGGGATAGGCTGCTCCCGTATCCTACCTAAGGCCCCTTTGACCATGAGCCGGCTCTGGGTGAGGGTGGAAGACATGGTTTGTATAACTCCTGTTGAATATATGGGAGTAGGTGGGCAGCTACACTGGTGGACTGAAATGTGGCAGGGAGGAAAGGATGGACCAGGAGAAGGGAAGAGCTTCCTAGCATTGTTTTAGGATTAGCGAGGGACAGGCCCTGGTGATTCTGTTACTGTTGTACTGGGTAAGGTTGTGAGGAATGAATGGTTATGTGCCTGTAAAGTATACAACATAGTAGAATAAGTCTGGACACAGGTAAGCACAGGAGGGTGTAATTTGTGTATTTTTTGCTGTTTGTTGGTTTGTGTAGTGAAGCACCACATAGTGGAATGTAAACAGAAGGAGAGATTGTACAAGTGGTGAACGTGATTTGGATTAAGTACGTTTATTTAAGTAAGTGGAGAACCTGAGTTCCTTTAGGACATGGAGAACATGCCTCTCAATTGTCCATATTTTGTTTCATATCTTTGGTCTGTTCCTCATATTTTTTTTAATTTTTTAGCTAATCAGTGGGGATTGAAATCAGTTTGTATTTCAGACATCATATCCTCCAGAAAATGCATGACAAAACAAAACTAGTTACGCTAGCAACTTTATAAGCTTATAAGAGCAATATTTCTCAGCCCATTATTTTGGCTTTGTTCAGATTTCTTGCACTAAGTGGTTGAGAGATACCGTGGAAAGGAAAGTATAAACGTAACAATTGGTAGGGGAAGCATTAGCTAATCAATCTGTGCATGTGCAGTCCATTCACCTGCTTAGTGCAAGATGAAAGACTGCTTGCAGTCAAATAAAATATCAGGACATTTGTAACAAAAGCTGAAAGAAACATAACATAGATGCACACAAATTCCTACACAAATACATACATAAAATGGGCTGTACCTTTACATCATAAGAGAAAGACAGAAGCATGGTTTATATGCAGGTAATGAGCATTGTGGGGTCGCAGATAACGTCTTATCTTTTCAGAGCTGCCAGGAAAGTGGATGCAATATCAGAGTAAGCAGACAGAGGTAGTGGTCCTCATTTTCCTAAAGGGGGAGTGGGGTGTACTCATTTGTATATCTCCTTCAGCTTGATGGGTAAGTATAACCATATATTAACAGGTCACAAGAGGAGGCCTCTGCACTAGCAAGAGGCAACCTCCCTGGGTGGGTTTGAATCACCGGCCTTTTGGTTAATATCTGAATGTGCTAACCAATTGCTCCACAGAGACATTTATCTCAACTCTTAGACATTTTGAGGGATGTTCCTGATTTTGGCTCATATTCAATTATATTTTTTTACCTGGGTAGTACACTGATCTCAGGACCATTTCCAGACACAGCCCAGATAAATAGGATCACATAACAAAAAAAGAAAGTTACTGTTTGTTGTTTTTGCATTTAAGTTACCTGTAATACATTGCACTTAAGTTACCTGGCACTTACTCACTAAAGCAATTATATAAGTCAGCACTAAAAACTAAAAGCACTACACCCTCACTCCCCACTGGCCCTTGTTTTCAATTATAAAGGAATTCCCAATGTTATTCTAGCATGTCCAATGGTCAGTCGTCAATCTCCTCTCCGGTCCAGCTTGTGAATCTGGGAATCTTGAGGCAATGTTACAACTGCCTCATGTACACAGACAACCTTCTCCTCCCAACAAATTCCAACACATGTGAGAGATGCAACCATATAGCCAAACTGGAGGCTAAGCTCTCTCAACTCAGTACTGGCATAACCAGTCAGGAGGAGAAGGAAACCACACTCACTACAATTCCAGTCTCACATAGACCTACCACGACAGCAAACCAAACACATAATCACACAAAAACATACTCGGAGGCTCTAAATAAAGATCTGCCTAAGCAGCAGAGACCTCCAAAGCAGACAACCAAGCAACCACTACCCCAAAACAAAACACGTGCAACACATATCTCACAAAGCCAGTGTGCCGAACAGTCACAGCCCTTAAGACTAAACAACACACCTGATACACTTGTAATAGGTGACTCTATCGTCAGGCACACTGATGTCCCGCTCACCAGGCTGAACAAGGAGAGGGTCATGGTGAGCAGCCTGTCGGGCGCTAGGATCCGCCACATAACACAAGCACTCAGGTCACTCCAAGGCAAATACAAATATGACTCAGTCATTGTCCATGCTGGTGTGAAAGACCTGAGATGTACCTCCCTGGACTACATGAAAAGAGACATAGAGGAGCTCTCTGAGGATGTAGCCCAGGCCGGTATGACCCTGACCTTGAGTAGCATCTTACCCTCACCAAGAATGATGCCACAATATGAAAACAAATTGATCAATTTCAACAATTGGCTTAAGTACTGGTGTCATTCAAAGGGGATCCAATGTCTGTCAGCTTGGGATGATATGCTTGACAAGCCACGATGCTTTGCTAGGGACGGCTTGCACCTGTCACCCTAGGCTTTCGGATATTGGCAAAGGCTCTTGCTATCCCCATAGTGCCTTTTTTAGGCAAGGCTCAAAAGACAAACCCACCTCCATAGGTATCACAAGGGATAAGAAACTAAGAGTAATGCTACTCAAAACCAGAAGTCTAAACCTCAAGATGCACACACTCGAAACTCTCCTTAGCATGGAGAACATCGATATCTGTGCAGTAACAGAAACCTGGTTCAGGGCTCCCGAGAGCACCCCAGCACTACCAGGTTATACCTCATACCATGCTTTTCAGCCCCAAAACTTGGACTGAACCACAAAAGGAGGGGGTGTATCGATATTCATCAAAGATACCCACACCTCCAGGTTGGTGGCAAAGCACGAAGCATCAGAGACTATCCATGTTCAACTAACAGTGGGTAAAACTGCCTTCCAGTTTATAGCCTGCTACAGACCACCCTCCCAAACCCAGGAACCCCACTCGGCCTTCCTGAGAACACTGGAAAATATGCATTTCTCTCCAAACACCATTATATTGGGCGACTTCAACTACCCAAACATGGACTGGGAGCATTACTCTAGCTCCAACACCCTAGCCCAAAGGTTCCTAGAATTTATTAACTCAAATGCTATGGAACAACTTGTTACCACTCCCACAAGAGGGGAAAACATACTGGACCTGATCATCACCAACATGGGGACTCTATGCTCCAGACCAGAAGTGTATCCCTCACTGGTAAGATCAGACTATAAACTAATCTCACTGGATATTCACATCCCGACCCCACCCCCTGCCCAGAAAACCACAGTGAAAAACTTCTCTAAAGCAAATTTCACACTCCTCAAAACCGAGGTGGAATCCTTCAAAGCCCCAGGGCCTGTGGAAAATATGGCCCACACCGCAGAATCCTTTATAAACGCATTCCATGAACGCCTTCAGGAATGCATGGATCATGCGATCCCAAATAAAACCAAGACCCAATCCTCCAAAGGCAGACGTCCTGTCTGGTGGACCCCAGCCATAAACAAACTATACAATAGAAGGAGGAAGCTACTAAATGATAGAGCAAAATCCCAAAAAGGGAAGGCATCACTGATCAGTGTTAGCAAAAAACTATGGGCACTCATAAAATTGTCTAAGGCCAGCTTTGAGAGATAAACTGCACAGGACACTAAGGATAATCACAAGGCTTTCTTTAGTTATGTTAGGAACCTGGGTGGTAATTCCCAGATATGCTCAGAATTAGTCCAAAATGACAAAAAATACACCAAACCCACAGACATTGCCAACATCCTAGCTGACAGGTTCAGTGCACACTCCCCCCCCCCCACCAAAAGGGCAAATATCTATCCCAGAAGAGTGCTGCCCCCCTGACATCTCAGATGCTCAGGTAAGAGCCACCCTCTCCAAAGCAAAAAACACAGCATCAATGGGACCAGACGGTGTCCCGGGCTGCGTTCTACATGAACTCCAAGAAGAGCTAAACCCAAACATAAAACTACTGTTCAATCTCAGCCTTACTACAGGATATGTGCCCAAAGAGTGGCGTACAGCAACAGTGGTCCCTCTCCATAAAGGTGGTGCCTCAACGGATCCTGGAAACTTATCGCCCCATAAGCCTGACTAGCTTGGTCTGCAAAGCTATGGAAAGGATCATCATGTACCTCATAAATAAAGATATTGGGGACCTACAGACACTGGATCCTACCCAGTTCGGCTTTGTTAAGGGCAGATCCTGCCTCTTAAACCTGGTTGATTTCTTTGAAACAGTCTCCAAAGGCCATTAACGAGGGGAAGGTGGTCCACACAGCCTACCTGGACCTCGCAAAAGCCTCCGATACAATACCCCACTCGGGCATTATAGATAAGCTCACCAGCTTAAATATAAACCCCTATGTCACTAGATGGATTGCAAAC
>NC_056729.1:1818871572-1818904072 GCF_019279795.1 Protopterus annectens | reverse complement strand
CCACTCCACCTATCTGGACTTACTTGAATCCATCAAGATTCAATCCTTTACTCTGATCCTGAGTGACTACCCAACTATAGAGTGGAAGACGTATGCTAACCCAATCACAAATACTTAGAGATTCCTCAACTTCGTCACTGCGAATGCATTGGATTAGCTGACTGACACCCCCATAAGAGGTGAAAATATCCTGGACCTGGTACTAACCAGCATGGGTAGCCACCATAGCATCCCTACAGTGTCATCCTCCTTGGTAATATCTGACCATAAAGCAATCATTTTCGAAGTTACCATCTCCCCTGACCCTCCCTTGCTAGGGTTGAACAAAAACAATTTTCCAAAGCTGACTACAACCTCCTGAGAGCAGGTACAAGCAGCTTCAGAGCCACTGTCCCTTCAGTTGGAACATGCACTAATGTCCAAGCCTATATCAAAAAACTATATGAGCACCTACATTGCTGCATGGCTTCAGCAATACCTGAGAGAACCAAATCATCTTCCTCAGGGAAAAGTAAACCTGTCTGGTGGATAGCAGCAATAAACAAACTCTATAATAAAAAGAAAAAATTACTGTCCAGAAAAAAGTTTCTGCCTCTGACCGACGCCAGCCTTATATACTGGTATTCGCCAACTGGATATGACTGCAGCACACATTAGGCGAGAGAGCAGCAATGGGGGGGAAGACATCAAGAAGGAGCAGGTGCCAAGCTCGAAGCAATCTCTCCTTTGTCTGAACAAGCAAATAAGGTCACTGGTGAAATCCTCTAAGGCTAACTTCGAGTTCAAATTGGCCACATTCACCAAGAACAATCACAAGGCCTTCTTCACATACATCCGCAATCTCAAAGGTAACACTCAAATCTGCTCTGAAATGGTGGTCAAGAACACCACATACAAAACTGCCATAGATATAGCTAACCTGCTGGTAGACAGGTTCAATGAAAACTTCACCCATCTGTCCATCCATCAGTAAACCAGGACATCCCAAGCACCTGCTCCCCTCCCCTCATCACCAGGGAGCATGTCTTTCATGCCCTCTCAAAGACGAAAAATGCAGCCTCCATGGGACCCGACAACATCCCTGGCTGCATCCTACATGAACACAGGCAAGCGCCGTCAAGCACCATTAGGCACCCTAGTCAACCAAAGCCTTATCACCAGCTTCGTCCCAGCCGAATGGAGGGCAGCCACTGTTATCTCTCTACACAAAGGTGGAGTTTCCACTGACCCAGGCAATTATACGCCCATTGGCCTAACTAGCGTGATCTGCAAGGCCATGAAATGCATTATCATGGACCTCATAAACAAGGATATTGGCAACCTCTAAATGCTTGACCCCACACAGTTTGGTTTTGTCAAAGGAAGATCATGCCTGTTAAACTTGGTCAACTTCTTCGAAACAACTGCCAAAGCCATGGATGAGGAGAAGATGGTGCACACTGCCTAGCTTGACCTAGCCAAAGCCTTCAACACTATCCCCCACTTGAGCATAATAAACTCTTCCAGCTAGGCATTAACCCATTTGTTACCAGATGGGTATCTCACTGATAGAACCCCACTCAGTCAAAATAGGGAAAGTCAGCTCTAGTCATAGACCCATAAAAAGATCAGTCATGGGGCCTCCACTGTTTGGGATATACTATTCTGAGGTGCAGGCCAAAACCAGTGGTCTGCGGCTGGCCAAGTTTGCAGATGACTGCAAGCTGGGCATGGTCTTCAATTCCCCTAGTGAGGTGAACATCTTCCAAGAGGGCTCTACCCAAACTAATGACTGGCGCCAGAAGCATGGCCTCAAACTGAATGGCAAGAAATGCATCATTATCCCTTTTGGGGAAAATGGCATCCCCACCAATTATCACATTAATAACAAAGTGCTAAGCATGCAATCAGTCGTGAGGGACTTTGGCACCCAGGTTGATAGCAACCTGACTTTTGACCACCACATTGTCTCTGCTGTACAGAAGACTTTCTACATGACCCACCTCATAAGTAAGGGTATTTCATCCAGGAACAAGGAGGTCATAACATCCCTGTATTCCTCCCTTATCAGACCCATTATCAAGAACAATGCCCCCTTCAGCATGTACATTGCCAAGTACATGCAGCAGCTGGAGAGACCACAGAGGTTCCTGGCCAGGAAAATCCAGGGTCTCAAACACCTATCCTATGCAGATAGGCTAAAACCCCTGGTCCCTCGTCTCAGTCTCATACAGACTGCTGAGAGGTGACCTGTGTCTGGCTTCCAAGGCCATCTCAGACCCAGCCTTGATGTAGTTGCTGCATACCCATAAGTCAAGCTCCACTTGTGCAATCTGCATGCAAGGCCTCATCTTGGTCTGTGACATTAATAGAACTTGTTGCCAGGATAGATTTGTATCCTGAAAACTCCCCCATTTGTAGAATAGACTCCCTTCTCCATGTCAAGCAGAGTACCTCACTAGCCTTCTTTAAGAGGAACCTGGACGACTGGATGGGAAACAGAAAATAAACCCCTGGGATTCCACCTGTGTCCCTGCTGGACAGGGGAAACAGGTGCTGACTTAGTGGGAATATGGGTGAAATTCTTGGCTAGGTTTATAAGGGCCTCCAAGCCAATAGTCTAGTATTGTTCTATGAACCTATGAATCTATGAAAGGACACACTGCAGCAGTACTGGCTATGTTGAAGGTAGGCCTGCAGAGGCTGAGATTGTCACTTGAACCCGCATAACGTCATCTCATCTACCTGGTAGGGGGAGTAGCGATGGTGGCAAAACGTAACAGAATAAAACGAAATCTGACTTAAGACAACCAGCGTCCTGTGCTTCACTAGAAACACAGGATTCCAAAAAACATTGCTCGATCGAGAAAACAGCAAAGAACCGATACCAGAAGCGCTATCTAAAATGTTAAAACTGATCTGCCATGGCAGGTAAAAGTGTAAAGTTATAAACATAAAAGATGACTAAAGTCTGCCTGAGGATTTATATATGTACAAAATATGAATATTCCAATGTATTATACAATTGATAGAGATTTTGTCTCCAGGATATAGGGTTGCCACCTTTTCAAATACCCAAAGTGGGACATTTCTTGTAGAAATGTCAGACTTTGCAGGACAAAATGCAGAACTTCACTTTTTTGCCAAAATAAAAGCTTTTTTTTGTAGCATTTGAGTTGCTTATGCTACTTCATATAACATTTAGGTGTTTCAGATAAAAAAAAAATAACTGTTTTATGCAACTATTAAAGAAAACTTAGAAATATTTTTGTCCTAAAATGTCAGGACTTTTGCCATTATTTGATTTTTTTTTCGCAGGACAGAACTTCCTAAAGAGGGATTGCCCCTCGCAAAGTGGAACAGGTGGTACCCCTACCAGGATACAAATGAGGATCTGACACTACTGCATTTTGTTCTGAATCACATTTGAAGAATCGTTAGAAGGAAACATGACAATTCAGCATGACACACAGAAACATAAGGGTGACAAAGGTTAATTTGCGTGCTAAAGCAAGCACGATTGTAAACGGTTACAGGGCCACTCCATCTTGTATCTCAAAATTAATACAATTAAACTTACCAGGGAAATCCTAAGAAACACTTTTGCCACCTCTATGTTTATACAAATAAACTATTACATGCCACAGCTCTTCAGCAGATTTTGCTTTTCATGAAAACATGTTCTGCTTTTGTTTAATATTGTAGTTCTTAGTGGTGGTGTGTATGCTGGTTGTTTTAATTTGAAGGTTTTGTACTGTAAAAGCTTTGGAGCAAACTCAGATCATCTTGAGTAATAAAGCTTCACATTTTAAACTGCTGAGATTTTAGGAGAGAGAATACCGAAATACAAGGAAAATCAGATATGCTTCTGATTCTTTAGTTTTGCAGAGCGCACCTGATTTTTCTTCCATTTTATTCTGCCCCTCTGCATATGCCAATGCGGCTGGACTTTTTTCTTTTGGTATATTCTTGATTTACAATGGCCATGCTGTTCTCATTTTTGAACAGTACTGACCTTTTATTGTGTCATTTGTAATTATTCAGAATGTTTTGTTGGTATATGTCAAACATTACCAATACCTAAATTTATATAATTTTCCCATGAGTGAATGGAGTGCGGTTCATAATGAAAAACAGAGTTTCAACAGGGAAACTAAAACATCAAAAACATATTATAATCATCATTTAATTTTCAAACTGCTTGCATCTTTGACAGTAGGAATATATAAAGAAATAAAATTGTTATTGTATCTTTCGGCTTTTCCTGGTTAGGGGTCGCTGCAGCGGAAGTCCGGTCCGCTAATGATTGGCAGCAGATTTTTACGTACCGAGTTGCCAGCCCTGACGTACAACCTTCAACGAAGGTACGCCCATTCATGCATGTCTCCACACACAAGATGCTTTAGCTGAGGATCGAACAAAGAAATAAAATTAATTGTAAAAAAAATACGCATGAAAGGATAACAATATACTTTTTTCTAACTTTCTCATTCCTTATTGTATCCAGCTGTAGAATGAGGCAGTTAGAGTCACACCAGGATGAAAACATAAAACGATTGTTAGCAACTCATGTAAATTGCAAAACACAAAAAAAGTTACATATTGTCACCACATGTTAACACCCAGGCCTTTTGTGAGAACCATCTGTTATATTTTGGAAAAGGTCACTACAAACCAACAGGTCAAACTGTTTAAAATACTGGAATAAGGGTCCTTATGTAAAAGTGGACAAAACCATAATTGTCTTATGCTGGACTCAAGATTTATGGCTGGCCCATCTGACCCCATGTCTACATTTGAGACACAAGGTTAAAAACAAACCTGGTATGTCTAAAGTAGGAAGCATGTGTAATTACTAGCGAGGCATCAGGTAAGAAGGTTGCATACCTACTGGGCTATGATTAGATGGTTACATAGCTTCAAGGCTACTGGGTCTCTGCAGAATGCTATAAAGATAATTTTGACTACCCTAGTGAATCTGGTATTGACCATCAGTGGTAGGTGAACATCTTGGTTGGGAGAAGCGTTGCTCTTATCAGTTTATTGTATTTAAAAATGAAAGGAAAATCAATATCATTGGTATTTGTGAGGGTCTTCTTGTCACACTGCTGGGTTTGAAGATGTATGGAATAACCAACATGTTAATAGTGTTTACAGAGGGCCTGGTGGGATAAGTATAAATGTTGGAGGTACAAGGCAAATAGCTATCGGTAATGACCGTTTAGTGAAAAGACAAGAGAAACTTAGAAACGAGCAGAAAAGATTGGTTGTGCCAGTAAGGGAAAATCATGTGACCTTCCGTCAGGTAGAAAAGAGAGAAGAGTACTGTGGTGGAAGTAGGACGGCTTGCAAAACTGCGGAAGAAAAAAAGAAGCCATGTACTCACCAAACATTCCCATATGTGGTATCCATTGCCATTCTTCAAGTGCTGGGTTTGGATCCGATCCTTGGCTCTGACTAAGCCACTTCTTCCAGCTTGTGAACACAAACCCTCGAGCTTCTCCCTTTATCCATAATGCTCTCATCACCTTATGTACCTCAGATCTTGTTTGCTGCCCCATTGACATACAAAGTAGCAAAAAATTATCGCATAGCAGAATCTGGAAGTCAAAGGAACAAGGGTTCCTCCAGCATCCTTCAGTCTTTCCAAGAGTAAAGCAAAGGAAGGCGGTTGGTGGGGGGGTTGAGGAAGAATGATAATGGACAACACGGATGGAACATTCTGGTAAGTACAGCACTACTTTATCTGATGTTGTCATTTTCATTCATTCCTCAACTGTTGGGACAGAGTCCCCAGCTATCGAAATCCCAGGACGACTCTGAGGAAGGACGTTTCTGAGCACATCTGAGCCAAAGGCAGTTCTTCCGCTACAGACCAGATCTACTTTGTAATAAGCAATAAATGTATGATGATTAGCTCAAGTTGCAGCTGCACAAATATTATCCAAGGAAGTTCTACACAAAAAAAGCTGAAGAGGTTGCCATACACCTGATAGAATGAGCTTTTGTGGCTTTGCTAAAGGTAGACCTACTTTTTGTATACAAAAGTAATACAATCAGTCAGCCATTTAGCTAAAGTCACTTTAGAAACTGAGTTCCCTAATTTTAATTCAGAAAAGGAAACAAATAATTGATTGGATGTCCTCAAACTTTTGGTTCAGTGCAAATAGAAATGTAACTGTCTGTGAACAACATACATTCTCCTTTATTTGAGAAATTTGGAAAGAAAACTGGAAGGTTGATAACCTGTTTAACATTGGATTCTGACACTACCTTAGGTAAAAAGGAAGGATTTGTCTGTAAAGATACCCTATCCTTGTGAAAAATCTAATAAGGAGGTTTAGATGACAAAGGCCAAAACTCATAGACTCTTATGGAAGAAGTAACAGCAAACAGGAAAATAGTTTTCCAGGTCAAAAATTTTAGTTCTCACTTAGCTGATGGTTCAAAGGGGTTGTGTTAAAGCTTGTAAAACAACATTTAAATCCCAAGGGGAGTAGGATCCTTTAAAGGCAGTCGGATTATATATGTTCTCCTGAGAAAGGTGTTGCAAAGCTTAAAGATGCTAAGGATGAATTTTTTTTTGTCCTATATGAAAACTGGAAATGGCTGCTAATTGAACTCTTGACAGCTGAAGAGCTAGCCCCTTCCTTGAAAACCGTAGCTAAAAAATCTAGAACCTTAGAAACTGGAGCTGAAAAGGGATCTAAATTTTGTTTATATGCCCAAAAACAAATCTTTTCAATTTACTTTTCTAAACTTTTCCAGTGGAAGCTTTGTGGGATGATAATAGAATGTGACAAACAGAAGAGGAGAGTCTGTGTTGTCTAGCAACCAAGAGAATCGGAGAAACCATGAGATCAACTTGATGTCTGGATGAGTCATGTCTGTTGGGTGAGACAGGAGGTCTGGAGTTGGATCCAGAAACCAGGATAGATGTAGCAGATGAGGCCAAAGGAAGGGAAAACCGATCTGACAAGGTCAATAAGGTGCAATGAGGATAACTGTGCTCTTCATGTGAGAGGTTTTCTTGAGAAAGTTGGGAATGAGGACTAATGGGGCTTAGGCATAAAGGAGACCAGAGGGCTAATTGTGAAGTACAGCATTCCTCTGTGACTAGGGCAATAAACCTACAGCACTTGTTGAGGGGAGATGCAGAAAGATTGCAGCAAGGTTGGCCCTATCGACAGAAAATGTGCTTCGCTACTTTGATGTTGAGAAACCACTTGTGAGGCGTCAGAATGGACCTGCTTAACTTGTCTGCAGTCACGTTGGACTTCCCTGGAATGTGCATTGCTATAAGAAAATGATTGGAGGTGATCACTCATTGACATACTTTCAAAGCTTCTTGACAACGGGGACAAGATCGGTTTCCCCCTTGCTTGTTTACGCACCAGACTACCGAAATATTATCCATCTGAATCACAATAGTTCCAGTTGGGAGAGTGTCTTGAAAGTCCTGCAATGCTAGGAGAACAGCTGTCATTTTCAGAACATTGATATGTGTGTTGGCCCCTTCAGGTGATCATGCATCTTGGACTGTTCTTCCCAAGTAGTGCCCTCCTACCTGACCTGAGAGGTGTCTGTGGTCACTCTGCCTTGGGATGAACATTGGGACTGCCTGCATGTATTTGCATAGAATGGATCCACCAAAGAAGAAAATTTTTGCAAGCTTGAGTTATCTTGACTGGGCTGAACAAAGGATGTTGGAGAATGGATCTACTTCATATGGTCGAAATATGGCTGAGACCATTGAATAACAAAAAAACAAAAAAAAAAAAAAAGGTACCTTCACACTGCTAGCAGGGGGGCTACACCCCCCTGAACCCCCACACCCTCCACAACTTAAATATACCAACTCCGAGATCACAGTACAGTGCAGAAGATGGAAATCTTTACATTCCGGACTGTACAGAGATGCTGGTTCTGCATAGCCGACATTTGGAATGTCGATCATATGGTCTCGGCCATATGGTCTTTGAGATTCTGAAATGTCGACCATGTGAAGGGGACCCTGGAGAATAGACCATTGAGTTGTAAGTGTCCATTGGAGAATTCTCATATGGAACCTGGGCAGTGGTACAAGGATGATTGACACTAACATGGACCTCAAGACTTGGAGTATCAGATGGGCTGAAAGAGTAGAGTTGAGAATAATTTTTTGACTGGAACTGAATAGTTTGAATCCAGGACAGAAGAAAATAAGTTATTTGACTGCCTTTATTGAAATCAGCTCCAATGAATTCTAGAGTTTGAGCTGGATGGAGATATGATTTGTTGTAATTGATGGATATCCGAGATGAGAGCAGAGCTGGAGTAACTAGTCTCTTGCTTGAATCAGTTGATGTCTGGTTAGAGCTGTGATGAGCCAGTTGCCCCAGTATGGAAACACATGAAAATCCAACAATCTCAGGCAAGCTGCTACTACTGCCGTGCACTTGGTAAACACCTCGGGAGCTGTGGTAAGACCAAAGAGCAGTACTCTGAATTGGTAATGACTGGCTCCCAACTGGAAGCATGCATATCTTCTGGATTGCCTCTTCATTTTGATATGATAGTACACACCCTGAAGATCTAACGAGCACATCCAGTCATCCTTGCACAGAAAAAGCAGAATGGACTGAACCGTGACCATCTGGAACTTTGTCTACTGAACTGATCGATTTAGTTTGCTGAGATCCAAGATTAGTCTCCAGTCCCCTGTCTTTTTGGCACTAAAAAGAATCTTGAGTAAGTTATGGACCTTTCTGGCCTGAGGAATCTCTTCAATGACTCGTATTTCTAGCAGCTTGTTTATTTCTAGTGCTGCTGCATCTCTCTGAGTAGAGCCGTAGGGATTTTCTTTGAACCTGTTGGGTTGTATGAGAAAATGGCATGGCATAACCTCTGGATATTATCCTCCACACACATGAAGCTTTTGTGATTTCTAACCAGGGTCTCAGATGCAGGGGACTGATGACCCCCGCTGGCTCCAGAGATGGAGTGTTGGGCTTCTTTTCAGGAGCACTGATAAGTATGACTAAATCCCTGGTTATGTTGACCATCTCTGCTGTGAGGACAGTGTCTTCTGTTAGCATCCCCCCCTCTGCCCCTGGGGGAACTGTCTCCGTCTGGATCTTGGAAGGGGACCCCTTTTGAACCTCACTTTCCATCCTTTTCATTACAACCTAAAAATGGTCTGTTAAGGGGTAGAAGAACATACGCCCACAGCGGACAGGATCTTTCCTTCTTGTTCACACCGGAGGGTGTGTCTTACTTTGGGGCAAATAAGGAGGTTCTGTCAAAGGGGGCATTGACGAAAGATGATGTGAAGGGTTCCACAAAGTCACGTAAGTGCATTCAGGCATGTCTTCTAATGGCAATGCCTGAACCCGCTTCATGGATGAGTTTGAAATAGACTGAAGGGTAGCCAACTGCAAAGAAATGGTGCTCTCTACCTTGGAGGATGTGGTCCCAGAGAGGGATTTGAAAAATGATTTTATCAAATCTTTCTGAAATCTCATAAAAAGTTGCTAAGTAGTTCAGAGACCTAAGGGCAAAGGTCAGTGAATCATAAGACATGCTTCCCAAACCTGTCCACTGCCCTAGACTCTCTGTTGGGGGGGGTGGACAGAGGAACTTAGTTCTGCCAGTGACTTCTTAGTGGCTGCCACTATGGCCATGGCATTAACAGATACTCCTTTACTCCAAAAGATTCTATCCTTAGGTGGTGCCAGGATGCTAGCTGGTCTCAAAGGGATAGGCTGAATCATTCTCGCTCCTTCCATGCCCGTCGAAAGACTAAATCAATAAGCTCATTGTCAGCCAGAGACACCCAAGAGGTAGATGGGCCAGTGCCAAACGCCTCCAGGAACACAGACTCCTCTTGGGAAGGGTTATTGTGGGACCAACCACCCCTTTGCTTTTAGGAGCTCCAAGATCTTTCCAAATGAGACATCACTGGGTGGTAATCTATGGGGAAGCCTTCACCTTCAAAGTCAGTGCCCTCAGTGATTGACTCTTCTGGGGTGTCTAACAGCCTCTTTTGTATGTTCTCTTCTGAGGAACCTCCTCAGTGGGGTGCTCCAGGGAAGTACCAGAAAGAGACAACTATACCCTGCTGGCTGGATTGGAGACTGGTTCGGGCTGGCTGCCCCAGTGGAGCAAATTACTGAGGTTCTGAACAAAGAATCAAATGAGAATGGGGAGTCAGAACCAAAGAGGGAAGAGAAGTCTGAACTCTGAGAACTCTCCACAAACTTGAAAGCAGAACATCTCAGAGAAGAAGAGACTGAAAGATCTGATAAGGCTGGCTTATGGACTGCCAGATCCCTTCGTCCCAAAGGCAAACTACTTAAAGAGGGAGCTGCAGCTGAGCTGTCTAACACCAAAGCTCCACAGAGCAGAGACAACTCCAACAATTTTGGAGTTGAGCCCAACACCCCAGAGCCAGTTCTATAGTTCCAAGAGTCATCCGGCTCCAAAGTGCTCAGCACTGGATTACTCAGAAACACCACTGGTGTTGAAGATGCAACATCTTTGTGTCTGAGGTACAACTTCAGGACTATCAGATCTGATCTGATGGCTCCAAAACCAAAGGGCAGATCATAGAAGGAGCTAACAATGGGAAAGTGATACTGAGAAGGGTCTCCATTCCCAAAGGGTTCAGAGCCAAAGCAACTCTCATCTGAATCTGCGTCCTGAGGAACTTCATCATCATCCTGTCCACATATGCTTCTATAAAACTCTTAGAAGATCAAATGGACGACGCTGTGAAAGATTGTATGGGATACTGCTGAGGAGATTGGGCCAAAAGGTTAGATGGGAGCCAAGAGGGGAATCTGTTCTGGGAAAACCTGCAGTGAATGGGGATCCTAGGAGATTTGTTGGATCTAGGTTTTGGATCCAAAGATGTCAGATCCAACTTTTTGGCCCATTTGACAGGAAGCTCTGATGACAGAGCTGAAGCAGCAGAAGTTGTAGGATCTGGAGACCATTTACATTATTCTTTAGAACGAGAATTTAGAAAGATTTAAATGTAAGCAAGCCACTAAGAATTAATTATTTTTTCTAGCTATTAAAGCCAGGGTATTAAACCCTTTACAGATATCACAATCTGAGTCAAGATGAGAGGCTCTAAACAATAAATACACTTTGAATGTGCGTCTGAGATAGGGACATTGACTCTGCAGCTAAGCATTTTTTTAAAACCAGAATGAAACACCTTTTAAATATGAAAAATACGACGACATTACTGACAATGATAAGTAAAAAGGGAGTTCTAGAAAGTACTAGAACTAGGAAAAAGTACCAGCGATGGTTCAAGAACTACTCAAACAGTAACTTGAGAAACAGTTTAGAAAAAGAATTAATGGATTAAAAGGAGGAAAAAGCAAGCAGCACTTTCGAAGAAGTATGCTTGTTGTGCCGGTTGTGCGGATAAGGGAATATTCCCTTTCCCCATTGTAATGCGACGTCAGAGTGAGACTATTAAAGTGGAGGGCACAGCCCTCCTCAGGAGGGTGCAGGGGGGCATGCCCCTGCATAGAAATAGGTTTAATGTATTTATTTTAAACATACTTTACCACAAGCGCTTTTTCGGTGAAAAGCACTTTCGGTAAAGTATGTTTGGTGATAATGGATTTGTACTTTTGATCTTTCGATCAAAAGTCCTAGATCCATATATATATATATATATATATATATATATATATATATATATATATATATATATATATATATATATATATATATATATATATATGGTTCTACCTGAGATAGTCGACACTCCAGAACACCGACAAGCTAATCGCGAGCGTCAGAAGATCGACAATGCAGAAGACAGACGCGACGGATTAAAACACCGACGCCGAGGATGCCGACATGGGAAAAGGCTGTGTAAGTATGCGGTAGTGACGGACGTTAGGGTGCAAGTAAGGTAAGTGTGGATATTGACAGTCTGTGGGGATAGGGGTGGGTTAAGTGAGTTAGGGTCAGTGCGCGGGTTAGGTAAGTGTGTGGTAGTGATAGTGTTTGGGTTAGGGGCGGGTTAGGTAAGTGTGCGGTAGTGATAGTGTTTGGGTTAGGGGCAGGTTAAGTGAGTTAGGATTAGGGAGTGGGTTAGGTAAGTGTGCGGTAGTGATAGTCTTTGGGTTAGGGGCGGGTTAAGTGAGTTAGGGTTAGGGCGCGGGTTAGCTGAGTATGCGATAGTGACGGACCTTAGGGTTAGGGTTTGGGTTAGGGTTGTAGATAGTTGTATACGTGAGGTTTAGTGTGGGTTTGTAGAGATTTTGGTGTGCTTGTGTTGTGTGTGTGGTTTTTAGACAGGGGATGTGCTTTGTTTGTTGATTGTTGTTATTGTGGTGTGTGCAGTGTATGCGGTTTCGTGTTTGTGTACCGTCGGTTATTTCGTTGTCGGGCATGTGAGGTTTCGTGTTTCTGCACTGTCGATTATGTGGTGTCGGTGATTGCGTTGTCGGTGTTCTGGGGTTTTGATTATGTGAGGTAGAAAGTACAGTTTTGTACCTACCATAAATGTAGATGTCCGATAGTTATGCATCTGCAGTCATAACATATGGGTTGTCCTGCCTCGGGCAGCCCTTCGGTCGGCCGGATTCCAAAGTCTGGATCTGGCCTTGGCTGATGTCGCACTTTCCCAGACGTCAGAGCTTCTGAGGTATAAAGGCATCAGCCGACGCCATTTTCCTCAGTGTTTCTTGCCCCAGATGCCAGGTGCCCTCTAGGGAGGCTAAATTTGGATAAATGTTGAAAATTCCAAACAGTAGCAAACAAAATATATATATACATATATACATACAAACAAATACACCATAATAGATTCCCCCAGCTAGCTGAAAGAGGGGTAAGCACCCTAGGAATACCACAGAGGGGAAGGAGGGTGGGTAATCCTAACTGCAGATGCATACCTATTGGACATCTACATTTATGGTAGGTACAGTTGTCCTTCAAGGATGCATCTGCAGTCATAACATATGGGTAGAATACCATAGCCAAACTGGGGGAGGAGGTACTAAGATTATGATGGTGTAGTTAAGATCCCCTGTAAAACTGCAGTTGCAAAACCTGCTCGGGATCTGGAGTATAAAGGTAGATTGTAATGCTTGGCAAATGTATGCACGGAGCTCCAAGTAGCAGCTTCTAAAATGTCTTTGGTAGCCACTCCTCGTAGGAAAGCTGTAGTGGTGGCTGTGGCTCTTGTGGAGTGAGGACTGATATTTTCAGGAGTTGTCTTTCCATGAAAAGAGTAGCAGAATCAAATGCAATTTCCTATCCATTTTGAAATTGTCTGTTTGGAAATTGCTTTTCCTTGCACTCCAGTTGCATATGCTACCAGAAGCTGGTCAGTTTTTCTGCTGGTTTTAGTTCTGTCCAGATAGTAGCGTAGTTGTCTGTGCACATCCAAGGTGTGCAGTAGTCTTTCCCCCCTGTTCTGTGGGTTAGGGAAGAACGTAGGCAGATGAATAGCTTGGTTCAAGGATACCCTAGATACCACCTTTGGCATGAAAGTAGGATTGGTTCTCAGAGACACTCTATCCTGGTGAAAGATAAGGAAAGGCTGCACTGCCATTAGTGCCTGTAACTCGGATACTCTTCTTGCTGAAGTGATTGCTAGAAGGAAGGCAGTTTTCCAAGATAAGAACTGTAAGTCTGCTGATGCTGCTGGTTCAAAAGGGGGAAGTGTTAATTTTTCCAGCAAAAAATTGAGATCCCATGCAGGCAGAGGTGGTTTCCTTGGAGGTTTTACATTTTTGATCCCTCTTAAGAATCGTCTGAGGAGAGGTTGAGAGAAGATAGAAGGATCCATGTTGTACTCTGCTGAAATTGCTGAAGCATGAATCTTAATGGAAGAATAGGACAGGCCATTGTGGAACAGTTCTGCTAAGTATTCTAGGATGTGTGCTAGGTTTGCCAGTGTGACATTTGTACCCTTTGATGCACTCCAAATGAGGAATCTCTTCCATTTGGCTGAGTATGTTTTTCTTGTGGAGGGTCTACGAGCCTCTAGGATAATGTCCTTGACCCTCTGGGATAAAACAGTTTGGTTTTGTTTTAAGCAATTTTCCAGGCAGTTAGCTGCAGTGTTTTCAAGTTTGGATGCAGGGTCTTGTAGTTGTTCTGTGTTAGAAGTAAAGGCCATAGGGGTAGAGGCCATGAGTTCGTCTGAGACATGCTTCTCAGTAGCGGATACCAATGCTGCCTTGGCCAGTCTGGAGCTATCAGAATCACCTTTGGCTGTTCCTCCCTGATCTTCAGTAGAACTTTGTACATCAATGGGAGAGGTGGAAAAGCATACACTGTTAGGGCCTTCCAGCTGAAAGAGTGGGAGTCCACCCTCCAGGCTTGTGGGTGGTATACTCTTGAGCAGAATTTGTTCAGTTGGTGGTTGAGTGGAGAGGCGAACAGGTCTATCTCTGGCATTCCCCATTTGTTTAAAGTAAAAAAATCCCAAAAAGTCGACAGAAGCAGGAATCCTTCTTCAATATTTATTAAACAACGACAAATGAACGCTTTTAATACAATTCTTGTGTTTTCGTCCTGTGAGGGACTTCATCAGATAAAACATTCATGTTAAGATCCAGCTTTTATACATATATAATTAATGCCGTAACCAATCATTCCTTCCAATTAATTTAGATGTAGATGAACTTGTCCTTTTCATCAAAATTAAAACCTTCTCATAATAAATTATTTTAAATATTTTAAATATAAATGCTTAAGAATTTTAAAAAATCTTTATAAAAACTTTTATTATTGATACTAAAACTTTAATTTATATTGGTAGATGATTGTGAATACAAAAACAATTATACGAGAACTATTAAAAACCCACATTATACTTTTAAAATGTATATGGGGAAAGTCTGCCATCTGCTGTCATGTTTAAATATGACCACTAAATTCAAGTCTTAGCTGCTTTTAATTTCAACAATGGAAAAATTGAAATATATTCATTTAGCCCAGGGGGTCTATTAGCTTCCAAAGCTATTTGCCACCATAGTTCTCTGTAGCTAATAATATCCTCCCAAGGGCCACCCCTAATGTCCATTTTAATTTGATCTAACACAAAAAATCTGAATTTATATTCCACACATGTCTGTGAGTGTTTGTAGAGTGCGTTTGTTTCTTTACATTTTTTAATGTCATATACATGTTCATATATTCTCTTTTTCAGAGATCTTTCGGTTTTACCGACATAAAATGATGCACATTTTTTGCATATGGCTAAATATATCAAGCCTCTAGATTCACAATTAAAGTAGCCTTTACTATCCAACCATATACTTCTACTTTCCAAAAATAGTTTGTCCTGTTGTATTATAAAGTAAAGGCCATAGGGGTAGAGGCCATGAGTTCGTCCGAGACATGCTTCTCAGTAGCGGATACCAATGCTGCCTTGGCCAGTCTGGAGCTATCAGAATCACCTTTGGCTGTTCCTCCCTGATCTTCAGTAGAACTTTGTACATCAATGGGAGAGGTGGAAAAGCATACACTGTTAGGGCCTTCCAGCTGAAAGAGAGGGAGTCCAGAATTTCTTCAGTTGGTGGTTGAGTGGGGAGGCGAACAGATCTATCTCTGGCATTCCCCATTTGCTTGTTATGATTTTGAAGATGTCTGGATGCAACATCCATTCGTGAGCATCCGTTGTAGTTCTGCTTAAGCTGTCTGCTAGTGAATTCTCTTTCCCTGGTACAAATCTGGCCTGCAGTTGGATATTGAGATTCAGGCCTAAGTTCCACAGGTCCATTGCCATCTGGCATAGAGGGTAGGAATGCATGCCTCCCTGTTTGTTTATGTACCACATGACTGTGGTATTGTCTGTCCTTATCAGCAGATGTCCCTGCTGGAGGAATGATTTGAATGCCTCGATTGCATGCTTCACTGCCAGCATCTCCTTTAGGTTTATGTGCAAATTCATCTGGTCTTGAGACCATAGGCCTTGGATACACTTGTCTTCCATGTGTGCCCCCCAGCCTAGGTCTGAGGCGTCCGTGGTGATGGTCTGCCTTGGATGTGGTTTGTTGAAAGGCAACCCTCTGTTGGTCTGGCAGGCCTGTGCCCACCACAGGCATTCCTTTTTCAGGCATGGAATGATTGGTATCATGGTTTCTAGACTGTGCCTGTGTTGCGACCATACATTCCTTAGGTACCATTGTAATTTCCTCATATGCAGCCTGGCATGCGGGATCAAGATTATGCAGGATGCCATGTAACCCAGGGCCTGCAGGACTTTCCTTGCAGTAAGCTGAGTTTGTCTTGTCAAAGCCATGAAGTAGACTGGGAGTTGCTTTTGTTTTTCTTCTGTGAGAAAAGCCATCTGAGTTATTGTGTCCAGATCCGCACCCAAAAATGTTATCCTTTGGGATGGCACTAGTCTTGACTTCTGGATGTTGACTGTATATCCCAAGGCCTGTAACAGGTGTATGACATAGGCCAAATCCTTTATTAGTTTTGTCTTGTTGTCCGCTTGTATTAGGCAGTCGTCCAGGTATGGGTAGATTTGAATTCCCTGAAGCCTGCAATGTGCAATTACTGATGCCAGGCATTTCGTGAATACTCTGGGCACAGTAGATAAGCCAAAGGGCAATGCTGAGAATTGATAATGCTCTGATCCTGCAAGAAATCTGAGGTGTCTTCTGCAATCTGGTCGTATAGGGACATGCAGGTATGCCTCCTTGAGATCTAGAGTCACCAGCCAGGACTCCTTGCCCAACATGGGAAGAAGTTGCTGTAGGGTCAGCATTTTGAATTTTGACACAATGAGATATGTGTTTAGTGCGGACAAGTCGAGAATAGGCCTCCATTGGGTTTCTTTTCTTGGTACAAGGAATAGTCTGGAGTAAAATCCTTGGCCTTGTTCCATAGATGGTACCCTTTCTATTGCTTTCATCTGGAGTAAATTGTTGATTTGTCTTAGAGCCTCTGTCTTCTGGTTTGGTGGAAGATTTGGCATTCCGCTCTTTTTTGGTAAAGTGTGGAAGTGAAACCTGTATCCTTGGTCTATTGTTTGCAATGTCCATTTGTCTTTTGTAATGCAATGCCAATTTTTCGAGAATAAAGCCAACTTTCCGCCCAAGGGTGCTTCCACTTGTTCCCTGGTAGGCGGAATCAGAGCCAAGTCATTGTGTCTGTCCTGTGGAAGTGGTTGTAGTTGCAGCTGTGGCAGTACTCCTCTGGTTGGCAGGTTGCCACTGACGACCCCTGTAGGCACCCTTTGATTGACCTCTGCCTCTTGGGCATCTATTTCTGTCCCTCTGTGCTCTGGAGGTGTCTGGAAAGAACCAATTCTTTGAAGGCCAGTTTCTGCTGAACCTCGGAGGTTGGACCTGCAGAAAATCCTTTGCTGTTTGCACAGATTTTGCCTTTTCTTCCACTTTCTTTAGAATCTCCTGTGCAGGGGAGCCAAATAAACTTTGTTTCTCCATTGGAGCATCTAGGAGTTTAGACTTGACATGGTCTGGCAAGGATTGCTCTTTTAGCCAGGCATGCCTTCGAATTACTGCTCCAGTCATAGCTGATCTAAATGAAGCCTCCAGTGCATCATAGCCACATTTTAAGAAATGATTACTGACCTGCTGAGAGTTGTGTACCAAATCCTGAAGGGACTTACGGTCTAAAGGTTCAGGAGAAGAAAGCTTTGATTCAGCTGATCTAACAAATATTCCTGGTACTGTATCATATGGAATTGACAGTTTAATGCCCTGGCAGAAAGAGTAGCAGATGTATAAACCTTTTTTCCCCATCTCTCTAATGCTCTTGACTCTCTTTCAGAGGGTAGGGGGTTTTTGGCAGTGGCAGCTGCAACACCTTTTGGGCCCTGAGAAATAGTTTCTGGGTCTGCAGCATGGGCTTTATACAAGTGAAAGTGAGAATCCGGGACCCTGTAATATCTGTCAGGGGCCGGGGGAAGAGAATCAGGGGCAGAACTGACATCATTATATGCATCATCAACTACAGTTAGCACAGGTGGTATGGCTAAAGGCCTATGCTGTGGCAAGTGTAAAAAGGTCCTTAGTCTCTTTCTAGAATCAGAGAAATCCTGACCCTGCCATTGAAAGTGTTCCCTCATTGAGTGTAAAGTCTCCCCAAAGGAAAATTCTTCTGGAGGGGAGGCAGAAGGAATAGAGTCTTCTGCATCTGAATCCTCATAAGGTGAGTATGGCCCTTCCTGATGGTCTGATAAATCAGATCCATCCGAGGAGTAATCAGAGGAGAGAGGTTCAGGGGGTTCAGTCCTAGGCCTTTTGTCAGGAGAAGGTTGAGAGGCCCTGTCTGGGTGAGGTTGGGAACCCCTAATCAGAGAAATAAGGTCCTCAGCAAGGCTGAGAATTTGAGAACTTGAGGAAGGTCTCTGAGAGGTAGATTTTGCAGGTAAAGCTTTTGAAATTTTAGCTGCTTTAGCCCTGGAGAAGGCCTTAATAGACATAGAAGCAGGGGGCCTAGCTGCCCCACGTGCAGGAGTAGAAATGTCCAAGGGGATGGTGTAGGACAATTCTTGTGCGCTTGCTTCTTCGGTAGGGATTTCTGTAGCCGACTCAGCCGGGGCCTCTCTGGCCTCGGTTGTCGGAGATATGATTTCGGCAGAAGTAAGAACCGAGGACTCGGTTTCAGCCGAAACCGAGACACTCGCGGTAGGCCTAACCATGGTTTTAGCTGAAACTGCGGGCCGCGAGTGTCGGTCCTTTTCCTTGCGTTTTTTGGCTAAATGAGTAGTCAGAGTCTCCGACGGCATTTTATATGCAAAAGCGGATCCAAAAAACTCTTCTGCAAACTCCGACCGACGTCTAAGAGTCCGTCGGTTGAAGGAGGCACAGGCTAAACAAGCTGATACGTCGTGGTCTGGGCCTAAGCAAGGAAGGCAGTAAGAATGGAAATCCTTATGAGGTATTTGTTTCCCACAAGTTAAACAATTATTTACTTTGTCTGACATCGGCTGAGGCAAGAAAGAGTCCCGAACGGGGTACTTAGCTTTTTTAGAAGTCTTCGGTAGCTAAAATCTCTGGATCTGACCGACCGGCACTTGTGAACAGCTTCTGCTTCGGGAACCGCGCGGCAAGAAAGACCGAGGAAAATGGCGTCAGCTGATGCCTTTATACCCCAGAAGCTCTGACGTCGGGGAAAGTGTGACATCAGTCGAGGCCAGACCCAGACTTTGGAATCCGGCCGACCGAATGTTATGACTGCAGATGCATCCTTGAAGGACATCCATATATATATATATATATATATATATATATATATATATATATATACACACACACATACATATACACACACACACACACACACACACACACACACACACACACTATATTGTATTATATTCTAAGTTAACTCACCAAGTCAACATGCTCACTTGAGAGTTTACAGCAATCATGTCTAAGTGCTATGGTGGCAAACGAGATCTGAGGTATGTAAGGTAACAGGGGCATTATGGGCAAAGTGAGGAGCTTGACAGTTTCTGTATTCCACAAGCTGGAAGAAGCATCTGAGTGCGATCTGAGGATCAGATCCGAACCCAACAGTTGAGGAATAAATGAAAATGACAACATCAGATCTGACAGTTCAAGGATGTGCTAGAGGGAAGGGAAAGAAATTCTATGAACTATTTCCTGAGTAGAGACCTTTTCGCATGGACTGCCCCATCTATGGACATGCTCCCAAACAAAGAGCACACAAGCTCGCAGAAAACAGGATCAGTTGGCATGGCACTTGTAGAAGAGAGCCCTGGAACACATTCTTTCCACATTCCTATCATGTGAAACATGACATTTTTATTCAAAACAAACATGGAAAGACAAGCCTGGGGATTTGTTAACAATCATGTACACTTACATACATACGAGTATTTCAAGCACGGGCATTAATGTCCTTCTAGCTTGCCAATATACCAAAACCCTTGTTCCCCTAAGTGCCCAGGCTGCTCTTAAAAATATCTAAACTAGTACTTGCTTTAATGTAAGCTACTCTGTCAGAGAACCAATTGGTACACTTCTCATCCCTATAGAATCTTTTACTTAAGTTCATAGGTTGGTACTAAGCTATCAGCCCTAGGAACTATACAAGCCTAGCCATAACAATTTCCTGGTTATTTCTTTGCACAATATTTACTTCCCTGGACCCTGTCTAGCAGGGCGACTGACTTGATTCCCGGGGTCAATTTCCTATCTCATCACCTATATGATGAGAATAAATATTCCCAAGTCTCTATTAATGAAATTAACATAGCCTACAAAAAGATATATGTGGCTTTGTATGATTTATTACTGGAAGGTTTTATAGGCAGGAAACTATTGGAATTTTTGCAAAATCCATGCCCACAAGTTTCTTCTACATTTGGAATACCAAAAACTCACAAAAATGTCCATGACCCACCACTAAGGCCGATTGTAGCCGCAGAGGGATCTGTCACATCCCCTTTGGCAAGGTACTTGGATGTAAAACTAAAACATTTGGTAATGACAAATGAGATGTTGTTAAAGGACTCGTGGGATTTTATAAAGGAGTATTAAGCAAGAAATTTTTAGTGAGGATTTAATTTTCATCACTATAGACACTGTGGATTTATTTGGCTCAATACCGCATGCTATTGGCATTGAATGGTTTGAGGAATACCCAAGACAAGATACACATTTAAACCCTGATGAGATACATATTTGTATGCAATTGATGGAATTGGTTTTAAAAAAATTACATTTTCTTTCAAGGAGAATTTTTTCAGCAGACCTGTGGAGTGGCAAGGTGTGCCTTGATGTATGCCAACCTGATACTAACGGTGTGGGAGAAGTTTGTTTTGAACAGTATATATAAGGATTGTTTGGTATCTTACAAACATTTTTTAGATATTTGTATCTTTTGGAAAGGAACATTTCAAACATTCAAGGAATTTTATCAGTACATTTCCGAATCTACTGAATTTTTAAGGTTTACGTACAATATTGGCCATAAAGAAATTGCATACTTAGATGTCACTGTTTAGAAGGAAGGTAATAAATTTAACTCAAGGGTATACAGGAAGAAGACATACTCTAATTCTATTCTACATTACGCCATTCCATGAGAAGAACCATGAGAAGAAAGGTATTATTATAAAAAAGGGCAGAATAGATTAGTAGAATGACTTCAAATTAAGTTTTTAGAAAGGAATGTGATGTATTTGTGATGGTGGATTTGTGACGGATGATAAACAGAACTTTAATTACCTGGTAGGAAACAGGAGGTGGCTAGAGAGGGAGGACAGAGTAAATATGCCCCAATCTTGGATTTCGTTAGCCTGGGTGATGATTTATTACGTGTGAAAAAAAGAGAATGGGGGAGTTGGATATCCAATTCTTTCATCACTGAGATGAAGGTGGGGATGCCAATTTTGTAGAACCATTGAAAGAAAGGGAACTAGAAACAGTCACCAGTAGTGACCTTAAATTAGACTTTAGAACCCCTCCCCTTTTAAATGTGTAGGGAAGGAAGGAAGAAAAAAAAAAAGTGGAGGGTACTAGACTGAGGACTGTAGGGGCCCAAAAACTAAAAAAGAAAACTATGTCAAAATGTGGGAGATGTGCTGCGCCCTTTTTTCATTATAATAGTCGACTCTCCATTCCAGAAATAAAACCCTCCTCATGGCAGGGCAAGCTAGTAAGTAGACCAGCTGAGTACCATATCTTGCCTTATGTCAGTGCAAGGCATTCTATGTGGGAAAAAATGAGAGGAAGAAAAGAGAGGTATATGAAACGCTTATATGCCACAAGAGTAATACAAATAATAATAATGTATTATACAGATAGATAGAGGAAAGGGAAAAGGAAAGGTTTTTTTTATTTTTTTTAAACCAAGGAGAAGTGGTAAAAGGATATGGAGAAATTGGAATAATCCCAGAGAGAAATGAATAGAACCCACTTTACCTGAATAAATTATTATTTATTTATTAAAATAAATAAATACAATAAATTACCAATGAGATTTTGTAGTTGTTTTGGATGTGAAGAAGGTGTAAACTTTGGAGCCAGTAGGGGGAGCACAATTAACATTTTTTTTTAATTTCATAATCTTATATATCGAGCACTTTTATGATTTATTATCCTTAAGGAGAGATGTTTAAACATTTATTGATGCAAGCAGTTACAAGGTTTGTTTTACATTAAGAACTGTATTAAAAAGAACTTTTAAAGTACAGAATTGTTGTTGTAAATGAAGTTATTTATGTTAGTGGAGGTGAAAGGGATTGTGGGTAAAGCCTATGAAATGTTAATTTTAGTGATGCACTGTTTTATTGATGCATTTATATTTAATTGAAGTATTTAAGGTATCTAATTTAGTTTGTTAATTGTATCTGATGAAGGTGAGGACAAAAATGTATTTTCTAGAAGTATCATGTATGTATTGTGCTTTCTTACTGCATTAAAACTGTGTTAAGCCCATCAGCTGTTTCCTGCCTTCTGGGATTCCATTGAGGTGTGGATAACTTTTTCTAAGCTGCAATTGCACCTTTTTCTCCTTCATTGTGATTATGAATTTCCTATCTCCCATCCAATCATCAAGGTTCCTTTTGAAGAGGACCAAAGAGGAGCTCTGCTTGACATGTATGGGCAGTCTATTCCAGAGTATGGGGAGTCTCTGGGTCAGGAACCTATCCCTCCATCATGTTTTGTTCATTCTGATGACAAGGTTTAGATCCCTGGAGCGTGTGGCTCTGAGGGATTGGGATTTCTTTAAGTGTAGCATGTCCAACAGCTCTGGGTTTGACATCGCCTTGTACATTACGCAGAGATCACCTCTGTGTAGACGATATGCGACACAGTACAGCTACAGTTTTTTTTAGACAGCATATGGCATCTGCTTTAGGCCTGTGATTCTTTTAGTGAGGTATTTCTGCGGCCTTTCCAGTTGTTGCAGATGTCTTGAGAGGAACATACCAAACGGGGCATTTTATACTATAATTGGGCTAATGAGTCCAGTGGGACAATGACCTCCTTTTTTCTGGATGAAAAACCCTTAGTGATGTGTGCAACATAGAAGGATTTCCTGACTGTTGTGGTAATGTTGTTATCGAAGGGGAGACCCACTGTCCACCTGTGTCCCTAAGTCTCTTATCACACTTTCAGTGTTTAGTGTACTACCACCTATGTGGTAATTCACGGGTATATGTTTTTTCTCAAAGGGAATAACTAGACATGTCTTGGCATTGAGCTTGAGCCCATGGCTCTGGCACCAACCATCTGTTTCTGCAAGGCCCTTTTGTAGAATATCCACATCATTTGGGGATTCAATAATGGCTCCCAGTTTGCAGTCATCTGCGAACTTTGTTAGCCAGAGTCTCTTAGTGTTGGCCTGTACTTCAGAGAAGTAGATGCCAAACAAGAGTGGTCCCAGGACCAAACCCTGAGGTACTCCACTTGTCTGGAGCTGGATTTGGAGTCGGCTACTTTTACAGTGTGGGTTCTGTCAGTAAGCCAGTTGACAACCCATTGAGTGACATAGGGATTAATGCCCAGCTTAGTTAGTTTATCTATGATTCCAGAGTGGGGGATGGTGTCAAAGGTCTTGGCGAGGTCCAGATAGGCTGCATTAACTGCCTTATCCTCATCCACAGCTCTGAAGACTGATTCAAAGAAGTCAATCAGGTTCCGGAGACCAGATCGGCCCTTCACGAACCCAAACTGGGTGAGGTCTAGTTTTTCAAAGTTGCCAATGTCATTGTTTATAAGTTCCATGATAATACGTTCCATGGCCTTGCAGATCAGGCTCACCAGACTGATGGGGCGGTAGTTCCCAGGATCCAAGGTGGTTACCCCCTTGTCGAGGAGTGGGATAACTGTAGCTGTGCACCACTCAGTGGGCACAAAGCCTGAGGTGAGGCTATGATTAAACATGACACTTAGGTGAGGTGCCAGTTCATGAAGTACACAGCCCGGGATGTCGTCTGGTGCCATGGATGCTGTATTCTTAGCTTTGGAGAGTGCATTTTTTACCTGTGTGGCCGTTATTACCAGCATTTGTCAATCTTTCTGTATTGAGATGGGCCCTTTATGGGGTGAGAGGGGGGTGAAGTTGGTAGTGACTCCATCTGCCAGGATATTAGCAATACCCTTGGGATCAGTATATTTAATGCCATTCTGTTGTAGCTCAGAGCAGATCTGAGCATTGCCATTTAGATTCTTGACATAGCTATAGAATGCCTTGTGGTTGTCTTTGGAATCTTTGGCAATTTTATTTTTGTAACAAGCTTTGGAGGATTGTATGAGGGATCTCAGCTTCTTACTGAGGCTGGTAAGGGAGTTTTTGCATCCTGGGATTTTCCTCTTTTCTGCAACAGCTTCTTCCTTTTGTTGTAAAGTTTGTTTATGGCAGGGGACAACCAGATTGGCTTCCATTTTTTAGAGGAGACCATCTTGCTTCTATTTGGGATGCCAGGATTCATGCATGAGTGGATGTGCTCGTACAGTGCCTAGGTGTAGGATTCAGCAGTTGAACTTTCAGTTCCCGTCTGCATGAGTGTCATGAAGTTTGTCATTTCTGACTTGGGTAGCATGAAGATGACTTTGGAGAAGTCTTTTACTGAGGTTTCCTTACTGGGGGGTGGGGGAGGGATGTGGATACCAAGGGTGATTAGCTTATGGTCAGACCTGACCAATGAGGGGGTGACCATAGGTGTGGAGCATCGATTTTCCATGTTGGTAATGACCAAGTCTAGGATATTGGAGCCTCTGGTGGGACTATGTATTAGCTGATCCAGGGCATTGGAATTTATGCATTCCAAGAACCGTTGGGCAAAGGTGTTGGTACATGAGTAGTTTTCCCAGTTAATGGCAGGATAGTTGAAATCACCCAGTATTAGGGTGTTTGGTTGTATCTTAATATTTTCCAGTATGTTTAGAAAGCTGTAGTGAGAATCTAGGGGCATGGTGGGGGGTCTGTAACAAGCTACAATTTGGATTGCAGTCTTACCTAGTGTTAGTTGCACCTGGAGAATTTCAGATGCATTTTGTTGGGGAACTAGCCTGGTGGTGTGAATATGGATACTCCTCCACCTTTAGTATTTTGGTCCTGGCTTGGTGGCCGAAAAGTGTGGTAAGAGTTGTAGCCTGGTATTGAAGGGGTGCTCTCTGGATCGTTGAACCAGGTCTCAGTTACTGCACAGCTATCGATGTTCTCCATTTTTAGGAGTGCCTCGAGAGAGTGCATTTTGATGTTTAGACTTCTAGCATTGAGTAGCATTACCTTCAGATTTTGCATGCTTGTACCTGTTATGGTGGTGGTTTTGTCCTTTGAACTTTGCCTAAAAAGCTACTATAGGGGTGGCAAGAGCCTTAGCCAGTTACCTGAATCCCAGAGGCGACAGGTGCAGACCATCTCTGGCAAAGCATCGTGGTCTGTCGATCACGTCGTCCCAGGCAGACAGATACTGGATCCCCGTTGAATGACACCAGAAGCTTAGCCAATTTTTGAAGTCAATTATTTTGTCCTTGTACTGCAGTATCATTCTGGGCGAAGGCAGGATGCCACTCAGGGCTAGGATCATACCTGCCTGGACAACATGATCCGACAGCTCTTTCATGTCTCTTTTCATGTAGTCCAGGGTGGTACATCTCAAGTCATTCACTCCAACATGGACAATGACAGAGTCATATTTGCACTTGTTGTGGAGTGACTTGAGTGCATGCGTTATGTGGTGGATCCTGGCACCTTACAAGCAGCTGACTGTAATTTTCTCCTTGTTCAGCCTGATGAGTGGGACATCAGTGTGCTTAACTAGAGAGTAACCTATGACTAAAGTGTTGGGTACGTTGTCTTGCCTTAGGGTCTGTTTGGTGGCACACTGGTGTTTTGAGCTATGTGACACTTTGGTTGTGATTGGTGTTTGTTTGTGTTTCAGCTTTGGAGGTCCTTGTTGCATGGCCAGGTTACTGTTAAGGGACTCTGCTTATGAGGGTTTAGTGTTGCTATGTGAGGATGTTGGTGGTGTGGGTTTAGAAAGGCTATGTGTTGCTTGAGGTGTAGTATGGGTGTTAACCTTCTCCTCTTGACTGTCTAGCACAATCTTGGGTGGAGGGAGCTTTGCTTCCAGTTTGGCTATGTAAGTGCATCTCTCGCAGGTTGTAGTGTTGGGTGGTAGGAGGAGAGGGTTGTCTGTGTACATGAGGCAATTGCTACATTGCCCCAGTATGCCCAGATTCACCAGGTAGACAGGAAAACTCACCAGAAGCTGACCCTTGGACATGCCTGGTTTGGTGCTTTTTTTGTAAAGTACAATAGCTGTTTTCCCTTACCTTAGCAAGGTACTTTGCAATTACAGGCTGTTTAGTACCTACGATTAATTTCTCCTTATGTTGTCTGATGATTCTGTAGTACTTTTTGATAACCCCAAGCATTTCCAGGGTAGTTGTCTCTAAATGCGCTATATACCTGAATAAGATCGGGTCTATATTACATGATCAAATGATTAGGTGATCGAACACCTAAACATCGACCACATAATATTGAACTGCAAAATGAAGAATGCCATCGGGAAATGTTACCGTCGGCCAAAAAAAAAAAATTAACTTTACAGCCAAACTAACACCCCCCCCTAACTAAATATACCAACTCCAAGATTGCTCCACAGTG
The DNA here is from genome assembly GCF_019279795.1 of Protopterus annectens. Classification (NCBI taxonomy): domain Eukaryota; kingdom Metazoa; phylum Chordata; order Ceratodontiformes; family Protopteridae; genus Protopterus; species Protopterus annectens. Next base: position 1,818,877,495 of record NC_056729.1, on the reverse strand, counting down.
GAAAAAATGACAAAATCCAGTGAACGGCCAAGGGGAATCTTTCCCTGCATTAAATTGGCCATTCCCCGATTTTTTGCTTTCAATATTATGTGGTCAATGTTTAGGTGTTCGATCACCTAATCATTCGATCAGGTAATATAGACCCATAAGATCTCCTCTTAGATATCTGTAAGAGACACTGTACAAGTTCAGATATTTTAGTCTTTCATAATAACTTAAATTTTCCCATCCATGGATGCCCTTGGTATATTTCCGCTGTACTCTTTCCAGTTTACTCTTGCCTGTTTTCTTACTGGGTTTACATACTATTATTCCATATTCATGTTTGGGTCTAATATAACTAACAAACAATGACCATTATTTTTGATTTACTAGACTTTATAAACCTTTTTATACAACCTATATTTCTATAACTATCATTAACCAACTGGTTGACGTGATTAGAAAAACCCATAGCTGAATCTACCCATATACCCAGGTCCTTAAATGAGTCTACAGTTTCAATCATTGTGTGCTGTATTAAATATTCACCTTTCAGTTTATGTCTCCCATATCTCATATGCTTAGTTTTTGATGTATTTATCAGCATATTATTCTCCTGTGCCCAAATGGTCAATTTAGTCAAGTTATTTTGCAGACATGTCTTATCAGTAAAATACGTAATCAGTTTACCCATTTTCGGCTCACCTGCATATAGACTATAGAACACCTCAAATGAAAAGGTTAGATCTGAAAGATACAATCTAAACAAGTAAGGCCCTAGGACAGAGCCCTGTGGGACTCCCTAACTATAACCAAGGATTTCACCTGTCCAGTTGGTGTGTGATACTTGCCATGTCCTATTTGTAAGCCATGCAGCTATCCATCTTACCAAGAGTACATCAATACCTAGTTGTACTAATTTATTGATCAGTGTTTTGTGTATGACCCTGTCAAATGCTGAAGTTAAATCTATATAAATTACATCACTGCACAATTTTCCATTCGTAGCTGTTATTATATTGTTATAGATCATGTTACAGGTGGTAATAGAGCTATATTTTCAACATATGCATGCTGATATATGGTTTCAAGTCCCAACCTATCCAATTCTGACAATAACTTATCTAAAATTACCGTCTCTATTATTTTTCCACAACATGAAAGTAGACTTAAGGGTCTATATGACTCTGGGTTAGTCCTACTCCCCTTTCCCTTAAAGACAGACTTAATAAGCACGTCTCCAATCTTGAGGAAACTCCCTATATTTATATGACCTAGTGAATAATAGATATAACAGTACTGTAAGTTCTTGCTGAAGTGTTCTCAGGTCATTGTTACTAATTCCCTATCCTCTATGTGCTTTGTTTGGATCCAGTTTGTGCAGTTCTTTTTCAATATAATCTAATTTGATTCTAGTATCACTCATTCCTAACCCTTCTCAATCAGCAAGCCTCCCCCCTTGAACCAAACGGATCAAAACCAATCCCTGCCCATGGTTATCAAAAGATACTAAACTAGTCTTTCACCAAAGGGACAATAAAATGGAAACAATATCAAAAATGTAAAAACCCTAACACCCCCCTAGAGTATAAGCAACTATGAAACTCCGCAAAAAAAAACAATTAAGACCACAAAGCCCACTACTCCAAACTCCAGTCCTTGCACTCAACAAATCCCCAAAAATTCTGGGACTCCATCACATCCATGCTGCATCCTGGCAACAAAGAAAACCCCTGTCCAGACCCCAACTTCTCTCCTTCCCACCCCCTCCTGCCCCAACCACCACCCCAATCATCAACCTTCCTCTACATCCTTCTGCCTCAAGCCCATCCCCAAGAGCACTATAGAAAGACTTCTCCTTGAACCCTGTTGCAATGCACCTGACAATCGTCCACCCACCTTCCTCAAACAATCTGCAGACAGCATTGCCTATTCCATCTCTATTCTGATAAATAGATCCATACAAGAATCATATGCCCCTTCTATCTGGCACCATGCTTACATCAACCCCCTCCACAAAGATGGCAAAAATACTGATAACCACCAACTGCAGGCCTATTGCCATTCTTTCCCCTCTTTCTAAAATTTATTTTATTTATTTTATTTTACATTTGTTGACCGGGATTGTCCAACTGAGCTGAAGAACACTTTTTCAGCAGAGGCCCGGGAAGAAAAGCTCCAACATTTTAAACAATTTTCATTATAAATTAGCATTAAATAGCAATGTTACAGGATTATTATAAGGCATTAAGTAGGAATACAATGCAATAATCAGGAGTATAGCAAAACTATTTCAAAATGTATAAAAAGAAATATGTCATTAAGATGAATATAATTTTATTTGGGTAAGTTGTTACAAAACCCCAGTTTTATCATAATGTAGTTGCATGAAGACAATTACAATAGAATATTTCTCTGAGGTGATTTGCTTAACAGATTTTTAAAAGACAGTAGAAAGAGTAGTCAAGGAAGATTAGAGAGAGCTAGTGAGAAGAGTGAGTTAAGAGCAAAATACTAGAGAAACCAATACAAGCACAACTCATGCCACAACTAACACTAAAATAATCTCCTCTCTCCTACCCAATATGGCTTCTGCCCTGGCCACAGCATCATGACTGCCCTTCTTTCCTTTCTTGAAATCATAAACCTCGAACGTGACTCAGGCAAGTCCGTATCCACACTATTCCTAGATCTGTCAAAGGCCTTTGACACCGTCTCACACACCCTACTTATATCCCAACTCTCCACCCTATACCTCTCTCCCACCACTATTGGCTGGTTTTCCAGCTACTTGTCCAACTGCCAACAAGCTGTCCAATGGAAAACTTTAACCTTCCCCTTCCTTCCCACACCTACAGGTGTCCCACAAGGTTCTGTTATTGGCCCTCTTCTCTTCAACCGATTTATTAACAACTTTCACCAATCCATCCCAGACTCATCTATCATCCAACATGCAGATGACTCAACAATCATCTGCTCAGCCTTATCCCCCTCCGAGTTCCTAGCAAAAACCTAACTAGCCTTTTCCAAAACAGAAACCTGAATGCAGTTTAACCATCAGGCACTAAATGCAAATAAAACCAAAGTTTTGTTTCCCCTACCAAAAACTCCATTGGCAAATCCACATTCACCATACAGAGCCAAAACAACACCCTCCTTGAAATTGTTCCCAACACCAAGCTTCTTGGCATCATTATTGATGAACTAAAATTTGACACCCACATCCACTCCACAATCAAGAATATCCACCAAAAGTTTGGCCTCCTCTACAGGCACAACCGCTTCCTAAGCCCCTCTACCCATCAAACTCTTGCATCCACCTTCCTACTCCCCTCCCTTATGTATGGTGCCCCTCTTTTCACCAATCTCCATCTTGGCCTTTGGTCCAAACTTGAATCCTGTTACCACAAGATCTCCAAATTTGCAACCAATTCAAAAAACACACTGCACCACTGCCACTCCCTCCTCACCCTCAACTGGCTTGAACTACCCAACTACCTCAGTTACCTACAACTCACCATTGTCCACAAGTTCATCTTTAAACCTGCCAACTGCCCAGCTCTCGCTACTTCCTTAAAACCTTACATTCCCAACCGCTTACTCAGATCCAAAAAACAAAATCTCCTTCAGGTCCACAAACCTGCATGACCTCCTGGCCATCTACTGCTGTCCCACTCCTTAGCTAAACAGTGAAACTCTCTCCCCACACACCTATGCAACCTAACCATACAAATTTCAAATCTCAGTTGCTCTCTCATCTTTCTTCCAAATGGGAATTGTCCTTGCCACGCTCCAACTTAAACCCCCTCCCTCATTCCACCTTGCACCGACTCATCCAACCACCTCTACTATTACTTCATCCACCCAAAACAATCCCTCCCCTACAAAAAACTAATTTTTTCTCCCATCTCTATTGTACTATACTCTCTAATCTCAAATATACTATTACCCTCTCAATGCATAATATTTTCCTAACCTACTAATGGCTAGTAGCTATATATTTTGAAATGTTAAACCTACAATTGAGTTTATAACAAAAATATTCACTTTATGTAAATGCTGAAATTTCTGTACTGAATTATGTCTTTTCATTTTTGTAATATTGTGACAAGCCAATTGCAAATATCATGGAGCTTATCTGTAAATGTTTAATTAGCTGTATGAACTATGTCCTTTTGTAACATGTGAAATGTAACTTGCAGTTATTGTGGAGCTTTTCTCCCCGGGCCTCCAGTGAAAATGGGCTCTTCTTGGCCCAGTGGACTTCCCCTGTCATCAAACTTAAATAAATAAATAAAATAAATAGTCCCCGGGATTCATGAAGCTTGGTGCTAGGCTGGCAGACTTGCGCCAACCGTGCGGCGTGCAGATGGTTCATTAGTGCCATATGCATATTAATGAAGGCATGCTGCTGCCACATCCACATGCATAGGAAACATCCACGAGTGCATGGGGCGTGTCGAAGCGCCGCACAGAGGAGTGGACATGGCTATTTACGTGCAACCTAAAATGCTGAATATTACAGCCTGCCTGCAATAGTAATCACACCTGTCAGTGTCCGTGGATACTGAAACGTATGCAAAGCATGCAAGACAGTTCTTGTGAACACAAAAATAAGAAGCAAACACAAATGCACGTAGCCGAATATTGAGTCCCCATCCCTCAAACAAAAGACATTTAAAACCCCGTGCCCGTATTCTAATGCAGTGTTGATAGTTATACCAAGTTGAAGCGAAACGCATCGTGTTAGCACGCCAGCAATAGCTAAGTCTAACCCAATGGTCAGGGTTACCACCTGTCCCACATTGTGAGGGACAGTACCCATCTGGGCAGTTGTGTCCATACTAAAACCATTATAAATGTAAAATATCCTGCGACCATATGACATAATTATGTCCCACATCTCATGTAATAGTCACATACAATAGTTATTTCCGTATGTAACATACCTACATGTTACAAGAAATAGAATAAGCAAGTAAACAACACAAAAGAAGCCTCTAAACTGCTACAACAATAACCTTACATTTAGGAATAAAACAAAAGTACTATCCATTGTACCAACCGTGGGTATGTGTTGGCCTTTAAAATCTGATGTGTGTCCAGAATATATCCCATCCTGGCCATATGAAAAGGTGGCAACCCTACCAATGGTCAAAGCATTCAGTCAAAATCTGCCCATTTGCGGTCCAAGCCATCCTTGTCAGGATGGGTCAAAGATGAATGGGTCTTACCCGGGTCTACCTACCATGTCATGAAAGATAAGTATTTGCATGTACCTGTGTGTGTGATGTACAGCATGTGGAAGGTGAAAAATGCTAGGGTAGCCCTCACAAACATACAGGTACCAGAGATATGTAGTGTATGCAATGTGTTCCCTTGACCGTGCCATGGGCCATCAACCAGAGAAGGGATGGATGGAGTGAGTGGAATATGGGTGTGGGGGGATGGGTAATGTAATAATCCGCAAAGGGAAGACTGTGATGGATGCACAATAGGTGAACTGGAAGTGTATGAGGGAGCAGTGGGTGAATCAGAAAGAAACACAAAGAACAAACATACACATCCGCAATACAACCTGACAGGCCATACTGTAGAACACAATCACACAAACATATGAATATTAAAATGTGCGATACACATGTACAGAAACGTCACCAGCACATACCCACATAATAGTCTGGACGGAACTGAGCCATCCAATTAAAACACACCTGGATGCATAATTGAATACCCATCATCCCCTCTACAGCACACAGCCCCCCCATTCCTGAACGTCCACCAAATCCAGCCATACTCTGGCTGCTAGCTTGGCGCAGCCATATCTGCACATAGTGACCACTACTCATATCTAGTAGGCAGTGTCACCTTAAGCAGTGTCAGGATTGCAAACTATGTATGCCTTGCATGTAAAACCCTTTCACATTTTCGTAAATCCAAA
>NC_056729.1:1818716572-1818866572 GCF_019279795.1 Protopterus annectens | reverse complement strand
ATTTTCGCATGACACATACGCCTAAGGAGGGATTGTCCCACACAGAGTGGGACAGGTGTTAATCCTAAAGTCCCACCTCGGCCAATTTAAAAGATGGAAAACCTACAATAGGTATGCGGTAGCATGACCCGGCAGACGGATGTGGGTCCAAAAACACATTTACTTGTCTGCATTGCAGAGTATCGGTTCCCATGTATCAGCCAGATGAGAGCAGATTGTATGAGGAACACGCATATAATATGATTAACTCACTGGACAGGCCGCCGATTCCTTACAGTCAAATGCCATGCCATCACCTAATGGTCAGCCATACCATATACTGTAATCATGTAGTCTGATGTAATAGGCATCACAAGGGATCACGCCCACCCAGCATGAGTAACAAATGCAAGCATCAATGTCGGTGCATGTGCCAAGTGAGGGAGCGAGCGGGTGTAAGCGTGTTTGGCTACCAGTATGTGAGTATTGCATTGTTAAAGAAAAGTGGAGTCTAAACAAGTATAAGAAGCTGTAACCAGAGGTCAGCAGTGCTTAACACTGCGCAAACCCATGCACAACCGCTCCCAACTGCTGCAATGTGCCTTACTCCATATCCAATGGCCTTGTTCTGGCCGCAAGCAAAAAACTGTCCTTTGCAAATGTTGGTAGCAACACCCTGCGCACACAGCTAATGTGAATTACCAATACACCATGGCAAATATACAGACAATAGACAGTACCACACACATACCATACAGCACAGTCATCCAACAGTATAGCAATGTACCAGCAGATATGTCCAGACCACTGGTGTTTGCAGACCTGGCAGTCTTGTGTTGAAGTGTGTGAGCATGCCCAGTATGGTCAAATGGATCGCATGTGTTACATGTCCAGATAGTCAGTACTGTGGTGCCGACCTCTGCGTTGTACACTGACAGGTGGCATGCTGTCTCTGCAGGGTATCCATCGGTCATGTGACATTGACTGTTGCTACATTTCTGCACAGTGTGGGGGGACATCCAGCTGTATCCACATTCCTACACAGCACTGGGGGGGTGCACGACTGTTACATGTGTACGCTGGAAGGGGGGCACAGCTGACAGTTGTACACTTTTGTTACTACTGTACTGGTATGTCAGGTACTCCATTTCAGTGTGTGGACCTACTTAATGTGCTGGCTAGAGGCATACCAGTGTACTCCAGACCTTGGCTTTAATTACCAACATATTAGTTTCAGACGTCCTAACCTTCACAACTTATATCCAACTGCCTGGCCTGCATTAGTCTGTCTGTGGGGGGGGGTCATCCATTGGGCATATTCAGAGGCCATTGTACAGCATTTGTCTGCATTGGTCTACACCTGTCCAGCTGGTTGAGACTTGTGTGGGCTGTATAGACACATGTTCAGCCCATTACCCGCAGTGGGTTAGGACACCCTGTGTACTATTGGCTACTACTGTGACCCCTGTATGTGCTACAGATGTCATGGTGCCACTATGGACGTGTACTGTCTGCTGCCCTAACATTCGGCCACCAAATTCCCTTGCATGCTCACATCCATACCATAGCTACAGGTAAAAACCCATTCTAATACAACTGCCAACTGGTAGGTTGATTGACTTACCTTGAGGGTGTGCCAGACCCGAGGATGGTGCTGGAGGGCTGCCTAGGTCGGATGCACACAGTGCACTTCCTATACATGGCTGAGCACAGGTAGTGTCATGTTTGGCATCCCTTTTACTGTCTGTGAGTCAGAGGGTGACATTCCCTGGGTACCTACTGTGTCAGTGCATATACTATGCGTTGCCTCTTTGCCAAGGCCAGGTCATACTGAGCATGCCTCCTTCCTCCTACTGGATCCGGCACAGGTAGTTCCTCCTCCAAGTCACTCTGTGCCTGTACAGGCCTTGGCATTGGTTGGGAGCTGTGTGGCCCTGCCCCATGCTGTTCCTGCTGCAGCTGTTTCTGCAGGATCATATTGTGTAGCATAGCACATACCATAACAATTTGGGTGCATGTAGCTGGTGAATAATGCAAGGCTCCACCGGATGTGTCCAGACACCAGAACTGTGACCTGAGCATCCCAAACACATGCTCTATTATATGTCTGGCCTGTGCGTGTGCCTCATTATGGTGTCATTGTTCAGGTGTGTGTGCATTTCTGATGGGTGTCATCAGCCACGGCTCCAGTGGGTACCCAGCATCCCCCACAAGGTGACCGTAGGGGATGTCCATATTGGCAAAAGTGTGGTACAGCTGCGTCATATGCCATATATCGGAATCGTTATAGCTTCCAGGGCAGCCAGCACACACATTCAGTATAATGCCCTGGGCATCGCATACGACCTGGCAGTTGATGGAGGGAGTGCCCCTGCAGTTAATGTAGTCCCTACCCCGCTCACCAGGTGGTGCTTTGATGCATACGAGCATGCAGGCTAGCACCCACTACCCCAGGGTAGTCTGCCATTTGGTGGAAGAGACGCATATTGCTGGTCAACACTTCACATGTGTTGAGGAAATGTACGTGCTCACTGGGGCATGTGGTGACATTGCATCCAGGAATGGGTGGAATACTCTGGATGCAGATGCCTGTGAGATCTCCCTGATATCCCCAGTTGTGTTTTGGGAGGTACCTGTGGCTAGTATATCTAAGCCTACACATACCTTGGTATCCACTGGGATGGGTTCCCTCAGCCTGTTTGATGTGTCAGGTGTAGCCGGCACAGCTCAACAATCTGCTGTAGGAGGTCTCTGTCTACCCCATAGCACTCCACTATCTCCAGCTCATGTAGCCCCTGGTAGCTTACCATGGCTCTGTACAGTCTTCTCTGTCTCCTCACTGAGGGTTGTTCGGCAGCATTCACATTTTCACCATCCTCAGCCTCTTGCACATGTTGGTCTATGTTGCCTGCTGCAGCCCTTCACATTTACTTGGATTGTTTTGTAAAATTTCCCCGCATGTATACATCAGTGGTGTAGAGTGTGGAAAAAAAACATGTGTATGGTGCTTGCTCACTTTATTGTAGTGTTCTGGGCCGGGCTGGGCCTGTAATCTGCTGATTGTGATAATTATCACCTGTTTGCCCAGCTTGTTCACCTTGACTACTCTCCTATTGCTGTTGTCCCTCCCAATTGCACTAGGCAGGTATAGACACACCCCTAGCTTAGGCATGCTAAGGGAGGAGCAATCCCGAGACACAGGGCTCCAATGTATGTACAGTATGCCTGACACCCCCCCATGCTTTCACCTATATTCGAGTCCTGCACCCGGCTATCTATACACATACACTCTTGGGATCTGCATCACACCCTGGGGATAAACGGGATTCACTATTTTCCACCTCGTTTGCATAGTATTGTCTTCTAATGCATAGTTACATACCCATACTGATCCTTCAAAATAATAACCACTGCTTACTGTCGCTCAGATCTGCACACAACTGGTTAAAGGTGCCTTACTATCACCGTATTTGATGTCCCTTGTTCTTAGGTTCATAGGTTCATACTAGGCTATCTGCCCGAGGGCATTTATAAGCCTAGCCCATTGTTTTGTGGCTTACGCCACCCCTTTAGTATGGGGAACTATACCCATTATTTTGCTGTGCCTCTGTCGAGCAGTGACACTGAGGTAATTCCTGGGGTATATCTGCGATCTCCCATCCATTGGTCAAGATTTCTCTTGAACAAGGCCAGCGAGGTGCTCTGCCTCACATGTACCGGGATTTTGTTCCACAGCATAGGGAGTCTTTGGGTGATGAATCTATCTCTCCAGCACGTCCTATTAATAGCCGTGTCGAGGTTTAAGTCTCCGCCCTTGTGGCTCTGATGGATCTAGATTTTTTGAGGTGAAGCATATTCATCAAATCTGGGTTTGACATGGCCTTGTATGTTAGGCAAAGGTCACCTCTGAGCAGTGGTAGCGACTGAATAGAGCTGGAGTTCTTTCAGTCGGGCAGCATAGGACAGATTTTTGAGACCCTTTATCCTTTTGGTGAGGAACTTTGTGGCCTCTCCAGCTGCAAGTGTCGGGTCAGATACATTCCGAATGGGGCATTGTACTCAATCATTGGTCTGATGAGTGATGAGTAAAGGGAGACTATGACCTCCCTTATCTAGATGAGAATCCCTTCATGATAAGGTGGGCAATGTAGAAGGACTTCCTAACTACTTTAGCTACATGGATGTCGAATGACAGACTACTATCAACCTGGGTCCCCAGGTCCCTGATAACTTCTTCTGTGCTCAGTGGCTTGCCACCTATTTGGTAGCTAGGGGTAACCTTGTTTTTCCCGAAGGGTATGACTATGCATTTTTTGGCATTTAACTTTAGGCCGTGGCTCTGGCACCAGTTATCCGTTTCTGTGAGACCCTTCTGAAGGATATCTGTGTCAGATGTGTTTTCTACTATGGCGCCCAGTTTGCAGTCATCTGCAAACTTTGTCAGCCATAACCCTCCTGTGTTTGCTTGTACTTGAAAAGTAGATGCCAAACAAGAGTGGGCCCAGGACTGAGCCCTGTGGGACACCACTTGTGACAGGCTTTGAGTCTGACATGGCGCCAGCAACTCTGACCCTGTGGGTTCTGTCACTCAGCCAGTTTGCAACCCATCTTGTGATGTATGGGTTAACATTTAAGCTGATGAGTTTTTCAATGATACCAGTGGGGTATTGTATCGAAGGCCTTAGCCAGATCGAGGTAGGCTGTATGGACTGCCTTTCCTCATCAATGGCTTTGGTGACTGTTTGAAAAAGTCAACCAAGTTTAAAAGGCATGATCTGCCTTTGACAAAGCCAAACTGGGTTGGATCCAAAGTCTGCAAATTCCCTATGTCTTTATTTATGAGGTCCATTATGATCCTCTCCATGGCTTTGCAGATAAGGCTTGTCAAGCTAATGGGCCGGTAATTTCCAGGGTCTGTGGAGGCACCGCCTTTGTGAAGTGGGACCACAGTTGCAGTGCGCCACTCCTGGAGTGTATCCAGAGGTAAGACTTTGATTAAACAGCTGTCCTAGCTGTGGGTTTAATTCCTCATTGAGTTCGTGGAGCACACAGCCGGGGACACCATCGGGTCCCATGGATGCTGTGTTTTTTGCTTTGGAGAGAGCAGTTCTCACTTGGGCGCTGCTCTCTCCAACAAAATAACCGGTGTTTACACGACCAGAACCCGGGACGCTGCACACCACAGACGACGTGCTCTACCACTAAGCCATGGCAGATATACATACATCTGAAGAGATCACGTACAGATCCATCCAGCACAGGCATTCAACAGTATAGGACATGTATTCCCTCATGTAGATTTATGTGTGCTAATGTCCACACACATATATATATATATATATATATATATATATATATATATATATACACACACACACACACACACACACACACACACACACATATACACACACATATGTAGATATAGAATATATATCACAACAGCGGACCACGTGACACCAAAGCATTAGACAAGAAAGAAAAGGAAACCACATGCACCTCCTGCATTATGTAGTGGTGTTACTATCAAGGCAAGTGTGTTTCATTGCGTGATACAGGTCAGACTGTATTAAGGGTAAGATTAGGGCTGCTGACATTTACTCACCAGATCTACTGGCGAATGTATGTGTATGTCTTGCCAACCCAGTCTCTTAGACGATTGTGACATTTATGGACACTATATAGGAAAACAACAAAACACGCTCAACACATCCTGGAGCTAGCCACTCACAGATACTAACACACAGGATATGACTGCCAAACACACACACCTGTCATGCCTTGGAATAGAACACCTACCTGTCTATTCTATCACACTACAGCATTACGCAGTTACAGAACGTGCTACCGAGATTACTGGGACACAGCACTCCCAGAGGCATACTTCTAGATGGGTGACATAATCAGCAATGGAAAAGATGCCGATAGGGATTGTATGGAGTGTGAGCAGTCTAAAAGCATTATTCTGTCCCCAGGCAGATGGAAACACACACACACAGTTGGCATTGCTGAGATTAGAACACAGACCTAACTACCTTATCACAGTACAGCAATACGCAGATACGGAACGCGCTACCGAGATTACTGGGACACAGCACTCCCAGAAGCATACTTCTAGGTGGGTGACATCATCAACAATGGAAAAGACGCTGATAGGGATTGTATGGAGTGTGAGCAGTCTAAAAGCATATTACTGTCCCCAGGCAGACGGAGACAAACACACGCCAGTGGTGTAATCAGGACAACTGCCTATCTACGGACCACTATTACAATACTACATAGATACGAGCCATGCCACAGACATTACACCTTTCAGGACTGTCGATATGACCTTCTAGGAATGCGGACATTGACATGGATGCTGGCAGTTACGATGTACATACCTGTGAACCAGTGTGTTCAATGGAGGAATCCATCCTGAATTGGGGTATGGCCATCTGTTGCCTGGACGACCACTATCGCTATACAGGGTTACAATGGCCATGCCCATACACATAGAGGCACATAACCAACACAAGGTGTCACTGGGCATGCTCACACACTTAGTGCATTCCAAACGGCTGTGTGCTACTATGTGTCCATCTACACGGTATCATACTGGGCATGCTCACACACTTAGTAGCGAAGGGCTGTCTTGTATGCACTCTGATTCTAAACACGGAAGGGCACAGTGTGTCGATAGTCAACACTGTTAGCATGAACGCTGTATGACATATGTCTGACACCGGTCGTGTACACATCTGCTGCTGTTCATCACCTTAGCTGTACCAATCTAAACCTGGCACACTAATACCACCTGTGGTGATGTCCTGCCAGGAGTGGCTACTTCGCCCATATAGTATCATTCATAGACGAATGTCCTGAGACCAGGTAAACACCCTGACATCTAGAGGACAACTGCATTGTATGTGTATGCTAAACAGTGCTAGATGTGTAGCATTCGTAATCACAGCTGCCAATCTAGAGCCAACAATGGGGAATACTGACATCTGTGCAGTGAGGAACACCTGGCTGAAGGCTCAGTTGTGCACAATAGCACTACCACTGTATACCTTGGATACAGACATGTGGGCCATAACACCATTATGGACCGCTCCAGATGGTGTCCCCATGTACATGAAGGCCACTCACATGTACTGACCAGTACACCCTTAAAAGCCATCACAGATGTGTCAGGTGCAGATCACATTGTCAAAAGCCATATTCTAGGATGTAGTCCTCAGACATCACCATGTCCTTGGACCAGCAACACACATCCATACATGTGGTAGAACGTATATTAGTCCAACACCATGTGACCCATGACCAGTGGACTGTACCTAGCTCTACAGCAACTGTGCAGACTACCCATGCACAGTTGCATCATGTGTTATGCAATGTAATGATACCACTGTTCACAGCCAGGTTGGCTGTACACATAACAGGGGCCCTGGGTTATATACAGCTGTAACAGATGACTGTTGCTGTACACCAGTTAACACCCTCATGTTTGGATAGGACATACTTGTACCTGCCGTGGATATGTACATGCCCTCCACACACACACGCAACACATATGTACATAGCATAGCTGTTGCTGTCCTTCATGCAGACGGGTGGCTACAGCAATTACACACATGCACATGGAAGGTAGGTCCATGGCTGTTGAATGCTAACAGTACATAAGGTGTGATAGCAATGTTGACGGAGTTAACATTCCCTCTGTACTGGTTACCCATGACAACTATCATATCATATACAACAGTCCATGTGTCATGCATGTCATCACACATGTCCACCAATTGCAATGCCTACAAACATGGCTAAATGACAGGAAAGTAGGACCTACACACATGTACATGTAGTGGTGTGCATTCAGCTATCATGCGTGTGCAGTAGCTGATGTTTGCAGGTGATCTGTGTCTTACTACAACATGCAGTTACAATGCAGCCCCATCATTGCCAACTGTATATGGCAAAATACTGACAGTATGGTAAGATGTACATCAGGTATGGATGGATGTGTGGACAAAGTGGTGGGCCATATTTGCAGATGGATGTTTGCTAAAGACAGCTCACAGGTGTGTCACAAGCAGTCCTACCATAACATGTGCAAACACTAAGCTATGTTTCTGTTAATTGAAGGGGAAGACATACAACCTACACAGCGGTCAGGGTGTCACCGACTGTAAATCACTTGACACCTGTAACACTTAAGACCTCCCGTGTGCATATGTCAGCACAACTGCCAAAGGTAGCGTCGGTACACATTGTAATGCGGGTAATACTGCTGCATATCTGTCATACATATCATAAGATAGCAGGTGTTTCATTCATAGTACTGTCATATGTGTTTGCTCGTGTGTCCATATATGTCACGTATGGTGGGGAATACATCCCAATTGTTTCACACCCCTGTACACTGTTGTAGAGATCTGTACATACTACAGTGTAGAAAGCAAGACATAGGCAGGGGTGGGGTGTGTATCACACACATGAGCTATCTGTATGTGCATGACATAGGTGCATTCAATTGTGAACTCCACAGTGTGTGTGTGTGTGTGTGTGTGTGTGTGTGTGTGTGTGTGTGTGTGTGTGTGTGTGTGTGTATATGTTATGTATGGCTGTCTGGTCCATGGAGTGAGGATGTATGTTACCATAGTGAACAGATATGACCCCTAACCCCTCCAGGTGATGCAATCTACTACCCTGTTGATGCCGTCCATCTTGGGCATTACTGACTACCTGTACATGTTCATTCTCTGTGTAGCGTCATGTGGGTGCACAGTACTGTAATGGTGATTACCACATAGGCAGGGGTCCTCACCTCAACACTATCAAGTGTGTGTGTGTTACAGTGTCATTGACCCCATGAGTGTAGGAGCATTACTGTGTCTGAATACATGTGTGTGAATACGTGTGTGTGTGAGTGTGTTCTCATCCTGTAATGTGAATGTGTATTACTGCTACACAGTGAGGCCTCAAGCTATCAACTGGCCTCTACCCTTGTCATCAGCTAAACCGCTGCGTAAACTCCCCGCCCCATGTAACTGTACCTGTGATGTCACCTGGTATGGCTGTCATGTCTCTAGCCACTGTAGCTTAGTACACAGCTCCCATGCTCCTGGATTAGTAGATGTGTAGACATCTTTGGAATGTCAGCCTTTCTAATAGTGAGGTTGAAGCTACATATAGCATGCTGGTATTGCCATACATGCCTGTGAGTAGTCCACATTTACACACGGGAAACTGCAAACACTGGTACTCAATGGCACATGCAATTAGACCTGAAAGAGGGAAGCAGGACATCATTACCAACATGCGGTTACTGTTGTTACCAAGACACATACTGTGAAAAGAAAACAATGCATTCTAAACCTGTACTACATAGTATGTCTGCTGCGTGTCAACAGTACACAACAACTGTAATCTACACTTATCTCCCTATTCTGTTCACCCTGTGCATCAGAACATATGAGCATATCTCTGCACCGATGGTGTGGATGACAGGGATGTGGCACAGGCATCATCATATGCATAGGGTGATAATGTTTGCCAGGGGCCTAGGCTGCACCAGTGGATGACATGTGTGTGGGTTAGGGCCTGTGATCTAATTGGCCATGTGTGGTTGTTATGCATGTGAGTGTTGTGGTGCCCTACAGATGTTTCTGGTGTGTGCGTGTATGTGTGCACACAGTTCTGCCATGTGTCTGGCCTACACAGGGGTATTATTGACAGCTCCAGACTGTACAGACCAGGTTTTACAGCTCACGGTGTCCAGCCACGGCCACGTGACCTGTGCCTGCCAGGGGTTGCATGGGCACTACCTGGCAGAGGTACAGATTGGGTACTGTCCAATGACACATGTCCACTGGAACCGTTCCCCCTTTGGGACCGTCCAAGGCCATGTGCACATGGCCTGCTGTGTCCTAGAGTGGACAGTGCAGCACTAGCTGCACTGCTGCTGCTACCGCCACTATGGGAGCGGGCATGTGAGGTAGCTCATTCACTTAGACCTGCACCAGGTGATGTAGCTGGCCTACGTCCACATGCCCTACACCTCACTCCTACCAGATGTTCCAGCACAGACAGCTCATGCTCGCGGATTGTCATGCCACGGTCAAGAATTCCAACCATGTCACCAAATTGTCTGCCCAAAACCAAAGCAATCTGCTGTTGAGCATTTGCCAATGCCTGGATGTTGTCATTTAAAGAATGGATAGCAGCCCTCTGAAGCCTCTGCCCTTCTCTGTTCTGCC
This sequence comes from Protopterus annectens, assembly GCF_019279795.1. Lineage (NCBI taxonomy): Eukaryota > Metazoa > Chordata > Ceratodontiformes > Protopteridae > Protopterus > Protopterus annectens. The sequence continues at coordinate 1,818,856,355 of NC_056729.1, read as the reverse complement.
ATTCAGCACATGCCTGTGCTGCCATTACAGCCTGAAACATGCGTCTGGTGACACCAGCTGCTGCGCTCTGTCCTGCAGGGGCATGTAGGCCAGAGGTCCTCCTATGAGCAGCACTGGCCACATGCCTGTGTGGCCCATCTCGAGTCATTTGCCTGACACCATGGTGTGAATACACATCTTCTGTAGCCACCACACTTTCCTGTTCCAAGCTACCACACGCCAACTGTCCTTCCTCTTTGGCCACTTGTGATGGGGTATGTGTTGGCATGAGATCTGTGTGTGGGGATGAGGGGGATATAGGTGGAATGGCAACCAATGGCACAGATTCAGCCCCTGACAACCCTGCCTGTGCCTCAAGCATATGCTCATCATCACTGCTTGAGTCTGTGGAGACACTAACATCAGATGGTCCACAGGAGGGTAGTGCACCTACATGTGAAGGCAAACAAAGACTCTACATTACAACACAGACACACACACACACACACCATACATGTGATTTGACAGAAGGCATGCAACATGCATGTAATACAGCAGATGGCATGCAGCTCAGACAATAATAGTGGTAGTTATCATACATCCCTGGGATGGACACAACAGCAAGCATGTGTCATAGCAGAAGCCATGCATTTCACACAATCATGGTAGTAAGTATGCATCCCTGTATTACACCATGTGGACCAGCACAGGTTACAGTATACATGGCTGATGTGAGGCATATGACCTTGACATTAACATGTAATCTGCTGACGTGTGCATTTACATGCATACATGTTTGGCACAATGGTGTCCTGTCTCATGTACAGTGGTGCAATGGTGTCACATTGCAGTATTGTCTGTACGCCCTACAGATAAAATGCACTTTTAGCAGATATGCATTACCATTGAAGGGTATTATGAGACGTCTACATTGCTATACAGTGTGAAGTACAGACAATGCCATTTCAGGGAATTATGAGGCGTCTCTATTGCTATACAGTGTGGATTACACACACAGTGCATAGCCATGACTGTGTGCATACACAATACATATATACTGTGGATTGTGACTCGCGTCACTGAGGTGTATACACACTAAACCATGATGTGTAGTGTATGACACAGGTCACCGAAGGACAGACGGATGACACCCTTGCACATCTGCAAATATATTTTAGCTGCCTGGCAACCATGTCCACACATGGAAGACTTGTCAATACACCATGTTCCACACACACGAGGTGCACGGTTGACAGCGATGTCCAACAGCAGCAAGGAAAATGTACTGTATCTGTGGCCTGATGTGGTTGTCTGTGTATGTATGTGGATGCTGTACAGGTGACTACTGTCATGCTGTGACACAGTCATGATGTTCAACACATCTTATGTGGTCGAATTAAGTTACGCCTCCACAAGCTGTGCACAGGCTTGTAGGATGCCCAGTGTTCCACATCTGCAATATAACCATTCAACAAAGGCTGTAGTTGGACCATGTGTAGCCAATGTACAACAGGGTGTACACACAAACACATCACACATGGCCATGGAGGATGGCCAGAGACATGTAGCAACACACAGTAGATGTGAACATGTGTTGGCCAAACGGTTGTGATGGCAGTCTATCTCACATGCCTGTGTTGTCCTATATGACATACACCCATAGAGGTCAGATACTCCACTGTCCACAGGGTTATGCAGACAAAGGGTTGTATGTTTGGTATGGGGGGGTATGATTTATGGGATAGTGAGACAATGTTGCAGCCGGACCACTACATGTCATGGACATGTCAGATGGCACATCACAATGTGTGCACTCATTGCAGGGGCATATTTCACAATGCTGAATCCTGTGGGCTGCCCATACTCCAGCTCACTATGTAGTACTGTTTGTGTACCCCACATGTGTAGTTCTGATGTATAATACATATTCCTTCATTGAACAACACCTCCACCGTTGTATGCACAGCTGTCCACACATCTAGCAATGATGGTTTCTGAGGTTTCATGTCAGTGTTTCACTTAGTTTGTAAGTATTGCACATGGGTAGCCAGTGTGATGGATTAAAGATGTGACTTGTATATTGTGACTGGACCATACATTATGTGTACATGTGTTAACTGGCCACATGGCGAATAGATCTGTGCATTAACATGCCTGATACTTATAACTGTCTCACCTGCAATGGTCTGCTGTCTCTGCGGAATGCCAGAGGTACCTATATAGGGGTGACACAGCAGTATGATCATTATCCACGACTGTATGACAGCTACAGGGTGCAATGTGCATTTTAACACATTTGCCAGTACAATAGGATATACTATGGAGTAAGCACATGTGTGCATACACAGAGTAGCATACTATAGTATGCGGCATGTGTGTATACATGCCTTGCATATGATGTTACATTACATGATGGAGACAGGTCATAGTATCTCAGAGATGCACAGAGATACAGCTTCACATACATGTGCATCACATCTATTACATATGAACAGTTGTCTTTGCAAATCTTCATAACACTGACATGCTTGTGTCACACACGTGACACCCAATGGGGATTGGATATGATCACCATATTTGTGTGTGTCATCTGATTACATTGCTCATACTCCATGTGGATGCTGTCTTGATGTGGGCATGTCTGTTTGCCTGTACTGGTGTTCTTACCTATTAGCACATGCCTGGATGCGTCCACAGTAATGCTGTTGACCTTGATGCTGTGTATATGTCACATATCAACACATACACTGCCTTAACGGACATGAGCAGTGACAATGCAGACATGCACATGGAAACCTTTACATGCATGTGTTTTGCCATATACATCTACACGGCACTGTACAGCAGTTCAACATCCTGCCACGTATGGCCTGTGTTGCACATGTGATACACATGGGACAATGGCTAGCCGGACATTATTCGCAGGGATGGTTATCAACTATAGCATGTACGGCCAAGGTGATGTAGTAGTCTGTATGCCCTGGGCCATATGCGAGCGTAGGATGTTAAGGTTTTCTAGCTGTAGCCGACAGCCATGTTTCTGGCGCCAGGTGAAGCAGTGCCACATAACTGATCCAGATGGTTAATGATACATCTACCATGCCGTCATCACACCATGTCTGACAGAGGTGAAATGTGCAGCTTTGCTGGACAGGGTTGCATAGTATGGCAGGAGTATGTAACGTGTATGGCACAAGGATCTGTCCAGCATGTGGCGATCCTTGTACTAGGAAGGTGGATGTCCACGACATATGTATTTCAGATCAGGATATGTACATGTAGCATGTCCAACATCACAGTGTTGGACATGTCTTTATGCAGGGTAGACATCATGCTACATAGTGGAGATGAGGATTGTGAAGGCTGGTGTCGCCCATCCAAACATGGGCAATACTCCTTAAAGGTGATATGTGATCCGATATTGGTCACTTGAGTGATGAGTATGGCTGTACAATGATCTCCATGTTCATAGATGGCACCCTGTCATGACTAGGGTTGCCTCTTATGACTACCTAATAGGCTTGGTGACGTCACTAGCTCAGGGAGGTAAACTGCACAGCACCATCCCTTACACACAGTGTCCATTATGTTAACCGCTGCCTAGGTGGTAGATCATGGGTACAGGGTTATTAACCTAGCGGTGACAATGCAATATGCAGCTGTCAGATTGTGGGTGAAGTGTGTGACATATGTGCACAAAGACCATTCTGTATGTTGTCCACAACACTGAGTCAGCTATTGCTCCTAGGTCATAGCCATTCACATACATACGCAGATGCCTCCCATTTGTCTGTGTGGTATGGGCTACAATGAGGGGGAGTACAATGAATTAACGGTTTTACTGTAGCTGCCACTGGTGTGATGTGCACATATTACTCAGACACATTTTGTAGTGTTGGTTCTGTCAACAGGCCACTGGCAGAACACTCCTGTGACATACAAAGGTACATCTAGTATACTCAGTGTAGGTGGAACACAGTATGGCTGATTATGTCCTATGACCTGTCACAGGTATGATATGCAGTGAGAAATCATCCGTACTGTCATCTACATCTGTACTGCTAACAACATATACATTGATTAAGGTTCATGGACTTTCAGACCAGACTCAGCAGGGTAATAGTGCAGTGCCTCCCATTATGAGTGGTGTCTCCACTTTGTGGGTTGTGATAACTGTTGGTGTGGACCATTCAGTGTTTTCATAGACTGACATGAAGCTATGTTTTACATGATGTGTATGTGTAGAGCAAACTGTTTTGCCATATGTGTATGATACAACCAGGGATGTGGACAGGTCCCATGCAGCCTGAGTGCACCTTGTACCATCATAGTTATGGTTACAGGGGCTCTGTAGTGTTCATGGATATGTGATTGTGTACCTGTTGGGGGGGGGCAGTGAGTTTATGTTATCCGACACCCTATCTGTATTGCTTATTCATGCTCAGCACTTGTTCAGAACATGTAAGCACTTCATGAGCTACTAATTACTATAGCACTCAATCCTACTCATTTCATACAGGTAAGCACTGTTTGTACTTACATTTCCAGCTTGCTTAGAATAAAACAGCTGTTGTACATACTCACCTCACATATCTTGTGAGAAACAGTTGAATATTCAGGCATGTCCAAGTGTCAATTCCCAATGTTATTGCCTGCCTATATGATGAATATGGGCATCATGAGGCAATATAGAAACTGTCTCGTGTACACAGTCAATACTCCCCTCCTAACATACAACACTACAACCTGTGGGAGATGCACATATCTAGCCATGCTGGAGGTAAAGGTCTCTCCAACCCAGACTGAACCTGAAAATCATGTGGGGATGTTAAACGTTTGCACCAAACCACACTCATCACATAGTCTCACTAGATCACCACCAACACAGGCCACACACATAGTAAGACTATATTTGTGGAGCCTCTCAATGCTACTCTGTGTAGGCAACAGAGAACTCCAAAGCAAAAACACAGGCAGCCCCCATCACCCAACACAACATCAATTACTTATAGCCCACAGACTCACTGTGCCCATCAACCACAGCCAATAGGGAGATATAACATACCCAACACACTAGTCATAGGTGACTCTATAGGCGGTCACACTGATGTCCCACTCAGCAGGCTACACAAGGTGATAGTCACTTTCAGCTGGCTGTCTGGTAACAGGATCCGTAACATAACCTATGCACTCAGATCACTCCTCAACAGGTTCAATATGACTGTGTCATTCTCCATGTTAGTGTGAATGCCCTGAGATGTAACTTCCTGGACTACATGTACAGAGACATGGAATAGCTCTCCAATCTTGTAGCCCAGGCAGGTATCACCCTAGCCCTGAGAAGCATTCGGCATTCGTCCAGACTGATAATGCAGTACAAGGACTGAATTATTTACTTCAACAATGGGCTATGCTTCTGGTGTCATTCCAAGGGTATCCAGTATCTGTCTGCTTTGAATGACAAGGTCGACAGAACACGATGCTTTGGCACAGATGGCCTGCACCTGTCGGCCCTGGGATTATGGATAATGTCTAAGGCTCTTGCTGCTCCTACAGTGCCTGTTTTAGACACTGTTAAAATAACATTCACCACCATAACAGGAACAGGCAAGCAAAACCTGAGGGTAATACTACTCAATGCTTGACATCTTCATCTCAAACGCACTCACCCGAGGAACTCCTTGTAATGGACCACTTTGATATCTCTGCAGTGACTGCGACCTGCTTCTAGGCTCCTGAGAGCACCCCTGCACTAACAGGCTATTACTCATACCACACCTTTTAGTTATGTAACTAGGACCGGAACACCCACGGCAGAGGTGTGTCCATATTTCCCAAGGATATACACCTCCAGGTTGGTTGCTTAGCACAATGCATCAGAGGTAATCCAAGTGCAACTAACTCTGGCCAAAACTGCTATACTAATTGTAGCTTGCTATAGATTCCACACCATACCCCATGATTAACGGTCCTCACTTCTTGGTGTACTGGAAAGTAGGGTTCAAACAAACTACTGATGTGCGACTGACACTACCTCACCATTAACTGGGATACCTACTCATGTACCGACATATTAGGCCAACGCTTTCTGGGATACATAATCTCCAATCGCCTGGGTCAACCTATCCACACCACCACCAGGGCCAACAATATCCTAGACCTGGTCATTACCAACATGTGTGACTGGTGTTCCACACCTGGAGTTATCTCCTCGTTGGTCAGATCCGAACATTAGCTAATCACCCTTGTTATCCACATCCTGGCACCACACCCTTTACAGAAAACACAGTACAATATTTCTACAAAGCCAACTTCAGGCTTCTTATGACAGCAGTAGTAAAGGTCGACACCTGTGCAGATGGAAAATACAGTTACAACCACTGAATCATACAGAACTGCACTTAATTAGCACTTACACGACTGCATGGATCATGCTATCCCAAACAGAACCATGACGGTACCCACCAGAAAATGGAGGGCACTCTGGTGGTCCACTGCCATGGACATAATGTACAACAGAAGGAGGAGATTGTTGCAAAGTAGAGTACAATCCCATGAGTGGGGGAGCTCCCTGGTCAGAGATCCCTCATCACATCCTCCAAAGCTAGCTATGTAAGCATTACTGCGACTCATTCCAAGGACTACCACAAAACATTCTAGAGGTATGTCACTACTCACAATGGCGATACCCACATCTGCTCTGACATACAGCAGTTAGGCACGAACATTACAGGACTGATATTGGCAGCATCCTGGCAGATAGGTTCAGTGCTAACTTTACACCCCTCTCACACCCTAAAGGGCCCAAATCTATACAGGAACAATGCAGAGTCCCTGCGATCACAACTACGCAGTTCAAGGCTGCACTCTCTAAAGCCAGGAACACAGAATCCATGTCACCGTACAACATCCCAGGCTGCAATTTCCACGAACTTCAGAACTAAATGGCTCCCCACTTGGGCACCAAATTCATTAATAGCCTTGCATCAGGCATTGTGAATGAATGGCACACAGCAACAGTTATCACACTCCACAAAGGTGGCACCACAATGGACCAGGGGAACTATTGCCCTATACGCCTGACTAGACTGTTCTGCAAGGCTATGGAGCACATCATCATGGATCTCATTCACAGTGACACTGGTGGCCTCCAAACCTTTGATCCCACCCAGTTTGGATTTGTTAGGGCCAGACCATGCCTCCTAAACCTGGTGGAGTCCTTTGAGACAGTTACCAAGGCAGTAGATGAGGGTAAGGAGGTCCACACAGCCTACCTTGTCCTCTCAAAGGCTTTCAACACCGTTCCCCATTCTGGTATTGTCAACATACACATCCACCTGCATATCAACCCCTACGTCACAAAATGTTATGCAAAGTGGCTCACGGACAGAACCCACACAGTGAGGGTAGCATACCCTAGTTCCTACTGTAAATCAGTTACAATTGGTGTCCCCCAGTCCTCAGTCATAGGGCCCTCATGTTCGGTATATGCTTCCCTGAGGTACAGGCTAGCACAAAAGGACTTACCCTGAATAGGTTTGCAGATGACTGCAAACTAGGGGCCATGATTGATTCACCAGCTGATACAGACACCCTCCATAAGGGTGTCACTGGGACGGATACCTGGTGTCAATAACACGGCCTCAAGCTGCATGCCACAAGGTGCATAGACATCCCTTTTGGATTACACCAATCACCCATGGACTATCACATAGGTGGTAGTCCCCTACATATATAAGGTATAATAAGGGATCTTAGAACCCAAGTAGATAGCATCCACACCTTTGATAACCATAGTGCCAAGGTGGTGTGGATATCATTCTACGTGGCCACCCTAATCTCTAATGGGTTTGTAGCCAAAACAAAGGCAGCCATTGTACCTCTCTACTCATACCTTATGAAACACATTAAAGGGTACAACACCTCATTTGGGATGTACCTTATGAGACAACAGCAACGGCTTTAAATACCACAACATTACCACACCAAGAGTATTACTGACCTCCGAAGGTTGACGTATGCAGCCCAAATACAGAAACCCTAACTGTACTCATTTGCATACCGCATACTCAGAGGTAATCTCTGCTGAGCATACAAGGACCATGTCCAAAACAATATTGATGGATATGCTCCACATAAGCAAAAGCCACTGAGAGCCACATGCTCTGGGATATGTACCTAAATGCAATGATGACTAGGACATGCTGGTGGGATACATTCCTGACCCGGGCACTCACCATGCTTTGAAACGTGATTCCTATGTACATCAGGCGGGGACCCTCATTAGCACTCTTCAAGAGACACCTCGATGGGTGGATGGGAGGCAGACATGTACACCAGGGATCACTGCAGTGGCTCTGCTGTACAGAGGTGCAGGACACTAACTTAGGGAAGTGCCGCAAGTGAAAACACTGTAGTTAGGCTTATGAATGGACTTGGCCAGACAGCATAGTACCCAACTATGAACCTATGAAGCTATTACATGTCCTTTGTGCATGGATAATTGACTAGCTCTTCCATTTCAATTGGCTATCATGCTAATACACTGTCTGGTGACTACAAATCATATGTATCCTGTTACTGTGTATTGTACATGCCAATAGACATACCTGATGTTTGCATAATATAACAGTAATGCTATGTAAAATGTTAGACATATCTACCTACAATACTGTACATTTCACATTTTTGCAACAATATCCCACAATGCAAATCATAATTGCACAGCAGGACCACATTAGACATGTTATTCTCAGTTATACGCCCATACATATGCCTACTGTTACAGTATATCAACATATACTATCCCCTGTTATGGCACATACTTGTTGGACAAACCCTGCCACTGACAGCGGCTGGAGTGGAATTGTTGTGTTTAAACTCCTTATGTAGCATCCCTTGTGGTGTATGAGGTGTCTACCTTGTGGCCCACAGCAGTACACACAATTTCTACGAGCATTACTATGCTCAACAATACATCACTACATAATACCTTTGCCCACAATATGCATTGCGTACACTTTCATTAATACAGAACAGGCACTACATACACTAACATACTGAGTGTTCTACATACCTTATTAGTATTCCGAGTTGATAATATCAGTCCTATCCCTTTTCAGTTTTAACGGTTTTCTCGTATGTACATACGGTTTGAATGTATGACAAGCCATCCTTTTATACGTAGATACCAGTAACATGTGGTATCCTGCCACCAATTGGTGTTCTGGAGTAGATGATTACATGCACATCAGCTGTGCAGCTACTCCATTAGCCAATTACATGGCAACAGTGGGGTATAATGGAATACTCCACTTGGCTGTTGTCCCTTTGCCCTACCTTCGAGGAAGACGGCCTGGATGTGTTGTTTGTCATGAATTGCAACAGCTATATGGAAAGAGACAGATATTTTAACTTCATGGCCCCTGTGGATTGTGTGTAACGGCTAGAGGATGTAGTTCTACATGTGAGTGTAGCTGCTATATCAGCTGTCTGATATGGAATTATTGCAAACAAACCCTGTAACATCGGCGTCTGTTCCATTGTACAACAGCAACGATTTCACATAGGGCCATTATAGTGTCTCTCTCACAAGGTACGTTAAGGCTTCTGCAGATATCATAGAGTGGATGTATGTGATGTTATTACAGTCTGTATTGCAATTGCTTCGGGTGTGGGGGAGATGTAGGTGGGTGTACACAGCAGATGAAGGTGTGTAGGAACTGCATTTATACATATTCCATACGTGTGTGAGGGCTCCTTCACTAACTGAAGAATTCTCCATTGCTTTTTTTAAAGCTGTCTCGCTATGTTAAACTCCTTTAACATAGCGAGACACTTTGTAAAAAGCAACGGAGATCTTGATTTCTCCGTTGCTTTTGCCCACAGCTCTGATGCTGCAGAAGCATGCAGAGTACATCAGAACTGCCGAATAATAAAAGACAGCTGCGGAAGGGCAGCAAGGAGGCATTATACAATGCCATTATTTAAGAATAATAATTTTTTTTTTCTTAAATAATGTCATTGTATAATAGCAATAACCCGCTTCTGGGTGTGGGTAATGCTGGATTTATCTACGGTTGTCTGTTTGGCCACTCTGGCTTCACCCTCGTGACCAAACCACACCAACCGTGGGTAAATTCAGCATTACCCACACCCAAGCATGGGTTACTGCAATAATATAGTTTCCATATCCTTTGTTCATAACATTCGGTCGTGGCCGAATGTGTGATTGCTATGGTCCATGTTGTGCACATATTTGAAGACTTTAACTGCTGGATTCAGGAACGCACACACTTCCAACAACCACATTACCGTTCACAAACTCCAAAACCCCACAATACCGAACACTCAAACTCGCGACAGTCAAACTCCCGGAACTAACACAAACACAGAACACACACACACACACACAGACACACTGCTACCCATCACATCCAAACAAACCATACTACACTACATATGGCCAAGTGGCCATGCCCCATACACACCCCATGTGGGTGGATGCGCCCCCCCCACACCACACCTACTGTAATAATCCACCTCCAAGATAGCACGAACAGACACACGAAGCAAACACACACACACACTACAGTCCCACGGAAACACAGACCGCACTTAGAACACACACTTACACACACAACACCAATCACAAACACAGTTAAACACAGTACCTACCTGGACCGCAGCACCAGGAGCACTAACTAAATGTCCTTTAACATTGTGATAATAGTACTCGCGGTTCTAGTGTTCCGGTACTGTGGTCTTTAAGCCTCGTGATTATGCGTGTCGGTATGTAAAGCATTCGGTATTTGGTAGTATCCTATTTATATGTACCTCCATGGCTGTGTACATGTTGTTAACCTATCTATATATTTGCATATATATGTATATCCGTATATATTGACATATATGTCTCTATCACCCTTTCTCTCTCTCTCTCTCTATATATATATATATATATATATATATATATATAGAGAGAGAGAGAGAGAGAGCACACCTTTCGTTGGGTACATGGCGGTGTATACTATTTCCCGAACTCCGCCCTTTTGTATTTTAACTTGTCGCAATACACACCTGCCATTGGTACATCTCAGGTAGCTTAGTGGTAGGTGATTGTGTACTTGGTTGAGTGTTCTACTCCTGGCAGTGGTCGTTTTACCTCTCAGAGCAGGCACTATTAGTACAGTAGCACTGCTTACTGTACTTATTTCCTTGTTTCACTTGAAAGAAAGTTACTGTTTGTCGTTTTTGCATTTAAGTTACCTGTAACACATTGCACTTAAGTTACCTGGCACTTGCTCACTAAAGCAATTATATAAGTCAGCACTAAAAATTAAAAGCACTACACCCTCACTCCCCACTGGCCCTTGTTTTCAATTATAAAGGAATTTCCAATATTATTCTAGCATGTCCAAAGGTCAGTTGTCAATCTCCTCTCTGGTCCAGCTGGTGAATCTGGGAATCTTGAGGCAATGTTACAACTGCCTCATGTATACAGACAACCATCTCCTCCTCCCAACAAATTCCAACACATGTGAGAGAGGCAACCATATAGCCAAACTGGAGGCTAAGCTCTCTCAACTCAGTACTGGCATAACCAGTCAGGAGGAGAAGGAAACCACACTCACTACAATTCCAGTCTCACATAGACCTGCCACGACAGCAAACCAAACACATAATCACACAAAAACATACTCAGAGTCTCTAAACAAAGATCTGCCTAAGCAGCAAAGACCTCCAAAGCAGACACCCAAGCAACCACTACCCCAAAACAAAACACGTGCAACACATATCTCACAAAGCCAGTGTGCCGAACAGTCACAGCCCTTAAGACTAAACAACACACCTGATACACTTGTAATAGGTGACTCTATTGTCAGGCACACTGACGTCTGGCTCACCAGGCTGAACAAGGAGAGGGTCACGGTGAGCAGCCTGTCGGGCGCTAGGATACGCCACATAACACAAGCACTCAGGTCACTCCAAGGCAAGTACAAATATGACTCAGTCATTGTCCATGCTGGTGTGAATGACCTGAGACGTAACTCCCTGGACTACATGAAGAGAGACATAGAGGAGCTCTCTGAGCATGCAGCCCAGGCCGGTATGACCCTGACCTTGAGTAGCATCTTATCCTCACCAAGAATGATGCCACAATATGAAGACAAGATGATCAATTTCAACAATTGGCTTAAGTACTGGAGTCATTCAAAGGGGATCCAATGCCTGTCAGCTTGGGATGATATGCTCGACAAGCCACGATGCTTCACTAGGGACGGCTTGCACCTGTCACCCCTGGGCTTTCGGATATTGGCAAAGGCTCTTGCTACCCCCATAGTGCCTTTTTTAGGCAAGGCTCAAAAGACAAACCCACCTCCATAGGTATCACAAGGGATAAGAAACTAAGAGTAATGCTACTCAACGCCAGAAGTCTAAACCTCAAGATGCACTTTTCAAACTCTCCTTAGCATGGAGAACATCGATATCTGTGCAGTAACAGAAACCTGGTTCAGGGCTCCCGAGAGCACCCCAGCACTACCAGGTTATACCTCATAAACGCTTTTCGGCCCCAAAACTTGGACCGAACCACAAAAGGAGGGGGAGTATCGATATTCATCAAAGATACCCACACCTCCAGGTTGGTGGCAAAGCACGAAGCATCAGAGACTATCCGTGTGCAACTAACAGTGGGTAAAACTGCCTTCCAGTTTAAAGCCTGCTACAGATCACCCTCCCAAACCCAGGAACCCCACTCGGCCTTCCTGAGAACACTGGAAAAATATGAAGGTCTCTCCAAACACCATTATATTGGGTGACTTCAACTACCCAAACATGGACTGGGAGCATTACTCTAGCTCCAACACCCTAGCCCAAAGGTTCCTAGAATTTATAAACTCAAATGCTATGGAACAACTTGTTACCACTCCCACAAGAGGGGAAAACATACTGGACCTGATCATCACCAACATGGGGACTCTATGCTCCAGACCAGAAGTGTATCCCTCACTGGTAAGATCAGACCATAAACTAATCTCACTGGATATTTCCATCCCGACCCCACCCCCTGCCCAGAAAACCACAGTGAAAAACTTCTCTAAAGCAAATTTCACACTCCTCAAAACCGAGGTGGAATCCTTCAAAGTCCCTGGGTCTGTGGAAAATACGGCCCGAATCCTTTATAAACGCATTCTATGAACACCTTCAGGAATGCATGGATCATGCGATCCCAAATAAAACCAAGCCCAATCCTCCAAAGGCAGACATCCTGTCTGGTGGACCCCAGCCATAAACAAACTATACAATAGAAGGAGGAAGCTACTAAATGATAGAGCAAAATCCCAAAAAGGGAAGGCATCACTGATCAGTATTAGCAAAAAACTACGGGCACACATAAAATTGTCTAAGGTCAGCTACAAGAGAAAAATTGCACAGGACACTAAGGATAATCACAAGGCTTTCTTTAGTTATGTTAGGAACCTGGGTGGTAATTCCCAGATATGCTCAGAATTAGTCCAAAATGACAAAAAATACACCGAACCCACAGACATTGCCAACATCCTAGCTGACAGATTCAGCGGAAATGTCTCCCACCCCTCCCCACCAAAAGGGCAAATATCTATCCCAGCAGAGTGCTGCCCCCCTGACATCTCAGATGCTCAGGTAAGAGCCGCCTCCAAAGCAAAAACACAGCATCAATGGGACCAGACGGTGTCCCGGGCTGCATCCTACATGAACTCCAAGAAGAGCTAAACCCAAACATAAAACTACTGTTCAATCTCAGCCTTACTACAGGATATGTGCCCAAAGAGTGGCATACAGCAACAGTGGTCCCTCTCCATGAATGTGGTGCCTCAACGGATCCTGGAAACTATCTGACTAGCTTGGTCTGCAAAGCTATGGAAAGGATCACCATGGACCTCATAAATAAAGATATTGGGGACCAACAGACACTGGATCCTACCCAGTTCGGCTTTGTTAAGGGCAGATCCTGCCTCTTAAACCTGGTTGATTTCTTTGAAACAGTCACCAAGGCCATTGACGAGGGGAAGGTGGTCCACACAGCCTACCTGGACCTCGCAAAAGCCTTCGATACAATACCCCACTCGGGCATTATAGATAAGCTCACCAGCTTAAATGTAAACCCCTATGTCACTAGATGGATTGTAAACTGGCTCAAGGACAGAACCCACATGGTTAGAATTGCTGGAGCCATGTCAGACTCCAAACCAGTTACAAGTGGTGACCCACAAGGCTCAGTCCTGAGACCTCTCGTTCGGTATATATTTCTCAGAGGTACAGGCCAACACGGAAGGACTGTGGCTGACCAAGTTCGCAGATGACTGCAAACTGGGCGCCATAATCGACTCTCCAGCTGACACAAGCATCCTCCAAAAGGGCCTCATAGAAACAGACAACTGGTGCCAGAGCCATGGCCTCAAGTTAAATGCCAAAAAGTGTATAGTCATCCCCTTTGGCAAAACAAAGTGCCCACAAATTACCACATAGGTGGTAATCCATTAAGTATAGAAGAAGTAATTAGGGACCTGGGGACCCAAGTTGATAGCAATCTCTCATTTCACAACCACGTGGCCAAAGTGGTTAGAAAAACATTTTATATAGCCCACCTAATCATGAAGGGATTCACATCTAGATCAGGGGAGGTCATCGTGCCTCTTTACTCATCCCTCATCAGGCCCATAATTGAGTACAATGCCCCTTTTGGGATGTACCTTACCAGACACCTGCAGCAACTGGAAAGACCCCAAAAGTACCTCACCAAGAGGATCAAAGGGCTCAAACAGATGCCATATGCTGCCCGGTTAAAGAAACTCCAGCTCTACTCAGTGGCAAACCGCCTTTTCAGAGGTGATCTGTGCCTGACGTATAAAGCCATGTCCAACCCAGAATTAATGGACATGCTGCACCTCAGAAAATCCAAATCCCATCGAGCTACGTGCTCGAAAGACTTGAACCTCAGCACTGAAATAAATAGGACATGCTGGAGGGACAGATTCATAACCCAGAGGCTCCCTTTACTCTGGAATAAAATCCCAGTCCAGGTTAGGCAGAGTCTCTCATTGACTCTCTTCAACAGGAATCTTGATGAGTGAATGGGAGATCGTAGGTTTACCCTGGGTATCACTTCTGTGTCACTGTTAGACAGAGGCACAGTATACTAACCTCGAAAAAGGGCATAGCAAGATAAATTTAAAATGGGTGGTGAAAGCCAAACACATTCTGGCTAGGCTTATAAATGCCCTAGGGCAGATAGCCTAGTATGAACATATGAACCTATGAGGGTGAATAACGCAGATTTCAGTGGTTCTGGCCAGCTTTGCCCGTGATCTGTGCTATATTCAGCAAAGCTTAGACCTGTTTTGAGCATATCCGTGTAGTCATGTTTAAACAACACAACTTGCCGGCGTAAAAACCCACTAACTTGTGCTTAAACGTGCTCTAATGACCTGCATCCAACATCCATTATTCGAGACATCGGAATTACGTAACAGCCCTTGCAGGTCATGGAACCGGGAACATGCATGAGACAGTCAGTGGCTTTACCACTGGGGCATCTGGGATATGTACAAGTGTTATGGTGTTTAGTATGTGGACTGTACTACGGCTGTTCCTCCATACTGCAAACAAATGTGTAACTCAGTTAGTTTACATATTGATGATACCTATTAATGGTATGTCCAAGTGATGCTTAATGGATGTGCTCCAGCTATGGAAATCCATGTCACAGTAAGCCACACACTGTAATGTGCTACACCTTGCCACAACCATAACTGGAGAATGCTGGGGTGACAGATACCTGTCATGGGTACTCCCCATGCTTTGGAACTACATCCCTGATTACATTATATGGAGCCCCTCATTAACACACCAGGGAATCCTTGCAGAGTGGGTGGGGAATAGTGGTTACACCCCAGGGATCCCGTAAGTGGCTCTGCTCCACAGAGGGACAGTTAGTTAATCAATGGGGTGGCGACAGCAGACACATTTTGGCTAGGCTGATGAATGGCCTCTGACAATTAGGCATGTACCTACCGATGTACCTAGAAACCTATACATACAGTATCAACACTTGCTGTTAGCTTAATTTACTGTTCAGGTGTTGACTTACCTTGTACCAGCAGCTGTTGTGTGTGCTATAGTTGAGGGCTGCCTATGTAGGATGCACACAGTAGACCACCTATACATGACAATTTACAGGTGGTCGTGTGTGTGTGTGTCATCCATTTTACTGTGTGTGCAGGTGGAGAAGCGTCTCAGTCCGTATGGGGCCTACACTGTCAGTGTATGTGCTATATGTTCCTTCTTTGCCAAGGCATGGGCATATTGCGCATGCCTCCATCTGCCTACTGGAGCTGGCACAGAGTGTTCGTGGCCCGAATACCTCTGTGCCTGTGATGCCCTTGGCAACTGTGGTGCGCTGTGAGGGCCTTCATCATTATGTCCCTGCTGCAGCTGTTTCCGCAGGATCATATTATGTAGCATGGCACATACTATAAAGATGTGGGCACACATGCCTGGAGAGTACTGCAAGGTTTCACCAGATATGTCCAAGCAACAGAAAGTACAGTTTTGTACCTACCATAAATGTAGATGTCCGAACAGGATAGCATCTGCAGTCCTAACAAATGGGTTATCCTGTCGTCAGGCAGCCCTTCGGTCGGCCGGATTCCAAAGTCTGGGTCTGGCCTCGGCTGGTGTCGCACTTCAGGCCACGGCATCTCTGCTGGCCTTCCGGTATAAAGGCATCAGCCGACACCATTTTCCTCAGTGTTTCTTGCCCCAGATGCCAGTTGCCCTCTTGGAAAACTAAATTTTGGGTAAATGCCAATGTTTCCAAAAAAAAAGGTAGGCAAACACAAAAAATAAGCATGTATGTACATATATACAAACAAATACACCATAAGAGATCCCCAGCTAGCTATTAGGAGGGTAAATACCTAGGAATACCACAGAGGGAAGGACTGACTGCAGATGCTATCCTGTTCGGACATCTACATTTATGGTAGGTACAAAACTGTACTATGTCCTTCAAGGATGCATCTGCAGTCCTAACAAATGGGTAGAATACCATAGCCAAACTAGGGAGGAGGAAGAAGAATTATGGTGTAGTTAGGATCCCTTGCAATACAGCAGTGGCAAACCCTGCTCGGGATCTAGAGTATAGAGGTAAGTTATAATGCTTGGCAAATGTATGCACAGAGGTCCAAGTAGCAAGCTGTGGTAGTGGCTGTAGCCCTTGTAGAGTGAGGTCTTATGTTCTGTGGAATTGGCTTTCCATGGTAGGAGTAACAGAATCTTATGCAATTTCCTATCCACTTGGAGATTGTCTGTTTGGAAATTGCTTTTCCTTCCTTCCTGTTGCATAGGCTACTAGAAGCTGGTCAGTTTTCTATTGCCCTTGGTTCTGTCCAGGTAGTAGCGCAACTGTCTATGTACATCCAAGGTATGCAGCAGTCTTTCCCCTGGTCTGTGGATTGGGAAAGAAGGTAGGTAGGTGGATTGCCTGGTTTAGAGACACTCTGGATACCACCTTAGGCATAAGTGTAGGATTAGTTCTCATGGATACTCTATCTTGATGGAAGATTAGGAAGGGTTGTACTGCCATTAAGGCCTGTAGTTCAAACCCTTCTTGCTGAAGTAATTGCCAGTAGGAAAGCAGTTTTCCAGGATAGGTGTTGAAGATCTGCTGTTGCTGCTGGTTCGAATGGAGGGAGTGTCAATTTTTCTAGCACAAAGTTCAAGTCCCATGCTGGTAATGGTGGTTTCCTAGGAGGTTTTACATTCTTGATTCCTCTGAGGAACTGCCTGAGTAGAGGATGTGAAGACAGGGGATCAAGCTGTATTCTGCAGAAATAGCTGATGCATGTATCTTGATGGAGGAATAGGACAGGCCTGTATGGAGAAGCTCTGCCAAATACTCCAGGATGTTGGCAATATCTATCTTTGACACATCTTTTCCTCTTTCAGTGCTCCAAATGACAAACCTTTTCCATTTCCTGCATAGTTCCTTCTTGTAGAAGGTCTGCGGCCTCAGGATAATGTCTTTAACCCTTTGGGATAAATCTGGGTTAGTTGCTGTTATGTAATGTTCCAGGCAGTTAGTTGCAGAGTTTTTAGATTTGGATGCATGATGTTGTAGTCGTTCTGAGTTAACATCAAAGGCATCAGGGTAGTGTCCACGTTCTCCCAGAGACATGCTCCTCAGCAATGGATACCAGTGTTGTCTTGGCCAATTCCTATCAGGATTATCCTTGGGCCTCCTCTTTGATTTTCAGTAGTACCTTGTGCATCAAAGGAAGAGGTGGAAATGCATATGCTGTCAGGCCTTTCCAACTGAAGGATAGAGAGTCCACCTTCCATGCAAGTGGGTGGTATGTCCTTGCAGAATTTCTTGAGCTGGTGATTGAGTGGGGATGCGAATAGGTCTATTTGTGGCATTCCCCATTTCTGTGTGATGGCCTTGAAGATGTCGGTGTAGCATCCATTCGTGAGCATCCGAGGTAGTTCTGCTTAACATGTCTGCTAGGATGTTTTCTTTTCAGTACAAATATTGCCTGTAACTGAATGTTGTAGCTCAGAGCCATATTCCATAGGTCCAGAGTCATTCAGCATAGGGGTATGAATGAGTGCCTCCCTGTTTGTTGATGTACCACATGACTGTGGTGTTGTCTGTCCTTATCATCAAATGGCCTTCTTTGAGGAATGGTCTGAAATTCTGGATTGCTAGTTTTACTGCCAGCATTTCTTTTTGATTTATGTGCAGGTGCAGTTGATCTGGGGTCCATAATCCTTGTATGCATTTGTCTAGCATGTGGGCCCCCAACCTAGGTCTGAGGCGTCCGTTGTGATGGTTTGGCTTGCTTGAAAGTTGTGGAAGGGCAAGCCTGGGTTTGACTGGCATGCTTGTGCCCACCATAGGAACTCTTGTTTCAGGCATGGGATTAGTGCTATTTCCTCTAAGCTGTGCCTGTGTTGAGACCATAAATGCTTTAGGTACCACTGTAGTTTTCTCATATGCAGTCTGGCATGGGGGACCAGGATTATGCATGATGCCATGAAGCCCAAGGCCTGCAGTACTTTCCTTGCTGTTAGTTTGTTCTGCTTTGTTAATGCCAAGAAGTAAAGAGGGAGTTGTTCTTGTTTTTCTGCAGTTAGGAATGCCATCTGTTTTACTGTGTCCAACTCTGCACCCAAGAATGTTCTTGTTTGGGATGGTATTAGTCTTGACTTTTTTAAATTGACTGTGTATCCCAGGGCTTGTAGTAAGCAAATGACTCTTTGTAAGTCTTTTGTCAGCTTGCTTTTGTTGTCCGCTTGTATCAGGCAGTCGTCCAGGTATGGATAAATCTGGATTCCCTGTAGCCTGCAATGAGCGATGACTGATGCCAGGCATTTTGTGAATACTCTGGGCGCAGTAGATAAGCCAAAGGGCAATGCTGAGAATTGATAATGCTCTGATCCTGCAAGAAATCTGAGGTATCTTCTGCAATTTGATGGGGACGTGCAGGTATGCCTCCTTGAGATCTAGAGTTACCAGCCAACACTCCTTGCCCAGCATGGGAAGAAGTTGCTGTAGGGTCAGCATTTTGAATTTTGGAACAATGATGAATGTGTTTAAGGTGGACAGGTCGAGAATAGGTCTCCAACTTTTCTCTTTTCTTGGTACTAGGAAGAGTCTGGAGTAGAATCCTTTGCCCTGTTCTGTTGGTGGTACTCTTTCCACAGCTCTCATCTTTGTTAATTGAGCTATCTGTTTTAGAGCTTCTGTTTTCTGATTTGGAGGTAGGTTTGGCATTCCTCTTTTTACTGGTAAGGTGTGGAAATGAAACCTGTAGCCTTGGTCTATAGTCTGCAAAATCCACTTGTCTTTTGTGATATAGTGCCAATTTTTTGAAAATAAGGCTAACTTTCTGCCTAAGGGTGCTGCTATTTGTTCCCTGGTAGGCGGTGTCAGAGCCAAGTCACTGTGATTGTCCTGTTGCAGTGGCAGTGGTTGTGTCTGTGCCTCGCTGGTTATTGCCTTGCCACTGGCGTCCTCTGTAGGCACCTCCTCTGGATTGATTTCTGCCCCTAGAGCGTCTATTCCTGCCTCTCTGAGATTTAGAGGAGTCTGGAAAGGAC
This sequence comes from Protopterus annectens, assembly GCF_019279795.1. NCBI lineage: Eukaryota > Metazoa > Chordata > Ceratodontiformes > Protopteridae > Protopterus > Protopterus annectens. Next base: position 1,818,836,231 of record NC_056729.1, on the reverse strand, counting down.
CAATTTTTGGAAGGCCAGTTCCTGCTAAACCTTGGGGGATGAACCTGTAAGAAATCTTTAACTGTTTGTACAGATTTTGCCTTCTCTTCCATTTTCTTCATTACTTGCTGGGCAGGAGAACCAAATAGACTGGCCTTATCCATAGGAGCATCTAACAGCTTTGCTTTAACATGATCCGGCAAGACCTGTTCTTTCAACCATGCATGCCTTCTTATAACTGTGCCAGTCATGGCTGATCTAAATGAAGCCTCCAGTGCATCATAGCCACATTTTAAAGAATGGTTACTAACCTGCTGAATGTTATTCACCATTTCTAAAACATATTTCTTATCTAAGGAATCATCAGAGGACAGTTTCTTAGTTAACTGATCAAGCATAAACTCTTGGTATTGGATCATATGAAACTGACAGTTCAAAGCTCTAGCTGAGAGAGTAGCAGAGGTGTAAACTTTTCTACCCCATCTCTCTAAGGACCTGGATTCCCTTTCAGAAGGAGGGTGTTTTGCTGAGGTCGAAGCTACTGCCTTAGGCCCCTGGGAGATAGTCTCAGGATCTGCAAGTGGGGCCTTGTATAGGTGGTGATGAGTGTCCGGTACCCTGTAAAACCTATCGGGTTTGGCAGGGGTTGGAGTATCAGGAGCAGTGCAAACATCATTAAATGCATCATCCACAACAGGCAGAACTGGAGGTATAGCTAAGGGCCTATGTTGCGGTAAGTGTAGAAAGGTCCTAAGCCTTTTTCTTGAATCTGATAAATCTTGTCCCTGCCATTGGAATTGCTCTCATGGCATGTAAGGTTTCCCCAAAGGAAAATTCCTCTGGTGGAGAGGCAGATGGAATAGATTCTTCAGCATCGGAATCTTCATAAGTAGAAAAAGGAGCCTCTGGATGGTCTGTAATGTCTGAATCATCAGAAGAATCATCTGAGGACACTGGCTCTGGGGGCTCTGCTCTAGGTCTCTTTTCTGGAGGCTGAGAGGCCCTGTCTGGGTGAGATTGGGATCCCCTAATTAAGGAGATGAGATCCTCTGCCAGAGTAAGCATTTGAGAACTGGAACTGGGCCTGTGTGAGGGGCTTAACAGGCACTGATTTAGCAGTTTTGGCTGCTTTAGCCCTGGCAAAGGCCTTAATAGACATGGCTGCAGGAGGCCTAGCAGCACCACGTGCTGGGGTAGAGACATCCAAAGGGATGGTGTCCGATAATTCTAGAGGGACCACATTAGTAGGCAAAACTTCAGAGGCAGATTCAACTAGGGTAGCAGGAGCCTCGGTAGTAGTCATGGATTCGCTGAAGATTGAACCGTTTGCTCGGTTTCGCTGAAACCTTTCAGTGACCGCGAAGTCGGTCTTTTCTTCGTTTTTAACAATTTGAGAAGTCGGAGGATCCGCGGCATAATGTAAATCTGAGCGAAAACTGTTCAGCAACTAAGCACAGGCTAAACAGGCTGCTACATCGTGGTCTGGGCCTAAACAAGGTAAGCAGTAAGTGGAAATCTTTATGAGGTATTTGTTTCCCACAAGTTAAACAGTTATTTACTTTTTCTGACATCGGCTGAGGCAAGAAAGAGTCCCCAAAGTCTTAGTATTCGTAGTAGTAATCTCTGGATCTGACCGACCGGCACTTGCGAACAGCTTCTGCTTGGCGCGCCCGGCGGCAAGAAAGACTGAGGGCTGATGCCTTTATACCCGGACCAGCAGAGATGACGCCGGGTGAAGTCCAGCCGAGGCCAGACCCAGACTTTGGAATCCGGCCGACCGAAGGGCTGCCTGATGACAGGACAACCCATTTGTTAGGACTGCAGATGCATCCTTGAAGGACATCTGTGAATTCAGCATCCCAAACACATGCTTTATGATGATTCTGGTTTGTGCGTGTGCCTCATTATGGCGTTCTTGCATAGGTGTGTGTGCATTTCTAATGGGAATCATCATCCACGGCTCCAGTGCATAGCCAGCATCCCCCACAAGGTAGCCATATGGGATGTCCCCCCTGACAAATACCTGGCACAGCTATGAGGCATGCCAGACGTGGGAGTCATGGTAGCTTCCAGGGCTTCCAGCACACACATCCGTGATAATGCCCTGGGCATTGTACACGACCTGGCAATTGGAGTGGTATCCCTTGTGGTTTATGTAGCACCTACCATGCTCACCGGGTGGTGACTTGATATGTATGTGCATACAGTCTATTGCACCCAGTACCTTTGGGTAGTCTGCCACATGGTGGAAGAGGTGCATATTGCTGGCCAACTCCTCCTGAGTTCGGGGGAAGTATATATGCTCATTGGCATGTGGTAACATGGCATCCAGGAACTGGTGGAGTACCCTGGATGATGATGCCTGTGAGATCCCAATGATATCTCCAGTTGGCCTTTGAAAGGTACCTGTGGCTAGTATTCTCAAGCTTACACATACCTTCGTGTCCACTGGGATGGGTTCCCCTCTGTTGTTTCTGGCTCTGAGGCGTGACCGGCACAGCTCAATGATTTGCTGTATGACGTCCCTGTCCACCCTGTAATGCTCTATCATCTCCAGATCATCTAGCCCCTGGTAGGTTACCCTTGGTCTAAACAGTCTTCTCCTCCTCTGGGGCCTGAGGTGGTTGTCAGCATCATCCTCCACACCACCTTCAGTCTCCAACTCATGGTGATGAATCACAGCTATGGCAGCTCCCAACAATTACATTGTAAAAGTTCCCCATCTGTTTACACCGATGGTGCAGCATTTGGGAATACACACGTGTGTATGAGGTGCCTTCACACTTTATACTATTGTGCTTTGGAAACTGATGATGTCATAGGGTGTGTATATACAATCAGAGCTGCAGGGTATCTTATGTGTTATCCAGCAGCCTGCTTTCTTGTTTTGTACTTTCCCAACCCAGGATTGTGTTGTGAAATGTCTTCTATAGCCGATCTACTGCAGGTTTGCTTTGCTCTGCAGTGACAGGTCTCTTTTCTTTGCAATCCGGCACCTCCCCACCATTCTGCAGGTTGCTACTAGCAGCCTTGATAGCCAACGTCAATGGCCCAGTGTGAGTTAATAGGTGTTAATTACTCAGTTGAACTCCAAGTACCCTACCGCAGCATTTCCTTATTGTCTTCCCGCAACCTTCCTGTTTCAGCTGTGGTGCGCGCCGTGTTTTACCGGGTTTCGAGCGTGTTGTCATCCACGTACACATGCGCTTTCAGTCACCATGTGTGCTCTCAGCTAAGCAAAGCTTTGGCTACATCCACACCCCTATCCTGCGGCTTTGCTTAGCAACGGGCAACCAGGATTAGCAATGCTTCAATGTGCTTACAGATACGGTGGCACACCCCACTGCTGATGTCATGTATACCTCCAGGCCACTCCGCGGTGTTGTACCACTGCACCATATGGTACATCCTTAGGCCGGCGGGACATTTGCGATTCAGTATTACTTGCCTCATTTGCATGGCATTGACTACTAATTCATAGTTACAGCGCCGAACACTGTAACAGACCCTTAGTAACTCTTGCACCTTGGTTGTGGTGTAGCATGCATACCATTGACTATTATGGCGAAATCATGATTTGTGTTACATTGCAATTTTATGACATCTGTATATATTTTCCTTGTGTTCCCATTTGCGCACACATGCCCTGCGGTTGTACTCTGCGTTAGTGTGGCCATGACATTAAATGTTATTTTTCTGCATGTTGTGTGTGTGTTTTTTATGCCATTGGCTGTATATTTAGCCATTGGCATATGTTAACTTTGTAATATGCAAGTTTGGTCCGCTTTCATGGCTCCAATCTTCTGTTTGGAAAAATGCAAACCATTTTTTTTTGGTTTACATTTTTGCATGCTTACGCCACGCCTGCACAACTTCAGGAATCACTATGTACCTTCATTTGCATGCTGCACTACTGTGCATGGGGTGATTAGCATACATGAGCCGAGAGCTGCACAGATCTTGTGTACGCTGGTAGTGCACATGGAATTGGATCGTACTTAAATCGCTCGGCGGCCATATTTGGCGTTATACCGCCTACGCTACGCCTGAGCCTGGCGCAAGCTTCATGAATCCCGGGGAGTATCTAGAGTTACCTGGGTGACATTTGGACAACTTATCACCCCTTTTGTGGAGCCAAACTGTTTTGCATAAGATTTTGTAAATATATCTATAATCTGTTGTGCCTGAGAACAAATTTTAGAATCTGCACACAGTTTATCAATGTGTGTGTCTTTACTCCTTCCACAACTTGTATATCTATAAAAAGTTTCCTATTATGCTAAATATCGTTATATAAATTTTCTTCAATTTTTTTTCTTGATCCTGTCTCACACTATGCTTATTCGGTTTGTCCAGCTCATTTATTTCAGTTTTCAAAGTTGTAGTTCGACCTCTCTTCCATTTCTTATATTTTTTGTCTCTCACCTTAATCAGATATCTTGTTCTTATGGAAATATATCTTCCTGACGTTGCATGCCTAAATCCTGATGTTAAACATTTTTTTTTGATTTTTTGCACTCAAACAATTTCTCTTTCAAAACTTTCCATATTCTATCTGCATTTGTTCCCCTGAACATCTCACTGCAATAAGTTTTACATAGGGACTGTTTTGCTTCCATATAATCTGTAATTAACCTTCTGTGCATTGGGTTAGATTTCAGTTTGGGAGAATTATCTAGCAACAAGTTAACCTTTAAAAGCCCTTGATCACTGCACAATGTTGGTAAACTTGACTTTAAGTTACTGTAATTTATTTCGGAACACAAACAGTATCTAGTACACTCCATCTCCTGGTAGGTTTTTTTTTACAATCTGAAGCAACTGTTGTTCCTGAATATATGTTGTGAATAATTTCCTTACTAACGTTGTTGAATCAATATTATTCCAGTCTGTTTCTGGAAGTCCCCAGCTAAGATTATTCTTCCCTCTGGGGTTTCATGCAAGAAATGTATGAATTCCTCTAGGTCATCTGCACTTGACTTTGGTGGTCTACACACTCCAGTTACGTGTTCCAGGGTTGTCTTTGCTGTCACAGTTACACAGTCTATAGTAATGGTGTTATCATCGAACATGTAATAATCGCAGGTCTCATAGCTATCTTTAAACCCTGTCATAACACCTCCACCTGATTTTTTTGTCAGAATGTATGTTTCAATAAAAACATTTATACCCTGACAGAACTGGTTTCTAGTCATTGTTCTTTAACCATGTTTCACAAACAATAACAATATCAATCTTGTGAAAACTTAGCAAATTATCCAATAAAAAAAACTTTATTATTAATTCTCCTAGCATTAACAACCATCAGAGATGCATCAAACGTTGCTATCTGTAAACTATTAAATTTTCGACCTGGCAAAAATTCTGCCTAGTGTTGTTCAAATTCTACAAAATATTTGCTGCAAAAATTATCTTCCCTGATCTTGACAGATGTACACCATCCTGTCTGAATACGTGTGCCCAAAACTAGGCCTGGATGCTCTACACATTTCCATTTTTTTAAAAAGGACATTTTTTCCATGTAGGTATTTACCCAAAAAAGCTTTTCATTCACAGTTATCTGACTTTCCTTTCTATAGGTGATTTGTGAAAAATGTGTCCTAACACCAGTAGGTTCATAGGTGTGTAGTAGGTTACTGGCCTTGGATAAGCCTAGCCCAAAATGATCCCTGGCATCATGCTGCCCAAAGTTAGTTCCCAGTGCCCCATCAAGCAAGGCCACTAAAGTGACTCCCGGGGTGAATTTTCTATTACCCATCCACTCATCAAGATTTCTCTTGAAGTACAAGCTACACTAAGCGGGCTCTCAGTTCCCTACTAACAGTCGGAGAATCCTTGTGTGTGACATAATTTGTACCAACATGAATAAAAACAGATCCGTACTTCTTACATTAAGGTGTTCCAACATTCCAAGGCTGGTCTCACAGCTTTTATTTTTGCTTCTGGCAAGCATAACACTATTCAATGTTCATTATCATCTCTTCAAATATAAGTGTCAGTTCCTCTAATCACTGAATCTCTAATTACAAGAATATCTTTGCTGGCCAGGTCTGAAGAATCTTCAGCTTCTAATACAGACATTTCTGCTCTATCAATTGCTACGAAGGATAGATCTTCATCACTATTAGTCTTATTAATCCCACTGTTCTCATCCAGCTGGCATTGTAAATCCACAGCTTGAGCCATAGTCAACATCTGTCTTTCTCCTCTTTTTCTTACAGTAATGTTCTTCAATCCTTCCACGTTCAGTTTTGACTTCTTCCTTTTCACCTGCCCCTTGCCTCTTTTTTCTACCTTTTCCATTGGAAAGGTGATGCCTTTTTCTGTAGACCGAGGGTTTTCTGATAGACAGATATCTTCATTCCCTGTCACCAGTGTGTTACATAATGAAACAGTGTACTTTTTATTATGCATTCTCTTTCCTTTACAGTGATTGGTCAGCTTCTTTTTCTTCCTTGTTATTTGTTGTGATCTTCTTACTTTCTTTCTTTTTTGTTTCCTTCTAAACAAACTGGAGCCTTAGATTGCCGAGTACTTGCATCCAGGATTCCAAAGTTGTCAGGGGCATCGTCTTGTTTCATAGGAGTTGAATGATTTTTGCAGACAAAAGATGCATCATTTCCTAAATGTATTCTATTTGTTCTTTGCCTAACATTATTTAGTCAATCAGTCCAGTCATTAATATATGATACAACAGTTCTCCAAGCCATGCCGACTGCACACGTGCAATCATCATCATTAAATTGAGATTTACTTCTAACTATGATAAGAAAATCATCCAACTTTTGACACCAGGAACACAGATCACCAGTGTTATCAGCTGTTACCTTTAAATATGCATAGCATTTATTCCACTGTACAAGATATGTACAAGATATTTGTGCATTAGCAAATTGTTAATTGCATACTCATTTAAGAAATCCATATTCAGCTCCAAATGAATAAAATGCAAAGGTGCACAGTAGCTTCTGCTCACTTTTTTTGCAGTCGCAGTTCTTTGTAACAGTAAAGCTAAATAAATCACAAACCAAGATAGGACTGCTTAGATATGCTCAAGGTTTTCCTCTCTGCAGTCTGTGTAAATTTATAGCTGTCTAGGCCCCTTGGAGTGGCTAGAACTTGCCTGTGTAAAACCTATGCCTTTCTAACAACCAACAGTTAAATTAAAAGTAAAACATAAAATATGAATCAAAGTACGTCTTGTTAACAAGCATTCCCTTCCTACCTACAAACAGTGAAAAACAGTGATAACAAATACAATATAAATTCAAACAAAACTTCTGTTACCAGTCAACCCCACAGTAAATCACAACCTGAGACAGGATTATTTAGATATGCTCAGTTTGCGCTAAGCCTCCATGATTTATACGTATAGAATTTTTAAATTTTTTTTTTTTATTTCAGACTTATTTGCCATCTACCCTGGCACTTTTTCTGTCAAATGAAATAACATATAGTGTTTGACTCGTCCCTACTAATTTATTTACCCTTTGTTTACCTGGTCAGTCCCATCAGGTTAGCAGACTCTTCCGGGGAGACATGAGGTAGTATTTAGACAGCCATTGCATTGTATAAGGCAGCACCCTTTACGTTAAAACACTATAGAAACAACAAAAGCAATTAGGGTGGGTGGGAGTAGAACCCCTACCTTTCTGCACCAAAAGAGGTTGTTTAGTTTGTTGCGTCATCGAAACAAACAGCGTTTGCTCTACAGTAGCCTCTTTTGCAACCAGCCTCTGCCACGTGTCTGGTGTGCAGAAGACTTTCAGCTTGCAATACCAGTTACCATTTGTAGATGGAGCTGCTTAGCCCAGGCAGTTAAGCACTGTGCATTTCTTGGTATATGATGTTCTTATGTTACTACTAGGAATATGGGTTTTTGTCAGCTGTGCTGTATTTGAAACAGCTACAGTTTATTTATTAGAAATGCACTGACTGTGATCTTTTTTCTCTCTCTGTCACGTTGTTGATAATGTTTCTTGTTAATTAATAAGTTGTATAGTACTTACAGATCGCAGTTTTCTTAGTCTTAATATTATAATGCATTTACCACACCTTTACTCTGATTAGACATTCATTTAGTATTTGTTTAATGAGGTTCGTGAATTGGTTTGTTAACCCTTTTCAGGTATGACCCGGGCCAGAGGGCAGAAAACATAAAACAAGTTGCAAGGTACATTTGTTGATAACAGGAATACGTGCAGCAAACCCCAAGGATCATTTGCAGACAAAAAGAACCAACATACATTTCAAGATATTTCTTGATACGATAGTGTGCGTACAGTATTTAAGCATTTGCAGTGATTTAGAAGCATTGGTTAACACTGGTACATAAGGGACGCTAACATTAATCAGCGTCCCAAAAGCAGGTACAACTTCCTTTATGGTGAAGTTGATTTTTAATCGGTTTAAAAGTTGCTAATGCCAGTTGAGTTCTTTGTGCATTGGGTAGTTTATTGCAGATTGCTGGGGGCAGTTTTGAGAAGATTCTTTCCCCAACTGCTGTTTTCAAGGGAGGAGTCTAACGAGTAGTGGGCTTTGTTCATCATTGCTCCTTAAGTAGTGTAGTTCGCTCTGTCACGGAGGGCAGTATGAAAAGTTTATTTCAATAAGAGCCAACAGTGTAGTTCTGAGTGTTATAGGGAGCCATACTGTAGCCTTTTGTACTTCACACCTGTGTTTTCTGTGGTCTGCTAAGGTGACTAATCTACATAACATGTTTTCATCAGTTTAAAGCGTTTGTGTAATATAGGCTGATCGGAAACACAGTAGTGGCAGGCAATACTCAATTTTTGGCAAAACTATATTTCTGGGTATGACAGCCATTGCATTGTGTAAGAGTAGGTGGGAGATGTGGTAATACAGCTTCATTTGGGTCATAGCTCTCAACCTCTTAGTACAAAACGTCTGGACAAAGTAAAAAAATAATGGGGGGGGGGACAAAGCCCAGAAAAGAGAGACAATTTTTAAATATTGTTCTTACAAACTTAGAAAGTTGTTAGAATAAAACGTTTGGGATGACACCTTTGTGGTGATTATGTCAGTATGTTTTATAAAAAAAGTAAGTCCTACCCCTAGCTATCTCTGTTCAAAATATTTGGGATAATATTACTGTTGGTGTCAGCCTTTGTAATGAAATGCATAGATGTATTTTTGACCTGAAAAGACCATAAAGTTTTTTTTGGGGGGGAAGGGGGCTTGATAATTATCTTGTTTGACATTGTCCAGCTGCACACTTAAGAAGTTAGATTGTAGGTTGGTTTGTAGGGGAGCTATATGTCCTTCTGGACTCCTATACTAGTTTATCTTCTGCATACAGAATGAGAGTAGAAAGATGGAGGCTGAGAGCGTTGATAAACAGGGCAAAGAGCTATGGTAGGGGGCCAAGAACCGAACCTTTGGGCAATCCTGTGTTTAGAACAGAAGGAGCTAAAAGTTTATTTGCAACTACTTGAAACAGTCTCCAATGTACATAGTTTTGGAAACAGAGCAAGTCAATTATCCCCACAGTTACGCTTGTTTGTGAAGTAAGAGGGTATGAGTAACTGTTTTGAATGCCCTAATCATATCAGTGAAGACACCCGCTGTAAAACATACATCATTAACATTGTTACAGATGGCATTTACAACTGTCATTAAGGTGGTTGAAGTGACGAAAGTACTATGAAATCCATACCAGTAATGAAGAAATTCATAGCTATTTACGTTTCAATAAATGTTTATATAGCAACGTTCAAAGATCATATGTTTGATACTGCTCGATAATGTTTTCAGTAGGTGAAGAGCATTTTGGCAGGAAGATGACAGTGTGTTTGAATACTGTTGGGGCAAGACCTGTGGTTAGAGAGAGTTCAAAAATGCAGATGAAAAATTTGAGATTTTTTTTCAGCAGCTAGCTTTGGGACTCTTGCATGGAGTTTAATATATTTAACACATCTGGGGGTTAATTTCCATAATACTGATTTAATTTCACTAACAGCTATTGCAGTGAAGTGGAAGGTGGCTGAAAAAATACTAATGGTTGGGGTCTGCTTGATAGCCGTATTCCTAGTGTTTGCTGTTTAATGATGCAGATAATTTGTTTCAATGAACAGAGTAAAACATTTCTATACCCATCTGCTGTGTGGAGATGTGACATATGGTTTATTGATAAATGATGTGTCATTAAAAGTGTTGTAAGCTGTTTGATTTCTTTCCAGAATAATTTATGGTTGAAGGAGTAGGGGGTTAAAAGGGTAGGCACCATATTTTAGTCTAATACACTGGTAGACTAAATATATAAATATTATTTTAATACTTAACGAGCAATATGTTTATTCATATACATTGACAGTTGACTAGTGTTTAAATACAGATTTTTTTTTACATTACAATATTAATAAAAGTTTGGTCTGTACTTCAGGAAGAAATTGAGTGTTATGTAATCGTATTCATTTTTAATCAACTGCTCCTTTATGCTGAGAAAGAGAGTTAATAAATGCTGTTGTGTTAACATAAAAAGTTCCACCATACGGATGAGCTGCTCAGCAGCCCCACCTGTAAGACAGAACTGGTACAGCAGGGAGAAGCCTTGCCTGCAGTCCCAGTTCAATCATACAGATGAAGCTGCTCTAGCAGAGAACTTTAATGCTCTGGCAGCTACGCAACGCAATACAGCCAGAAAAGGTAATGCGGTTCTGAAACAAATGAGTTTTACCAGACCCCTGTGGTTCCTCTTTGAATTCAAAACTATGGTACACTGAAGCAGGGGTTTAGCCAGAAAATTCTGTTTTGTACTTGCAGTCTTTTTACTGTCCCCCCCCCACTGTCATTTGCAAAAATGGATATATTTCAAAACGTTACCCCCTCCAGCAATTAATAAACGACAACATCAGTTGAAGTGGTCCACTCTAAAACTATTAAAGATATTGTTTTACATTAGCAATACCTTCTGCAATTTATGTACCTGTTGTTAAGAGACTTCTCTTTAGACATCTGTAGACATAATTTAACCTGAAAAGTTATAATGTTTCTATGTGATGCAAAGAAAAAAATGTACTCTGCAAAGTACAAAGATTACGCCTGACTACACCCTTGCGGAAAGGTATTCAGTTTAACTGATCTGCCCCTTAGGATTGCACCGCGCCACAGGGCAGGTTGACTTTTAATACTCACTGTAGCAAGGCGCGAGGGGTAGCAGAGGTTTTGTATGCTTGCTACAACCATGTTTCACCATCATTTTCCTTAATTACAATTTTCTTTCAGGGCATCAAAAGATGGAAAAGAAATGCACCTCAGAGGGTCCATACGTAATTCAGCTATTTCTCCCCACATATTAGTGTGCAGACATGAAAGAATATAGCAATAACCCACTCCTGGGTGTGGGTATTGCTGGATTTACCCACGGTTGTCTTTGTTTGGCCACTCGGGCTTCGCCCTCGTGACCAAACCACACCAACTGTGGGTAAATCCAGCATTACCACCTGCGGGTTATTGCTATTATAATGACATTATTTAAGAAAAAATTACTTTTCTGAAATAATGGCATTGTATAATGCCTCCTTGCTGCCCTTCTGCAGCTGTCTGGTATTCTGCGGAAGTTCTGATGTAATGCACATGCGTATGCTTACGCAGTACATCAGAGCTGTGGGCGGAAGCAACTGAGAAAGCAAAATCTCTGTTGCTTTTTACAAACTGTCTCGCTATGTTAAACCCATTTAACATAGTGAGACACCTTTAAAAAAAGCAAAGGAGATAAGATCTCTGTTATTTTTTTAAAGCTGTCGCGCTATGTTAAACTTGTTTAACATAGCGAGACAGTGTGTAAAAAGCAACGGAGATCTTGCGTTCTCTGTTGCTGTAAAAAAAAAGACTTGTACTAATGGAAAAAGTCCAGGCAACCGGACCTTTTTCCATTAGTATAACTCTGATTTACAAACATGCACGCTGACCAATTAGCATGTGTGTTTTGGAATATTAATGGGGGTTGTTGTATAATGTGGAATAACAGCTGAAGAGTGAGACAAAACGTGAGAAAACAAACAAAAAGTAACATGGGTGGTGTGAGTAAGCAGGATGGCACAGGAGTGCAGGTGGGGGAGCAGGCAGCATTGTGTACAACATGCTGCTTAGGGCACTTTTCACCGAAGGCTAGCTCTGAACAGAAGGAAATATTATTTCATGTATAGGTTTGGTGGATGAATTGACTGCAACAGACTTCCTGCAGAGGCATACAAATTAAAGCTGGAATGAAACTCAGCAGTGTTCCTGATAGAAATAAAGCAACTTGCAAGGAGACAGAGAAAAACTTAAACTATTACATTGCTTTTTCATGCTGCATCATAGTAATAAACATCACTCTGGTTCCTGAATTCAGTCTTAAAACAGAAGAAAAACAGCCACTGACAGTCATCTTAAGGAGGACACGGAGGAGAGGTCTTTTTACTTCCATAATTAAAAATGTAATTTTAGTTCCATGTAAAAAATGTGTTTTCTACAGACTTTTTCACTGATATATGGATTGATCTGTATTAATCTTGTATTGCAATTCTTTCCATTGGAGCTGTAGCTTAAGGGAGGGTGTTGCAGCCCACACCCCCACCTGTGTCCTGGGTACAAGTAAGCCATGTTTGTTATTATACCTCCAAGTCATGTTAGGCTGGTTAAGCTGGAATGTATTAAACGTTTGTTCCCAGTTCAGTATTTCACAAGGGATGTTTGAAAGCTGTGTGGGCTTTGCTTTGGCTTACGGAAGGGTCAGAATGCTGCTTTTAAAAACTTCAGCTGAGCAAAAGAGAAGCTGAAGGCAGGTTCAAGGGCAGGCTGACTAGGCTTGAGACTTTTAGAAAACCTGTGTTTATGAGTAGGAAGGTTGGCTTAGAGGTGGCTTACTGACTGGTAGAATAGTTTAAAAAAAAAAAAATTATATGTATGTATATATATATATATATATATATATATATATATATATATATATATATATATATATATGTTGTACAGACAAGGTAGCGGACTTGCAATGATAGTTGCTGACAATTTCTCCTTCCTAACAAATTGCTTTTTAATTGGCATAATAAATTATTTTTTTATCTCTCTTTCTCTCACTCGCTCTCTCCACTAGCTGTTGAAATAGTTTATAAAAGAAGAATTCTTTGTTTTCGGTGACATTTGTATATTCAGTTATGGTTAAAAGCGAGATGCTCTGAACCGAGGCACCGAAGGCAATGAGCACACCATTTTTTTTGTCCGTTTTGTTTTTCTAGAGTTAAAGCAAAGTGGCTAAAGGTTTATCATACAGATATAATATAGAGTACATGTTTAAAATAATAACAGAAGCAAGTCGAGTGTGTAATGTACAAATATGAGTCCAGGTATTTCTACATTACTACGTTGTCAGCTTAGAGGACAATGGACGTTTGAGGTAGGTGAGCTAGGGGACTGTTGATGAATAGATGGAACAGATCTCTGATGGACCTCCTTGGATTGAATTGTGAGAGTAGTAGTGGAAACACATTAGACCCACGAGGAACCCCCTTGGTGGATTAGGGTGCTGAGATATTCTCTGTTTGTACTTTAAAGTGATGCCTGCAAAGGACATTTTGAAACAAAGGTAGGGGGCCTGTTCTGACTAGAACATTTAAGATAACATGGTCTGAAAGAGCAATAAAGATTGCAATTGTAAGTTGTCCATTATCCATGCTATCTAGAATATCATCTGCAGCACATACAGAGCAGTCACATAGTGCCTTGGACTTGTCCGAAACCATGGTAGTGATGGGGGGCTGTATTTGTAATGTATTCAGTTAGTTGAGAAGACTATTTTTTCTAGAAACTTTGTTAATAATATCACTGTGTTATGTTCCATATCTGATGTTGTATCTACAGTTAGACTTGCTGCATCTACTGTAACTTACTGTTGTATATATTGTTTGTCATGCTGTGTTTACTGTTACTAATGTTGTATGTACTGTCACTTTTTGTGGAGCTTTTCTCCCCAGGCCTCCAATGAAAATGGGCTCTGCCCAGTTGGACTTCCTCGGTAAGCAACTGTAAACTAAACTAAAATAAAATAAATAAGTAAGTAAATAAATAAATGAGGATTTTGAGGTGGAAGGGTAGGAAATATCGGGTTGTAGCAAAACGTGGGAAAGTTGACAATGAGGGATGAAGGGATGACACCCAGTGTGGAGAACTCTAAGGAAATCACCTGAACATAGTGGACCTGAAGCTGTGCTAACAGAGCCGGATGCATTTTTTTATTTATTCTTTTGTTGACTGGATTATTCCCACTAGGCTAGTAACTTCTTTACAGGAGAGACCCAAGGTAGTATTTATACTGGCAAGGGTAAATTTGACCAGGGCACAGGAAGAATTCCTTATTCTTTGTGATAAATGCCATGAGACCTTTTACATCCACCTGAGCTGCAATCAGCCCAGGTAGATGACCTTGATTTAACAGCTCACCCCAACGATAGCACACTCAAGAGTGCATCACCCCTAATGCTATACTGTGCACATCCATAATGGAAAGTGAATGTAGCCACTTGGGATGGGAATACCGCCTGCAGCTTTCTGATCATCTAGAACCATAGGTGGGTGTGTTACATGTTAAACCAAAGGCACCGCCTGCAGCTTTCTGATCATCTAGAACCAAAGGTGGGTGTGTTGCATGTTAAACCCCCTCCAGCTTTCTGATCATCTAGAACCAAAGGTGGGTGTGTTACATGTTAAACCAAAGGCACCGCCTGCAGCTTTCTGATCATCTAGAACCAAAGGTGGGTGTGTTACATGTTAAAGCAAAGGCACCGCCTGCAGCTTTCTGATCATCTAGAACCAAAGGTGGGTGTGTTACATGTTAAAGTGAAGGCACCGCCTGCAGCTTTCTGATCATCTAGAACCAAAGGTGGGTGTGTTACATGTTAAACCACCTGCAGCTTTCTGATCATCTAGAACCAAAGGTGGGTGTGTTACATGTTAAACCAAAAAGGTGGGTGTTTTACATGTTAAACCAAAGGCACCACCTGCAGCTTTCTGATCATCTAGAACCAAAGGTGGGTGTGTTACATGTTAAACCACCTGCAGCTTTCTGATCATCTAGAACCAAAGGTGGGTGTGTTACATGTTAAACCAAAGGCACTGCCTGCAGCTTTCTGATCATCTAGAACCAAAGGTGGGTGTGTTGCATGTTAAACCAAAGGCACCGCCTGCAGCTTTCTAATCATCTAGAACCAAAGGTGGGTGTGTTGCATGTTAAACCAAAGGCACTGCATAATTTATTGGGGTCTTTATGACATAAGCATCCAGTTTGGTTGACCATGTTTCAGATTTAGGTAACCAAGTTCCAGAAATATTCTGGATATTAAGCCTGTGCCACTGCTGTTGTATTACAGAACTGCATCTTCATATTGCCTTTTTTATGGTCCCAAAGACCTAGGATTTTTTGTCAGGCTTCTGTGGCTTGTTGATCTTTCCAGGCTTGTCAGGCTGTATCAGTGTTTGTATGGGGATCTGCGTTTTGGGACTAGTATTTGTATTCCTGCATTTGAATAGTGTTATTTTAGGAAAATACTTGCTTTGGATCTGAAATGACCATTTATGGAGAGGAGGGATGATCAGGAGATTTGGTCGAGCTGAGCTTTGAATCTGAAGGTGTGGATGAAGGTAAGCTAGTGCATGCAGCCTCTACCTTGATCTGGCCAACGCCTTTCATACCATTCCCCACTCAAGTATCATAGAAAAACTCACTACACTAGGCATTAACCCCCTATATCACTAGGTGGGTTGCAAATTGGCTCACAGATGGAGTTCGCTACTTTCACACTGTGTGTTCTAAGTCAGACTGTCGACCAGTCACAAGTGGATTCTCACAGGGATTGGTCCTGGGTCCTTTCTTGTTCAGCATCTACTTCTTAGACATCCAGGCCAACACAAAGGGACTCTGTGTGACCAAGTTCACAGACAACTGCAAGCTAGGAGCCATTATTAACTCCCCAAGTGATGCAGACATCCTACAGAAAGGTCTCACTGAGACCAATGACTGGTGTCGAAACCATGGCCTTAAGCTTAACTCTTAAAAAAAAAGATGGGAGCCCACTGAATACTGACAGCATTATAAGAGATCTGGGGACGCAGGCTGAAAGCAACCTCTTCATCGACCACCATATTGACACTGTGGTAAGAAAGTCCTTCTATGTGGCACATCTCATAACCAAGGGTTTTGCATCCAGGAAGAAAGAGGTCATCATCTCTCTCTAAAGAACTCACAAAAAGTGAAAACGGAACTGGAAGCTGAATGAAAAGCGATGAAAACAGTTGAATAAAGTCCAAACTCCAATTTAATGTATTAAGCGCTTTCGGAAGGTTCAGTGCCCTTCCTTCCTCAGAATCAACAAACAAACAGTCAATAGGCAAGCAACAGTTCAATTTAAAACTTGAAACGTTAAGCGTGTAAATTGGTTAAACAAATTAATTAGTTATACTTGTCATGTGACACTTGGCGTTTCAACCTATTAATCTAAAACTTTTACAAATGGGAAAACATAAACATGTATCCTAATTTTAAAACTAACTTGATGCAACTTGTGTTTATTGTTAAAAACGATTTGCATTGTTGCATAACATAGAACTGCAGAACAATTATAAAACCTTTTGTTAGTGTATGTGAATATGCATAAAACAAGTTCTTAGTTATACCTAAATGACCAACTATAATTCTGAACAAGTTTAACCTAAACCAATATTAAATCATTAAAATGTGTAAAACCAAACTATAACCTTAAAAAATATTTGCTACATATTAACCAAAAACATATTCCACGTAGTAGTATATTAATGTGTATTTCCTAACTAAACAAAATGCATAATTCTAACTAACAAAATGCTGCATACTGAAGCTAGGTCAACTCATTGTCTATTTAGAGCTAGCTTTTTTAGGATGCAAGCAATTGATATTTGTTCGTTTAAACCTGGGGGGCAATGAGCTACAGTTTTTATTTGCCAGTACAATTCTTCCATTTCAAGTTGAATTTGCCACGGACCTATATATGGACTATCATCAACCTGCTTCAAAACTGTGAATTTGAAACTATGGTTGGGATGTTCTGTCACGTGGCAGGCTAAGGCATTTGTTTGTTCTTTTTTTGTTATAGTGTACGTGTGTTCATAAATACGCTGTTTCAACTTGCGCTCCGTCTTTCCTATATAGAAAGCGTAACAAGCGCAGCAAGTTGCTACATAAACTAATGCTCTAGTATGACAATTAAACTTTCCTCTAACTTTATATTCGATATTATTAATCTTTACAGAATAACCTTCTTGTATGAACTTACACTGTCTGCAAGTGCCACATTTAGACATGCCCATTGTGTGTGTTTTTACTTTGGATTTCCCCGCTTCTAGTAAGGTTTTAAGATTAACTCCCCTCCTAAATGTAATAGCTGGGGGCCCCTCAAGTTTTCCCTGGAAGGACTTGTCATTTGATAGGATTCTCCAATTTTTACTTAGAATGTCCCTAATGAAGTAGTGGTCTATGGAAAATGTGCATAAGAACCTTAAACTGTACTGACGGTCACTGTTAGTTAAATTAGAGTGCTGCTCCACTGTGTTTTCACATGTTTTTGTGTGTGATGGCAGTTCTATACTTAAAATGGGACTAAAATGTCCTGCATTACGCTTATGTACAACTTCTTCCATAATCTCCGCTACCATGTTGCCTGGGTAACCTCTATTGTAAAACATGTTAGAAAGGTTGGCACATTCAATCAAAAAATCAGCTTCTTCAGTAACCATCCTAGCTGCCCGTACCATTTGCCCTTTAACTACAGCCTTCTTTTGGTGGTACGGGTGGCAGCTAGAATAGTGTAAGAAGCCGTTGTTTCCTGTAAATGGTGCTTTTAAACCTACGGTTCTGTTCATCCTTATGCAATAAGATATCCAGGAAACTAATGCTAGTGTGGTTAAATTCATAAGTAAATTCCAAGAAATTGTTTAAATTAGAGATGGAAGCAATGAAAGATGGAATATCATTAGGAGAACCCTTCCACAAGAAGAACATGTCGTCCTGGTATCTAGTGTACCAGGCGACGTGTCTCCTATACAAGGGATCTTGGAACAACAGGGAATTTTCCCAGTGTGCCATAATAGAATTCACATAGGCCCCTCCACACGGGGAGCCCATCGCCACACCAGATGTCTGTAAATACATGTGCCCTTCGAACCTAAAAAAATTAGCACTGAGAATTTGCTCTAAAAGGGTCTCTACTAAGTTAATGGTAGTGTCATTAACTTTCCTATCAAAAAGGAAGTCTCTAATCCATTCTAAACCTATGTTGTGAGGGATGACAGTATATAAATCTTTTACGTCCACTGTCAGAAATATATATTTTATTTTATTTATTTTATTTATTTTACATTTGTTGACCGGGCTAGTCTAGCTGGATACATATCCTTTTTCAGTAGAGGCCCGGGGAGAAAAGCTCCCAAACATAAGAACAGTTAGGCACTACAATATGATAGAAGTCTTACATTGTAAGGAATAACAACACAGTAAAACAAGCATTATATACATTGAGACAAAACATAGGTTGAATAGGTCAGAAAACATAGGTAGATAAGGAGGAAGTAAATTGATTGTCAATAGTTTGAGAGAGAGAAGAGAGCAGTATGATGTTAAAGCTATGGGTATTAATCTGGGGTTGGACATGGGCATAACCAGTGGGACTTGAAATATTCTCTAAGATTGTTTTTGAATGGAGTGAGTGAAGTCATGAGTCTAAGGTTATTGGGAAGGGAATATACTCAGAACTGAATGGAATGCTCTTAATTTCCCTCAAAAAACTCCAGGAGTCCTTACAGATCTGCATTTCGTTTGCAATGAGTGGCTTAAGCAGCCTATCAACATATGTAGCTGCCGCACTCAGAATGGAGTTCTGTTAACAAAAAAGTCTTTCTTATTCAGAAAGCTGCTAATAGAAGGAACTAGCTGTTGTGTAGCTAGTGCTGTCCCCACTCCACTTTTTCTAAGGGGTTAACTTTTGTGCCAGACACACATTTTAATTTAACAAAAACCATCATTGATTTAAAATTGTTCATACGCAAGCTGAACCTGAAGATCACATTAGGAGACAGGCCCACCCTTCTTAGCAATTTTAAAATTTCGAGTGTCTTTAACCCACCATTATTGGAAAGACTTAAAGTCTTTGAAATGGCTTGTGAGTTGGATTTAAGGCACTTAGCTGCGAATCAAACTAACATGAAAGGGGTTAAACTAAATATAACCTCGCAGCAAAGGGAACTTATTAGTATTCTTAAAGATTGTAATATTAGGGTTATGAAACCCGATAAAGGGAATGGGCTTATCTTCATGGATCAGTGTGTTTATGTCAACAAGATGTTAGCTCATTTAAGGTCAGGCCCATACCAAGAAGTTAGCATAAATGAAATAAACATAACGTATGGCAAAGTTAAAGGTATTTTTGATGACTTGCTTCTTGAAAATTCCATCGATATGGATTTATATAGGTACTTAACCATTATATCACTTAGGTTACCGGTCCTTTTTGGAGTGCCCAAAATTCATAAATCAGTGCCAGATCCACCCTTTTGACCTATTGTTGATGGCAGGGGTTCCATTCTGAGTGCGGCAGCTACATGTGTTGATAGGCTGCTTAAGCCACTCATTGCAAACGAAATGCAGATCTGTAAGGACTCCTGGAGTTTTTTGAGGGAAATTAAGAGCATTCCATTCAGTTCTGAGTATATATTTCTGACAGTGGATGTAAAAGATTTATATACTGTCATCCCTCACAACATAGGTTTAGAATGGATTAGAGACTTCCTTTTTGATAGGAAAGTTAATGACACTACCATTAACTTAGTAGAGACCCTTTTAGAGCAAATTCTCAGTGCTAATTTTTTTAGGTTCAAAGGGCACATGTATTTACAGACATCTGGTGTGGCGATGGGCTCCCCGTGTGGAGGGGCCTATGTGAATTCTATTATGGCACACTGGGAAAATTCCCTGTTGTTCCAAGATCCCTTGTATAGGAGACACGTCGCCTGGTACACTAGATACCAGGACGACATGTTCTTCTTGTGGAAGGGTTCTCCTAATGATATTCCATCTTTCATTGCTTCCATCTCTAATTTAAACAATTTCTTGGAATTTACTTATGAATTTAACCACACTAGCATTAGTTTCCTGGATATCTTATTGCATAAGGATGAACAGAACCGTAGGTTTAAAAGCACCATTTACAGGAAACCTACGTACTCTAACGGCTTCTTACACTATTCTAGCTGCCACCCGTACCACCAAAAGAAGGCTGTAGTTAAAGGGCAAATGGTACGGGCAGCTAGGATGGTTACTGAAGAAGCTGATTTTTTGATTGAATGTGCCAACCTTTCTAACATGTTTTACAATAGAGGTTACCCAGGCAACATGGTAGCGGAGATTATGGAAGAAGTTGTACATAAGCGTAATGCAGGACATTTTAGTCCCATTTTAAGTATAGAACTGCCATCACACACAAAAACATGTGAAAACACACTGGAGCAGCACTCTAATTTAACTAACAGTGACCGTCAGTACAGTTTAAGGTTCTTATGCACTTTTTCCATAGACCACTACTTCATTAAGGACATTCTAAGTAAAAATTGGAGAATCCTATCAAATGACAAGTCCTTCCAGGGGAAACTTGAGGGGCCCCCAGCTATTACATTTAGGAGGGGAGTTAATCTTAAAACCTTACTAGAAGCGGGGAAATCCAAAGTAAAAACACACACAATGGGCATGTCTAAATGTGGTACTTGCAGACAGTGTAAGTTCATACAAGAAGGTTATTCTGTAAAGATTAATAATATCGAATATAAAGTTAGAGGAAAGTTTAATTGTCATACTAGAGCATTAGTTTATGTAGCAACTTGCTGCGCTTGTTACGCTTTCTATACAGGAAAGACGGAGCGCAAGTTGAAACAGCGTATTTATGAACACACGTACACTATAACAAAAAAAGAACAAACAAATGCCTTAGCCTGCCACGTGACAGAACATCCCAACCATAGTTTCAAATTCACAGTTTTGAAGCAGGTTGATGATAGTCCATATATAGGTCCGTGGCAAATTCAACTTGAAATTGAAGAATTGTACTGGCAAATAAAAACTGTAGCTCATTGCCCCCCAGGTTTAAACGAACAAATATCAATTGCTTGCATCCTAAAAAAGCTAGCTCTAAATAGACAATGAGTTGACCTAGCTTCAGTATGCAGCATTTTGTTAGTTAGAATTATGCATTTTGTTTAGTTAGGAAATGCACATTAATATACTACTACGTGGAATATGTTTTTGGTTAATAAGTAGCAAATATTTTTTAAGGTTATAGTTTGGTTTTACACATTTTAATGATTTAATATTGGTTTAGGTTAAACTTGTTCAGAATTATAGTTGGTCATTTAGGTATAACTAAGAACTTGTTTTATGCATATTCACATACACTAACAAAAGGTTTTATAATTGTTCTGCAGTTCTGCGTATTTATGCAACAATGCAAATCGTTTTTTAACAATAAACACAAGTTGCATCAAGTTAGTTTTAAAATTAGGGGATACATGTTTATGTTTTCCCATTTGTAAAAGTTTTAGATTAATAGGTTGAAACGCCAAGTGTCACATGACAAGTATAACTAATTAATTTGTTTAACCAATTTACACGCTTAACGTTTCAAGTTTTAAATTGAACTGTTGCTTGCCTATTGACTGTTTGTTTGTTGATTCTGAGGAAGGAAGGGCACTGAACCTTCTGAAAGCGCTTAATACATTAAATTGGAGTTTGGACTTTATTCAACTGTTTTCATCGCTTTTCATTCAGCTTCCAGTTCCATTTTCACTTTTTGTGAGTTCTTCAGTTTGTCTTCGGTCTCTTTAGTTCTTGGGTTGATCATCTCTCTCTACTCTTCCCTCATTAGACCAATCATAGAGTATAATGCCCCATTTGGCATGTACCTCACTAGACACCTGCAACAGCTGCAGAGGCCACAGTAGTACATCACGAAGAGGATCCTTGGCATTAAACACATGTCCTACATGGACAGACTCAAAAGACTCCAGTCCAGCTATGCTCTGTCTCATATCACCTACTTAGAGGCACTGTCTGCTTGACTTACAAAGCCATGTCTGACCCAACTCTGTTAGAAATGCTACGTCTAAAGAAATCCCAATCCCTCTACACGACATACTCCAGAGACCTCAACCTCATTACCACAATCAACAGAACATGCTGGAGGGACAGGTTCCTCACCCAGAGACTGTCCATGCTCTGGAATAGACTTCCCATACATGTCAAGCAGAGCACCCCGCTGTCCCTCTTCAAGAGAAACCTTGTTGAGTGGATGGGTAATAGAAAGTTTACCCCGGGGATCACTCCAGTGGCTTTACTTGATAGAGGCACTGGGAACTAATATCAGGCGGCACAATACCAGGGGACTTCTATGGGGCTAGGCTTGTAAAGGCTCCAGGACCATTAGCTTAGTACACACCTATGGACCTAAAAGCCACAGATGGAGTTGTGGAGAATGGGTCTGTGGTCATGCATTGGGGAAAGAGAGTGGTGATGGCCTTGATTTTAAGGGGGATGTGTACGATTAGGATGTCTAATAGGGGCTGATTATTTGTGAGTAGGTGTACTATTTTGGATTGAGTTACTAGCTATGTAACACCACTGGCAGATATATATCATGGTGGAACAGCCAAGGCAGTTTAGGTTAGGGTGAAGTCACCAAAATGTCTGTTATTATTTGAATTTGTAATCTTTATGGGTCGTTTTGTTAGGGCTTGTAATTTGGTTGGATGGCTGTGTGGGGGAGGTAAGCAGTAACTAATGTTAGCAGGGGTGTTTTTATACAGTGTGATTTTATGGCTACCCATTTGGGATTTTGGTCATTACTGGAGATGTTTATCCCAGTAAAGATTTTTGAATGTTTCTATATAACATTAGTGACCTGTCACCAGTGCTAATTCATGCTGTTGGGCTGTGGAGATAGCAGTGGTTAGGAAGATGGTGGGTGGACAATTTTACTCATGATTCTGTAATGCACTATATACCTGGGTCTGTTGTGTGGAGGAGACATGTGATCTGTTTGACTTTGTTCTGTAGGCTGCCTGTGTTTAGGAGTACAATATTAAGCTTGTTTGGTCATGGGTTGTTAATCCTGCTCAAAAGGAGGTGAAGTGATATGTGGATCAGGATGGGGGTTCCATAGAACTACACAAAAATGGAGCCACAGTCTTACAGTCATTGTTCACTTTATATAGAGTTTGAGAGATTTCTAATATTGGGAATATATTAATAATAATAATATAATAATAGGTTTGAGAGAAAGATGGGGGGATCAAATCAGATTGTGTGTGGTTGGGAATAGGTGGGTTAAGTTACGGCTAAAGGTGTTTAAGTAATGACTTTGTATAAATGCCCATAAAAGGAGTATAGGGGGGTTATTGGAAGAGGACACATGAAGGTGGAAGTGGGAAGCATGTTTTGTAGGTGGCAGCTAAGCTGGAGGACTGAGGAATAGAATGGAGGAAAGGATCCAGACAGAGAAGGAAAGAGCTAGTCCAAGTTTAGGACAGGTGAGGGAGAGGCCCAGTTATTATGTTATTGTTATAGTTGGGTGGGGTTGTGTGGAATAAAAGTGCTTGTTGGGTATGCAAGTGCTTGTAGGGTATGAAACATAGTTAAGTCTGGATTGCAGATAAGCACAGGAGGGTATAACTTGCATATTTTTGCTGTTTGCCGATTGTGTGAGTGATGAATGTGGCTTGGAGCAAATATGTTTATTCAAGAGAATGGGAAAGTATAAACAATGATCGGTGGGGAGTGCAAAGTATTAGCTAATCTATCTGTGCATGC
The DNA here is from genome assembly GCF_019279795.1 of Protopterus annectens. Taxonomy (NCBI): domain Eukaryota; kingdom Metazoa; phylum Chordata; order Ceratodontiformes; family Protopteridae; genus Protopterus; species Protopterus annectens. Next base: position 1,818,812,374 of record NC_056729.1, on the reverse strand, counting down.
ACAGTTTCAGTCTGCTAAATTAGAGTAAGAGGAAGAACTGCTTGTAGCCAGATAAAAGAGAAGGCAATTTGCAACAGAAGCCGAAAGAAGAGTAAAACCGATATACCCATACAGAAGTCTATATGTCCTCCCTGTAATCACATGGTTTTCCTCTGGGTGCGCTGGTTTCCTCCCAAATTCTGAAGAATGCAATAGGTGGACTGGACACTCTAAACTGACAATAAATGTGGTGTGTGGTTTGTAAGAACAGCTGTGTCAGGGCTAGCCATCTGGCTGTGTGCACCTTGGCTCTAGATGAATGTCAGTGTTGGAGACGCCCTGATTTCAGTGCAAAAAAATGGGAAAAGGGGTTGTGGATGGATGGATGGTTACATACATACAAATATACCAATATATGTACATAAACAGGTTACATACATACAGATATACCAATATATGTACATAAAACAGGTTACATACATACAAATATACTGATATATGTACGTAATCCAGGCTGCAGAGAGCTGAATAAGCGACTTTTCTTGATACTAAGTATATTTTTTGTTGCTTTCCACATCTGAATACCTAGCAACTGTATTTCGCCTGCCTTTCTGTTACATTGAAGCTGTTTTTACTGCATTTAACTTAATATTGCACTTGGAATCCTTGTTTGTTACTACTTGACTGTATTTGTAGCAAATTCTTCTGTGTAAGCTGTAGTAGCTGATTCATAGCATTTATAAGTGTTTGCTGTACCTGTTTCTGCCTGTTTTGTGAAAAAAAAGAAAAAAGAAAAAATATCTCTTGTTTTTCCTGCTTTACTAGTTTAGTCCAGTTTCAGAGTTGCTGATTCCTGGGCTTTGGTTGTAGTTCCTGTGTACTGTTTCCTTGCCTTATTTGGGGGAAGGGAAGCTACCTTGCTTACCAGTGGGAGTGGGAAGCATTGAGCTGCCTTTTGTCCAGTTTTGTGAGGTTTCAGCCAGCAACTAGTAGTTTATTGGTCGTTTTGGGCCAGTTTCTAGCTTTTCCAGCCCCTGGTATAAAACTTTCAGCTTGTACCTACTCAGCACAGACTCCACGTGGGCCAGCAGAGTAATCCAGGCTGCAGAGAGCTGAATAAGCGACTTTTCTTGATACTAAGTATATTTTTTGTTGCTTTCCACATCTGAATACCTAGCAACTGTATTTCGCCTGCCTTTCTGTTACATTGAAGCTGTTTTTACTGCATTTAACTTAATATTGCACTTGGAATCATTGTTTGTTACTATTTGACTGTATTTGTAGCAAATTTTTCTGTGTAAGCTGTAGTAGCTGATTCATAGCATTTATAAGTGTTTGCTGTACCTGTTTCTGCCTGTTTTGTGAAAAAAAAGAAAAAAAGAAAAAATATCTCTTGTTTTTCCTGCTTTACTAGTTTAGTCCAGTTTCAGAGTTGCTGATTCCTGGGCTTTGGTTGTAGTTCCTGTGTACTGTTTCCTTGCCTTATTTGGGGAAGGAAGCTACCTTGCTTACCAGTGGGAGTGGGAAGCATTGAGCTGCCTTCTGTCCAGTTTTGTGAGGTTTCAGCCAGTAACTAGTAGTTTATTGGTCGCTTTGGGCCAGTTTCTAGCTTTTCCAGCCCCTGGTATAAAACTTTCAGCTTGTACCTACTCAGCACAGACTCCACGTGGGCCAGCAGAGTAATCCAGGCTGCAGAGAGCTGAATAAGCGACTTTTCTTGATACTAAGTATATTTTTTGTTGCTTTCCACATCTGAATACCTAGCAACTGTATTTCGCCTGCCTTTCTGTTACATTGAAGCTGTTTTACTGCATTTAACTTAATATTGCACTTGGAATCCTTGTTTGTTACTATTTGACTGTATTTGTAGCAAATTCTTCTGTGTAAGCTGTAGTAGCTGATTCATAGCATTTATAAGTGTTTGCTGTACCTGTTTCTGCCTGTTTTGTGAAAAAAAGAAAAAAAAATATCTCTTGTTTTTCCTGCTTTACTAGTTTAGTCCAGTTTCAGAGTTGCTGATTCCTGGGCTTTGGTTGTAGTTCCTGTGTACTGTTTCCTTGCCTTATTTGGGGGAAGGGAAGCTACCTTGCTTACCAGTGGGAGTGGGAAGCATTGAGCTGCCTTTTGTCCAGTTTTGTGAGGTTTCAGCCAGTAACTAGTAGTTTATTGGTCGTTTTGGGCCAGTTTCTAGCTTTTCCAGCCCCTGGTATAAAGCAGCGTTAAGCGCGATTTAGCGCGGAGCTGCCACTGTTGCACACTAGGGCAGTGCCGGTTAAGCAGGTTTAAACTATTCGGTTTACCTAAAGTCCACTCTTCAAATTTTCCCTTAAAACTACCTTCCTCGAACTATACTACTGATCAAATCAGCATATCCTATAACTAAAAAGATCATCTCTACTTGACTCCAAGTAGACTATTCTCTATCTATTAAACCTAGCACTTGCTCCTACAGTACTTATTACCTTGATACGGCACTCTTGTCATAGATAGTACCCCAAAAAGGCCCCCCCCCAGTTCTCGGTCACCCGTCCCCGGAATCTTTTTTAAAGTTTTTGTCTACCCTTCTAGCATGTCGAGGATCAGTTGCTAGTGTCCTCTCCTGCTCAGCTGGTGAACCTGGGAATATTGAGGCAATGTTTCAATTGCCTCATGTACACAGACAACCCTCTCCTCCTCCCACAAAACACAAATACATGCGAGATGCAACTATACGGCCAAACTGGAGGCTGAGCTCTCTCAACATAGGACTGGCAAGACCAGTCAGGAGGAGAAGGTTACCACACACACTATAGACCCAGTCTCACATAGTACCATTACAACCTCAAATCATACACATAAACACACAAAGACATACTCGGAGGCTCTGATCAAAAATCTACCAAAACAGCAGAGGCCACCAAAGCAGACACCCAAACAACCACCACCTCAGAACACAACACCCGCAACACATAGACCTCACAGTCAGAGTGTCAAACAGTCACAGCCCTTAAGGCCAAACACAATGCCAGACACACTAGTCATTGGTGACTCCATAGTCAGACACACTGATGTCCCGCTCACCAGACTGAGTAAGGAGAAGGTCACAGTAAGCTGCCTGTCGGGCGCTAGAATCCGCCACATAACACAAACACTCAGGTCTCTCAACAGCAGGTACAAATATGACTCAGTCATTGTCCACGCTGGTGTAAACGACCTGAGACGTACCTCCTTGGACTACATGAAAAGAGACATTGAGGAGCTCTCTGATTATGTAGCCCAGGCAGGTATGACCCTGACCTTGAGCAGTATCCTACCTTCACCAAGAATGATGCCACAATACAGAGATTAGATGATCAGCTTTAACAATTGGCTTAAACACTGGTGTCATTCAAAGGGGATCCAGTATCTGTCTGCCTGGGATGACATGCTGGACAAGCCAGCTGCTTCAAGGGGCGGCTTGCACCTGTCACCCTGGGATTCAGGATATTGGCAAAGGCTCTTGCCACCCCATAGTGCCTTTTTAGGCAAGGCTCAAATTCTAAACCTACCACCCTAGAACACAAAAAGGAAAAAAACTAAGGGTAATGCTGCTCAATGCCAGAAGTCTAAATCTCAAAATGCACTTTTCGAGGCCCTTCTCAGTATGAAGAACATTGATGTCTGTGCTGTGACAGAAACCTGGTTCAAGGCTCCTGTGAGCACCCCAGCACTATCAGGTTTTACCTCATATCATGCGTTCGGCCCCAAAATCCGGACAATACCAAGAAAGGAGGGTATCCATATTCATCAAGGACACCCACACCTCAAGACTGGTGGCAATGCATGATGCATCGGAGACCATCCAGGTGCAATTAACCATAGGCAAGACTGCTCTGCAAATTGTAGCATGTTACAGGCCACCCTCACAAACTCAGGAAACTCACATGGCCTTCCTGAAAACACTAGAGGGATAAATGTATCACCAAACACCATCATACTAGGTGACTTCAATTACCCTAATATAGACTGGGAACACTACTCAAGCCCAAACACCCTAGCCCAAAAGTTCCTGGAATTCATAAACTCAAATGCCATGGAACAACTAGTCACCATCCCCACAAGAGGAGATAACATACTTGATCTCATCATCACGAACATGGGAGCACAATGTTCAACACCGGAAGTATACCCCTCACTGGTGAGATCAGATCACAAACTAATCTCGCTGGAGGTCCTCATCCCACCCCCACCTGAAATAAAAAAGACCACAGTAAAGAACTTCTCAAAAGCCGACTTCACACTTCTAAAGACTAGTGTGGTCTCCTTTCAGGCCCCCAAGCTGGCAGAAAACAATACTCAAGCCACTGAATCACTTACAAACGCCTTCTACCAGCACCTGCAGGACTGCATGGATAAGGCAATCCCAAGCAAAACAAAGACTCTTTGTACCAAAGGCAAGCGTCCAGTCTGGTGGACCCCAACCATAAACAAACTCTACAACAAAAGGAGGAAGCTACTACAAGATAGAGCAAAATCCTTAAAAGGTAAGACACCCTTGATCACTATAAGTAAAAACTAAGAGCTCTCATAAAATCATCCAAAGCAAATTTCGAGAGAAAAATAGCTAAAGACTCAAAAGACAATCATAAGGCCTTCTTTAGCTATGTTAGAAACCTAGGAGGAAACTCCCAGATATGCTCAGAACTAGTTCAAAATGATGTGAAGATTACTGATCCTACAGACATTGCCAACATACTGGCTGACAGGTTCAGTGCAAACTTCTCCCCTCCCCAAAGGAGAGATATCTATACCAAATGAGTGCAGCCCCCAAACATCTCCAGCGCCCAAGTGAGAACTGCTCTCTCCAAAGCAAAAACACAGCATCCATGGGACCCGATGGTGTCCCTGGCTGTGTGCTCCACGAACTCAATGAGAATTAAACCCACAGCTCGACAGCTGTTTAATCAAAGTCTTACCTCTGGATCATTACCCAGGGAGTGGCGCACTGCAACTGTGGTCCCACTTCACAAAGGCGGTGCCTCCACAGACCCTGGAAATTACCGGCCCATTAGCTTGACAAGCCTTATCTGCAAAGCCATGGAGAGGATCATAATGGACCTCATAAATAAAGACATAGGAATTTGCAGACTTTGGATCCAACCCAGTTTGGCTTTGTCAAAGGCAGATCATGCCTTTTAAACTTGGTTGACTTTTTCGAAACAGTCACCAAAGCCATTGATGAGGGAAAGGCAGTCCATACAGCCTACCTCTATCTGGCTAAGGCCTTCGATACAATACCCCACTCGGGTATCATTGAAAAACTCATCAGCTTAAATGTTAACCCATACATCACAAGATGGGTTGCAAACTGGCTGAGTGACAGAACCCACAGGGTCAGAGTTGCTGGCGCCATGTCAGACTCAAAGCCTGTCACAAGTGGTGTCCCACAGGGCTCAGTCCTGGGCCCACTCTTGTTTGGCATCTACTTTTCCAAAGTACAAGCAAACACAGGAGGGTTATGGCTGACAAAGTTTGCAGATGACTGCAAACTGGCCATAGTAGAAAACACATCTGACACAGATATCCTTCAGAAGGGTCTCACAGAAATGGATAACTGGTGCCAGAGCCACGGCCTAAAGTTAAATGCCAAAAAATGCATAGTCATACCCTTCGGGAAAAACAAGGTTACCCCTAGCTACCAAATGGGTGGCAATCCACTGAGCACAGAAGAAGTTATCAGGGACCTGGGGACCCAGGTTGATAGTAGTCTGTCATTCGACACCCATGTAGCTAAAGTAGTTAGGAAGTCCTTCTACATTGCCCACCTTATCATGAAGGGATTCTCATCTAGATCAAGGGAGGTCATAGTCTCCCTTTACTCATCACTCATCAGACCAATGATTGAGTACAATGCCCCATTCGGAATGTATCTGACCCGACACTTGCAGCAGCTGGAGAGGACACAAAGTTCCTCACCAAAAGGATAAAGGGTCTCAAAATCTGTCCTATGCTGCCCGACTGAAAGAACTCCAGCTCTATTCAGTAAACACGCTGCTCAGAGGTGACCTTTGCCTAACATACAAGGCCATGTCAAACCCAGATTTGATGAATATGCTTCACCTCAAAAATCTAGATCCATCAGAGCCACAAGGCGGAGACTTAAACCTCGACACGGCTATTAATAGGAAGTGCTGGAGGGATAGATTCATCACCCAAAGACTCCCTATGCTGTGGAACAAAATCCCGGTACATGTGAGGCAGAGCACCTCGCTGGCCTTGTTCAAGAGAAATCTTGACCAATGGATGGGAGATCGCAGATATACCCCAGGAATTACCTCAGTGTCACTGCTCGACAGAGGCACAGCAAAATAATGGGTATAGTTCCCCATACTAAAGGGGTGGCGTAAGCCACAAAACGATGGGCTAGGCTTATAAATGCCCTCGGGCAGATAGCCTAGTATGAACCTATGAACCTATGAACCTATAAAACAAGTTACATACAGATATACCGATATATGTACATAAAACAGGTTACATATACCAATATATGTACATAAAACAGGTTACATACATACAAATATACCGATATATGTACATAAAACAAGTTACATACAGATATACTGATATATGTACATAAAACAGGTTACATATACCAATATATGTACATAAAACAGGTTACATACATACAAATATACTGATATATGTACATAAAACAAGTTACATACAGATATACCAATATATGTACATAAAACAGGTTTCATACATATAAATATATCGATATATGTACATAAAACAGGGTTGACCTTTACAACATAGGTGAACCAGACAGTGACATGGTTTCTTTGTAGGTACAGAAGTTGGGGATACTATTTTCAGTTTCTTCTTTGCTGCATGAAGGCGGAGAGAACATTTTTCACTGGGCAGATGACAGTAGTCATCCTCATGTTCCTAAATGGGGGAGGGATGCTAAGGTGTGCTCAGTTGTAGCACTTCATGTTCTGGATGGACAAACACAACTATACCTATGAAACCTCCTTGAATTTTAGGGAGATCCTTGATTTTCGCTCAGACATTTTCTGTCCCTCACTTATGCTATGATCTTATAAACAAACAGTGCTGGTCAAAGAGAACAAACTCACAAAAGATGCATTTCAGCTGAAGGAGATGCACTCTGCCTACTTCATAGTTTAAGCAAGTGTGCATAGATGCCATGATTGCTGATTTTACCTACTGCATTAGTCTGGACTCATCTCTAGCCATATTGTTGCCTTCTGCCTTTAAAAGTTGGACTGAGATTTTGTTTGCAATGGCATGTACAGTTGTGATTAATACTTGAATTTACTGGATTTTGTAGCTCAGGTGTTAATATGCAGGATCAGTTGATAGATATGCAACTTCAGATGCACATATGCTTCTTATAACTGAATCAGTAGCCACAGCATATGCAAAGAGGAAGTAGGTTATAAGGCAGGGTACATCAACAATGTTATCGCTATGGGAGAGAATATATTTCTGTAGCACTTTGTAGAAGAATGTGGACCTCTACTCTCCTTCTCCACTGCAATCACCTCTCTAATGAACAACTTGATTTCAGACTTCATCTGTTAAACTCTTTTGAGATGCGCTGACTTTCCTGGCATCTTGTACTACTGTGGTTTATTTACATTCCCTTTCAAAACTAAATCTGTTCGCATTATATTCTTTTCTCTCTCCTTAAATCACTCAAGCCTCAACTTCTAACCCCAAAAACTGGAAGGAATGAGCAGCCAGAAGCAACAGTGAAAAACTCATAACTAATATTTTACACATGGCACGCTGATATCAGTGCTGCTCCCCCACAGAAATATTGCGCAGTATGTCTTCTCCTTTTAACAGTGTAGCAATTCTTCTATGCAGTATGTCTTCTCCTTTTAACAGTGTAGCAATTCTCCTATGAAGTATGTCTTCTCTTCTTTAACAGTGTAGCAATTCTCCTGTGCAGTATGTCTTCTCCTTTTAACAGTGTAGCAATTCTCCTGTGCAGTATGTCTTCTCCTTTTAACAGTGTAGCAATTCTCCTATATAGTATGTCTTCTCCTTTTAACAGTGTAGCAATTCTCCTGTGCAGTATGTCTTCTCCTTTTAACAGTGTAGCAATTCTCCTGTGCAGTATGTCTTCTCCTTTTAACAGTGTAGCAATTCTCCTGTGCAGTATGTCTTCTCCTTTTAACAGTGTAGCAATTCTCCTGTGCAGTATGTCTTCTCCTTTTAACAGTGTAGCAATTCTCCTGTGCAGTATGTCTTCTCCTTTTAACAGTGTAGCAATTCTCCTGTGCAGTATGTCTTCTCCTTTTAACAGTGTAGCAATTCTCCTGTGCAGTATGTCTTCTCCTTTTAACAGTGTAGCAATTCTCCTGTGCAGTATGTCTTCTCCTCTTAACAGTGTAGCAATTCTCCTATGTAGTATGTCTTCTCCTTTTAACAGTGTAGCAATTCTCCTGTGCAGTATGTCTTCTCCTTTTAACAGTGTAGCAATTCTCCTGTGCAGTATGTCTTCTCCTTTTAACAGTGTAGCAATTCTCCTGTGCAGTATGTCTTCTCCTTTTAACAGTGTAGCAATTCTCCTGTGCAGTGTCTTCTCCTTTTAACAGTGTAGCAATTCTCCTGTGCAGTATGTCTTCTCCTTTTAACAGTGTAGCAATTCTCCTGTGCAGTATGTCTTCTCCTTTTAACAGTGTAGCAATTCTCCTGTGCAGTATATCTTCTCCTTTTAACAGTGTAGCAATTCTCCTGTGCAGTATGTCTTCTCCCTTTAACAGTGTAGCAATTCTCCTATGCAGTATGTCTTCTCCTCTTGAACAGTGTAGCAATTCTCCTATTAAGTAACAAAACTAGCAGTAGCTGATGGCAACTAGCTGATCCAAAGACAACACTTACTGGACAGGAATGAAAGATTGCAATTTGAGTGTTTGTGCATCACTATCAATATGTTTAAAATTAGTATGCAAACTTAGTCCGCTACATACTGCTTAATTTTTCACCAGTGGTACACCAGTAGGTGAATGATTGCTTTTTTGACTGTGATAGCTTGGGTCCATGTAATACTACTCCAACAAGGTGTGCCCCCACTCCATTCACCTCCGCTAACACTCGGGCTCCCGCCAATTCCCGCCCCCTCTCTCTCCACTATATTTATTTTTATCTAAACTCTTCCCACTCATCATATTAACAAATAGCAAATTGCTTCCTCAAAAGTGACAAAGCAAACCAGCCACATGGCTACTGTGTCATAAACAGCCAATAAGATGTTCCATATATATTACATCATACCCCTTCTATTATCCCTTCTAGTCTTTTACAAACTACCAGCACACACACTACTGTACCCACTCAACCCCAACAAAAACAACACAGTCTTTCCAATACATGCCTTCCCTCCGCATTACTGTAACACCAACAATGTTCCATATTGCCTCTACTGATTTTTTCAGAACCAAAATCTTAAATAATATTCCCGATTCACAAGTCCAATATATAAACTTAAGTTAAAAATGACACTGGTTATATCCCTACCAGTACTCCACTCTCACACTACTACAAAGTGGGGACATTCACCCAAACCCAGGACCAGCTAACAACACACAACCACCCACTCTAAAAATTTACCTAGGTCTAAGGATATGTCATTTTAAATTAAGAATCTTTTATAGTAAATTAGGTTCACAGGTTGGTACTAGGTTATCGGCCCTAGGGCCTATACAAGCCTAGCCATAACAATTCCCTAGCTATTTCTTTCCACACTATTTACTTCCCTGGACCTCTGTCTAGCAGGGCAACTGACATGATTCCCTGGGGTGAATTTCCTTTCTCCCATCCAATCGTCAAGGTTCCTTTTGAAGAGGGCCAAGGAGGCACTCTGCTTGACATGTATGGGCAGTCTATTCCAGAGTCTGGGGAGTCTCTGGGTCAGGAACCTATCCCTCTAGCATGTTTTGTTTATTGTGATGACAAGGTTTAGATCCCTGGAACGTGTGACTCTGAGAGATTGGGATTTCTTTAAGTGTAGCATGTCCAACAGCTCTGGGTTTGACATGGCCTTGTATGTTAAATGTTAAGCAGAGATCGGTTCTGAATAGACGATATGCGACAGAGTATAGCTGGAGTTTTTTAGGGCGGTTAGCATAGGGCATCTGCTTTAGGTCTGTGATTCTTTTAGTGAGGTATTTCTGCAGCCTTTCCAGTTATTGAAGATGTCTTGAGAGGTACATACCAAATGGGGTGTTGTATTATACAATGGGTCTAATGAGGGACGAGTACAGTAGGACAATGACCTCCTTTTTTTCTGGATGAAAAGCCCTTAGTGATGATGTGTGCCACATAGAAGGATTTCCTGACTGTTGTGGAGATGTGGTTATTGAAGGTGAGACCACTGTCTACCTGTGTCCCTAAGTCCCTTATCACACTTTCGGTGTTTAGTGTACTGCCATGTGATAATTCGTAGGTACATGTTTTTTTCCCAAAGGAGATAACTATACATTTCTTGGCATTGAGCTCGAGACCATGGCTCTCATCTGTTTCTGTAAGGCCCTTTTGTAGAGTATCCACATCATTTGGGGATTCAATAATGGCTCCCAGTTTGTAGTCCTCTGCAAAATTTGTTAGCCAGAGTCCCTTAGTGTTGGCCTTTACTTCAGAGAAGTAGATGCCAAACAAGAGTGGTCCCAGGACTGAACCCAGAGGTACTCCACTTGTCACTTGTCTGGAGCTAGATTTGGAGTCAGCTACTTTTACAGTGTGGGTTCTGTCAGTAAGCCAGTTGGCAACCCATCAAGTGACGTTTGGATTAAAGCCCAGCTTAGTAAGTTTATCTATGATTCCAGAGTGGTGGATGGTGTCAAAGGCCTTGGTGAGGTCCAGATAGGCTGTGTGGACTGCCTTACCGTCATCCACAGCTCTGGAGACTGATTAGAAGAAGTCAATCAGGTTCAGGAGACAAGATCGGCCCTTCACAAACCCAAACTGGGTGGGGTCCAGTGTTTGAAGGTTGCCAATATCTTTGTTTATAAGTTCCATGATAATATGTTCCATGACCTTGCAGATCAGACTCGTCAGACTGATGGGGCAGTAGTTCCCAGGATCCAAGGTGGATCCCCCCTTGTGGAGTGGGATAACTGTAGCTCTGCACCACTCAGTGGGCACGAAGCTTGAGGTGAGGGTATGATTAAACATGACACTTAGGTGAGGTGCCAGTTCATTTTGTAGTTCATGTAGTACACAGCCCGGGATGTCATCTGTTCCCATGGATGCTGTATTCTTAGCTTTGGAGAGTGCATTTTTTACCTGTGTGGCTATTACCGGAATTTTCCAGTATTGAGATGGGCCATTTAGGGGGTGAGAAGGGGGTGAAGTCGGCACTGAATCGACCTGTCAGGATATTGGCAATATCCTTGGGATCAGTATATTTAATGCCATTCTGTTGTAGCTCAGAGCAGATCTGAGCATTGCCATTTAGATTCTTGACACAGTTATGGAATGCCTTGTGGTTGTCTTTGGAATCTTTGGCAATTTTATTTTCATAACTAGCTTTGGAGGATTTTACGAGGGATCTCAGCTTCTTACTGAGGCTGGTAAGGGAATTTTTTGCATCCTGGGATTTTCCTCTTTTTTGCAACAGTTTCTTCCTTTTGTTGTAAAGTTTGTTTATGGTAGGGGACCACCAGATTGGCTTCCTTTTTTTGGAGGAGAGCATCTTGGTTCTATTTGGGATGGCACAATTCATGCATGAGTGGATGTGCTCATACAGTGCCTTAGTGTAGGACTCAGCAGTCAAACTTTCAGCTCCCATCTGCATGGGTGTCATGAAGTTTGTCACTTCTGACTTGAGTAGCATGAAGCTGGCTTTGGAGAAGTTTTTTATGGAGGTTTCTTTACTGGGGAGTGGGGGTGGGATGTGGATATTTAGGGTGATTAGCTTATGGTCTGACCTGACCAACGAGGGGGTGACCACAGGTGTGGAGCATCAATTTCCCATGTTGGTAATTACCAGGTCTATGATATTGGAGCCCCTGGTGGGACTATGGATTAGATGATCCAGGGTGTTGGAATACAAGTAGTTTTCCGAGTTAATGGCAGGGTAGTTGAAATCACACAGTATTAGGGTGTTTGGTTGTATCATAATATTTTCCAGTATGTTTAGAAAGGTGTAGTGAGAATCTTGGGGCATGGTGGAGGATCTGTAGCAAGCTACAGTTTGGATTGCAGTCTTACCTAGTGTTAGTTCCACCTGGAGAATTTCAGATGCATTGTGTTGGGAAACTAGCCTGGTGGTGTGAATATCCTTGGTGAATATTGACACTCCTCAACTTTTAGTGTTTCGATCCTGGTTTGGTGGCCGAAAAGTGTGGTAAGAGTTGTAGCCTGGTATTGCAGGGATGCTCCCTGGAGCCTTGAACCAGGTCTCAGTTACTGCACAGATATCAATGTTCTCCATTTTTAGGAGTGCCTCAACAGTGTACATTTTGAGATTTAGACTTCTAGCATTGAGTAGCATTACCTTCAGATTTTGCATGCTTGTACCTGTTACGGTGGTGGTTTTGTCCTTTGAACTTTGCCTAAAAAAGGCACTATAGGCATGCCAAGAGCCTTAGCCAGTAACCTGAATCCCAGGGGCAACAGGTGCAGACCACTTCTGGCAAAGCATCGTGGTCTGTCAATCACGTCGTCCCAGGCAGACAGATACTGGATCCCCTTTGAATGACACCAGAAGCTTAGCCAATTCCCCAAAAATACATGCCTGGAAAGACTACCACTCTCCAGACATACTTATCGTGACCGAAAACCTGTTAAAATAGAAATAAAAGACAAATAAATCATACCTCCTGAGTTCAATATACAAATAATACAAAAAAGCAATTATATACAAAAGCATTGATTAAAAGTCCCCATACTGTGCTACAACTTGATAAATCTGAACTCCTCATATCTGGTCAAACTCAGCACTCACAAAATGATCTAGTAGGTACTTGCATACAGGCAATAACTTTTTCACTATAGATGATATGCTGTCATAGATATCCTACAACATACCCACAGAAGAAAGAATCCTAAAATATGTCACTTTTGATCGGCTCTCAATCAATAATCCAACCAACTCTAACTGTACAGTTTCACCCAGCGTATCACAACACACACTACATATAACAAACCACAACAAAAGACTCTGTTTTAAATTGGGTCCTCCCATCTAACCAAACTAACTATTCATCTTGTGGCCCACTGTCAAATGCTTTAAGTGACCATCTCCTAATCTACCAAATCTGATATCAGACCCAAATAACTCAACCACCATTTCAGTACAGTACAAAACTCAACTAAATTTCAGACAGACACCTTTATTAACTTCAACATTACAAGTGGAATATGCTAAAAATCCTACCTGTCTAATAATTTAACAAAACCTTCTTGACAGTACTCAATAAGCATGTTTCAATCAGAGTCAAAACAGATCCTGTTGCATGGTTAATCAAGAATACAAAACATATAAAGAAAGCAAGAGATAATGTTGGGGTACATAGCTGAAAAATAAAACACTATCTAATGTACAGCTAAGACAATTAAAACAATCAAGTCAACACCACATTAGAAATGATAAAAAGCATATAGTACATGAAAATGCAAAACCAAGCCCAACCAAACCCCATCAACCATAAATAAAATACTAAAACTGGAAAAAAAAAAACAACCTACACCAGGTACTTTCCAACTGAAAGAAATCATAACAATACAATTCAACTTGCTATTTACTGAATGTATTATGTTGCTACTGTAACCACATATTAATGACAATGTTATTATACAGTCTATATCATCTGACATGGACTCTACCTTCCATTTCAAAACAGTCGCAACCACAACCATAAATATGCCTCAATGAGCTTAAAGTTATGGTGTAAGCTAATACATAGCTTTCTAGACTGTTGACTTTGGTAGGCAGGTGTTCCAATCCAGCAATGACTAGCTAGAGAGAAAGAGAAAGCGTGCGTATGTGACCATAGTGACAGGTGGGACTGGATTATCCTACAGCTCTAGTGTATACACTTCCATGCAACAGAAGCATTTACATGGGAAGAGGACTCCCAGGCAATTTCATTCCCATTTCTGCCTAGGCTTAAACAGGCCCCAACGGTCATTAGACTAGTACATACATATAAAGCTATGAATCTTAACTGGCAATAAACTACAATGTGATTATCTCAAGATCACTGCTGACATACTTGTATACCCTAGCAGTATTATAACAAATTGTTCAAGCTCAGAGAAGTTACATCCCTCTAATTTGGAAAAAAAAGTCTGTTAATTCCCTTGCTGAGACTGTTAGTATTAAACTGTAACACCTTTAGCTTTGTTTGTCTGTTTGACAGTGCCTAAAAAAGACACTACAGGGGTAGATAATTGGGTTGTGTATTTTTTTTTGTCTTAGGGGCTTGATAGTTGAGACACAATGAGTTGTGGCTTCATGTGTGATGGGAATTCTCTTGCTTGTGTGTATGCTGAGTTTCTGAAGACTGTGCCTGAGAGGCCATTCAGATTTGGGTAAGTTACATGTGAGCACCTTCTCATATGTGGGTCTGTGTGTGTGTGTGCGTGTGTGCGTGTGTGTGTGTGTGTGTGTGTGTGTGTGTGTGTGTGTGTGTGTGTGTGTGTGTGTGTGTGTGTGTGTGTGTGTGTGTGTGGTCCTTTGTGGGTGTGGTAAGTGAAGCGTGTGAGTTTCTGACAACCTGTTTGTTGCTTTTTGTCTCTGTATGTGACAGCATAACTTCCAATGTCAATGTGTAACTACATTTATCACATGCCATATTTGTCTGGTAAGTGGTTGTCAGTGTACATTAGGCAACTGTTACATTGTCTTAGGATGACTGTGTCCAAGCTGGAAGCAGAGATGGCAGGAAAGTGCCCATCCGTGGTTGCAGGTCCTGATATATACTTGCAAGAGATAGGAGTGGAGGGTGTTTGTAATCAGACGAGGCAAGCGTCTCTACTTGGTGAAATCGGTAGTTAACCTAACCAGCAATGCTGCCCAGCTCCCAAACCAGGTGCTCTCTGAGCACCGGTAGTCCTTGGTGCTTTAATAAAGTAAGTTAGACCTCAACAGTCTTAATTACATGTGTAAATGTTGCTGACCGCACAAACTAGTTGTCCTACGAGTAATGCTGGACTAAGGCAAAGTTCTGAGATGGTTTTTATAGGGACATTTCAACTTCTGGTGATTACGTATATACAAAGCACCAGTAATCACCAGTGCATGAATAACAGCTTCACACAAATGCGAGGCTTATATACGATCAGAAATAAAAAGCACGTTTATACTAACTATGCCCTAAGGCCAATTGGGTAAGCACACAATGAGCTTTCCACCAGCAATTCCTAGCTCAGATAGTTGAAATCAGCCCTGTCCTGCTACAGGAGTACAGCCTTTAAATAACAGGTCTGAAGCCCAGGTGTTAAGGAATCACAAACAGATGCCTGTTGTTGTATCTTTCGGGTTTTCCCGGTTAGGGGTCACCACAGCGGAACTCCGATCTGCTAATGACTGGCAGTAGATTTTTACATACAGAGTTGCCAGCCCTGACGCATAGCCTTCAACGAATGTACGCCCATTCACGCATGTCTCCACACAGAAGACGCTTTAGCTGAGAATCGAACAGGACAACGTCTTACTGTGAGGCGACAACGCTACCGCAGCACCACCACCGCAGCTCAAAAACAATACTAAGAAATACTAGACAGAATGTATTTCAGTGCAGAAAAGCAGCCCTTACAGCAGTTTAAAAATGCAACTTTACAGTGCAAAAAAAAAAAAAAAACAGTGAATAGCACAGTAAACTTTCACAGTATAATGAAAATATGCAATGTTTCTAGATGTTTGCCTCTTTTAAGGGCATTGGCACTGCAAGCAGCTTTGTGCAAATGTGACAAATGCATACCAGTACTGGACCCTTTGGTCAGTAAAATAACTACACTTAGATCTCTTCTGTGTGCTTCCCAACTCGGACAGGCCAGGCAAGCACCTACTACCACTAAATGAATAATCCCAGCCTTCCTACTGTAAAAACACAGTGAAAGTGTGTCTGGAATGTAATGCTACCACAAACAAATTTAAACTTAAGGAAATGTAATAAGTAATTCCAGATAAGAGCTTCTAAAAGTGTGATTATTCAATAAAATACTTCACTTTGTAGAAATAAGCCAAGAGCCACGCAATTCTACAGAATTTATAAAAGCACTAAAAACAAGGTAAGCCGATTAATAAGCCCTCTGGCCAATAAAACTACATGTAGGAATCTCTAGTGTGTTTTCCCAGCATATGCAGACCAGCCTGTGACCCACTGCCACTAGATGGAAAATCCTCAGGCCTCTTGATGTAACACAGAAAAGAGCTTGCTAGAGTGTAAAAATGCACTACTTTATCCAGCTATCTAGACAATGTGTTCACAGCAAGTAAATCAGTAGGTAGAACAGACAGTGAGAGGCAAAATATAAGTAGCACAGAAAGGTTGGTGCTTACAAAGCTCAATTTATAGTAGGGGCAGGCAGTTTAAAAATCCAAGTTTAAAAAGCAGATCAAGAAATTGAAGGGTGCATGGAAAAATAACTAGCAGGGAGTCATCAACAGTGCTTGTAGTTTTTGCAGGCCTTGAGTCTTTTCAGAAAGGACAAGGCCACAGATATACTCTGTACTTATGTATCACTCAGGAAACAGATTAACTAATTTAAAAAACAAGAACTGTACTGCCAGGGTAATTTAAGTGTCTGTCTGGCACAAAGAATGAAAATACTAGGCCAAGCAGATTTCTCAAAACAGAAAACAAAATGGAACTGGAGGAACAGGAAGCAGCTCTATTAATTTAAGCAACTCGCAGACAAACGAGATTATTTTTCTCACCAACAGAGCTTCTAGTTTTTGCAGGCCTTGAGTCTTAACAGAAAAGACAAAGACACAGATATACTCATTTAGTGCAATATATGTGACAAGCACACATTAGATGACTTATAAAATTTGGGTAAAGGGGGTTACAGTGTAGATGTGACGAATAAACAAAACTGAGATAAGGAGAGTGTGAAACAGTCGGTAAATAGATAGTAGATAAAGGTAGAAGAGAGAGAGAGGGGCAGCGAGTCAAGGATAGTGGGGGTAAGAATACCGGGATCCTTCTGACAAAGAATCTGGTTGTAAGACAGGGTACGCGAGTATTTGAAGGAGATGAATAAAGTGGGAATGTCAGAAAGAAATTGAAATGTAAAGGGGAATTAAGAAAGGAAGGTAATTGAGGAGTGCTAGAAGGGCTTGCGCTAGAGAAGGGGGCAGAGGTTATAAAGGATAGGGGTAAGACTGTCTGACCACACCCAGATTCTATGTGTATATTAACATGTGGACCTGCTTTACTATTAGTGCCAGCTGCAGGTTTCTTTTCTTGCCAGGACACAAAACGGGCACAGTAGCTAGCCACGGGGCACATAGGACATGTGAAAAAAATACTAAAATACCATAATACCATACCTGTAAAGTATAGAACACATTATACATGGTAACAACTTATCCATTATACATGGTAGCAACTCATCCATTATGCATGGTAACAACTCATGCATTGTTCACTATTAAAATGACAGACCATTTCTGTATGAAAAAAACAGCAAATGCCTTCTTACAAATCCTTGCGATGTTCACACCACAGAACAACTACTAATTTCCATGCACGAAATACAGAGTATATCTGTGACCTTCTCTTTTCCGATTATGATTTGGATGATGTATGACCTGCGGTAGTGGTGCTGCGGTAGCATTGTCGCCTCACAGCAAGACGTCACGTTCAATTCTCAGCTAGAGCGTCTTCTGTGTGGAGGCATGCGTGAATGGGTGTGCCTTTGTTGAAGGTTGTGCATCAGGCTGGTAACTCAGCACGTAAAATTCCACTACCAAACATTAGCGGACCGGAGTTCCGCTGTGGCAACCCCTAACCGGGATAAGCCAAAAGACATACATAGGTGTGCCACAGTGTAACAAGTAAAGGGTGTAGCTACCATTACAACGGAGGTGCGAAATGTAATACACGAAGACAGTTGTGTCTCAGTAGTACAAGAAAAATATGTAATTAACCCAAAGTCAAGAACAGAAAGGCTGATGTTGTTCTGTGTTGTATTTCAAGGATAATATTTTTAAACAACTACAGTGGGCTTTACCAATATTCAGATAAAACACATCTTCCCACTGCTGGCACTGGTGAACAGCCAAGTACTTTAAATATCTTAAAAGTTATTTGAGGCAGAAGCAGGAGTACTCGGCAGCTTTGACACCGCAGGAAGAATGTGGCACTAAAACTGAAAGCCTTAATATACGCAGTTCAGCTAGCTTGTTTTGTTGAGCATTTACAACGACTAGAAAGACATAAGAGCTGCCTTGAAAAACAAAACCCGCCATTCAAGCAAAAAAGGGAAAATGAAAGTTCCAGAGGCCGTGCAAAATGCCCGCAATTCACACTGTGGCCTGTTTACATGGAAGTTTAAAAACGATCCCTTATGTTTAGGATAACTCAGATAAAGGGGGTTTGAAGTGGATTCTGGAAAAAAAAACACCAAGATCACTTTGCAATGGCAGATCCCCTGAGATATAATGACCATGATATCTTAGTGATTCTGATGCATTAAAATAATCAAGGGTACAGTCATGTAATGAAATAACCGAGATGCAGTGGCAACCGTAATTTATTCATACTTTTGTTGACCGAGTTAGTCCCCCTATGCCAATGGACTCTGTTCAAGGGATACTGGAGTAGTATTTATACTGACTAAGGAAAATTTGGCCAGGACTCCTTAAAACTTCCCCTATTCTTTTTGATAAGTGCTCCGGGATGTTTTACATCCACCTAAACCACCACCAAAGCAGGTCTTCATTTAAGGTGGCTTTGAAAGGATGGCGCACAGAGAAGAGCAACCCCCCCACCCCGTACTGCACTGCAGTGTCAGTATTGCACAATTGACCCAAGTGCCTGGTGTGGGAATAAAACCCACAGTCTACTCCATCAAAAGTGCAGGTGCTCCCTGTTGATTACTGAGTGCGCAAACAAACAAATTAGTTTTCCTGTCCTTTCAACAGCCTTGATAAAGACAAAGACTATGCTAAATGAATGCAGCAATACAAACCGCCTAGTACTCCATTTCTGATGTGGTGAAACAACACCAATTAAAATAATCTGGATCGGAATGTTTTGGAGTAGTAATGTACCACCCAACATATTTGGTCAAGAATTATGGACAAAGTCAAAAAGTAATGGGGAAATATAATCAGGAACAAGTTTTAAATATTACTCTAGTTTACTAAAAAAGGAAATAGAACAATAAATATGCATTTTGTGAACAACGAGTATAAAACTCCAATGAGTCTGATTACTGACTGACTATAATTATAATCGTTTTACCAGAAAAATCACAAATATAATGAGGGACGGGAAAAACAACTGAAGCAAATCAAGGACATTTAGCAAAAATAGTGTCTGTTGAGAAGTACAGGTAACACTCAAAAGGGGATGTCTGGCCACAATATATTTCAAGATGTGAATACTTTATTAGTGGTGTGGGATTTTAAAAGATGTAGTTGTGATTTTTTGAATGTTATAACTGCAATCTAAGCAGAAGCTTTAAATCTTGTCATTTTAATGACGGAGATAAAACTCCACATTTGTTCATAGGTTGGTACTAAGCTATCGGCCCTAAGGCCTATACAAGCCTAGCCATAACAATTCCCTGGCTATTTCTTCCCACAGTATTTACTTCCCTGGACCCCTGTCTGATGTGATCCCCAGGGTGAATTTCCTATCTCCCATCCAATCGTCAAGGTTCCTTTTGAAGAGGGCCAAGGAGGTGCTCTGCTTGACATGTATGGGCAGTCTATTCCCGAGTATGGGGAGTCTCTGGGTCAGGAACCTATCTCTCAAAGAAATCACATGCTCTCCAGCGGGGAATCAAACCCACTCACCACTATACTAACGAGGAAAATTCTTGAGATGAAGCTTTTTCATTTTCAGAACGGTTAATATGGTTTGACTAAAACATCCGTAGCACCAACAAGCAAAAGAATTAAAATAACTACAGCCCTAGTTAACGTTCTGTCTGCAAAATATGGGACACCATACTACCTCTCAAACAGTGCAGCAAGGGTGGGGCGAAGGGGGCATCTACTATACTACCTCTCACCAACAGTGCAGCAAGGGTGGGGTGAAGGGGGCATCCACTATACTACCTCTCACAAACAGTGCAGCAAGGGTGGGGCGCAAAGGGGGCATCCACTATACTACCTCTCACCAACAGTGCAGCAAGGGTGGGGCGCGAAGGGGGCATCCACTATACTACCTCTCACCAACAGTGCAGCAAGGGTGGGGTGAAGGGGGCATCCATTATACTACCTCTCACCAACAGTGCAGCAAGGGTGGGGCGAAGGGGGCATCCACTATACTACCTCTCACCAATAGTGCAGCAAGGGTGGGGCGAAGGGGCATCCACTATACTACCTCTCACCAATAGTGCAGCAAGGGTGGGGCGAAGGGCGCATCCATTATACTACCTCTCACCAACAGTGCAGCAAGGGTGGGGCGAAGGGGGCATCCACTATACTACCTCTCACCAACAGTGCAGCAAGGGGGGGGCGAAGCGGGCATCCACTATACTACCTCTCACCAACAGTGCAGCAAGGGTGGGGCGAAGGGGGCATCCACTATACTACCTCTCACCAACAGTGCAGCAAGGGTGGGGCGAAGGGGGCATCCACTATACTACCTCTCACCAACAGTGCAGCAAGGGTGGGGCTGAAGGGGTCATCCACTATACTACCTCTCACCAACAGTGCAGCAAGGGTGGGGCGAAGGGGGCATCCACTATACTACCTCTCACCAACAGTGCAGCAAGGGTGGGGCGTGAAGGGGGCATCCATTATACTACCTCTCACCAATAGTGCAGCAAGGGTGGGGCGAAGGGCGCATCCATTATACTACCTCTCACCAACAGTGCAGCAAGGGTGGGGCGAAGGGGGCATCTACTATACTACCTCTCACCAACAGTGCAGCAAGGGTGGGGCGTGAAGGGGGCATCCATTATACTACCTCTCACCAACAGTGCAGCAAGGGTGGGGCGTGAAGGGGGCATCCACTATACTACCTCTCACCAACAGTGCAGCAAGGGTGGGGCGAAGGGGGCATCCACTATACTACCTCTCACCAACAGTGCAGCAAGGGTGGGGCGAAGGGGGCATCCACTATACTACCTCTCACCAACAGTGCAGCAAGGGTGGGGCGAAGGGGGCATCCACTATACTACCTCTCACCAACAGTGCAGCAAGGGTGGGGCGAAGGGGGCATCCATTATACTACCTCTCACCAACAGTGCAGCAAGGGTGGGGCGAAGGGGGCATCTACTATACTACCTCTCACCAACAGTGCAGCAAGGGTGGGGCGAAGGGGGCATCCACTATACTACCTCTCACCAACAGTGCAGCAAGGGTGGGGTGAAGGGGGCATCTACTATACTACCTCTCACCAATAGTGCAGTAACGGTGGGGCGAAGGGGGCATCCACTATACTACCTCTCACCAACAGTGCAGCAAGGGTGGGGCGAAGGGGGCATCCACTATACTACCTCTCACCAACAGTGCAGCAAGGGTGGGGCGAAGGGGGCATCCACTATACTACCTCTCACCAACAGTGCAGCAAGGGTGGGGCGAAGGAGGCATCTACTATACTACCTCTCACCAACAGTGCAGCAAGGGTGGGGTGAAGGGGGCATCCATTATACTACCTCTCACCAACAGTGCAGCAAGGGTGGGGCGAAGGGGGCATCCACTATACTACCTCTCACCAACAGTGCAGCAAGGGTGGGGCGAAGGGGGCATCCATTATACTACCTCTCACCAACAGTGCAGCAAGGGTGGGGCGAAGGGGGCATCCATTATACTACCTCTCACAAACAGTGCAGCAAGGGTGGGGCGAAGGGGGCATCCATTATACTACCTCTCACCAACAGTGCAGCAAGGGTGGGGCGTGAAGGGGGCATCCACTATACTACCTCTCACCAACAGTGCAGCAAGGGTGGGGCGAAGGGGGCATCCACTATACTACCTCTCACCAACAGTGCAGCAAGGGTGGGGCGAAGGGGGCATCCACTATACTACCTCTCACCAACAGTGCAGCAAGGGTGGGGCGAAGGGGGCATCCACTATACTACCTCTCACCAACAGTGCAGCAAGGGTGGGGCGAAGGGGGCATCCACTATACTACCTCTCACCAATAGTGCAGTAACGGTGGGGCGAAAAGGGGTATATACTATACCTCTCTCTCACCAACAGTGCAGTAAAAGGCATCCACTATACTACCTCTCACCAACAGTGCAGCAAGGGTGGGGCGAAGGGGGCATCTGCCTAGGGTGTTATCTGTTAGAGGGAGCAATCTGAATGGCATTCCTGCATGCGTTCTGTACTACCATTTCAGAAATATCAGCTCAGAAAGCAATGTGTTTGTGCTGCTGCTGATGGGGGAGGGCATGCCTCAGAGGAGGGAATCAGTCTATGAGTGTTTGTTGCTTTTTTTTGCTCTTCCTGTGAGCAAGTAAGGAGGGTGCATGCCTGTGAAGGAAGGTGCTGTGAGCATGTGTTGCCTTTTTTTTTTTGGCTCTTCACTATGAGCAAGGGGGTGGGATATATTTCAAGGGCATCCCTGATTTTTACTTAAATTTTATCTCTGTCCCTCTTAATCCTGCCTAAAAAATTGGTGATTTTTGGAGAAAAGGTAGTCAATGATACTTAATAAATAATGACAATAATTAGACTTATAGCCTTCTTTTACTTCAAAAAATTAATTTTAATTCACATGTTCTTGTTCTGACACTGTCTCAAGTTAATAGTTTTAATATTTTAAAAAAGTGTCCCTGATTGCCCTTGATTATTTTTGGATTTGTCTCCGATTGGTTGAGAGCTATGGGGTGGGGTGCAACTGCCTCTCACAACATGGAACAAAGGGGCAACATGTGGAGCTATGGAGGGACCTCACAGCATGGTTACAATGTTAATACTTGTTTTACTACATACCAAGTTCTTCAACCGTTAGAGAATTATGGGAGGAAAAAAATCATGTTGCACAATTCCAAGGCCCCAGATGGGCAAACCAAGTAACAATCCCCCCCTACACACACACACACACACACACACACACACACACACACACACACACACACACACACAAAATAAAGCACAATCACAGTTCTAGTCAGCATCAGTTAAACATGTGAAAGAGATGGTTAAAATGTGAGAACTCGCATCACCGTTACATTGTGGATTTTATACTTATAAAAAGTTATTTGATATTCCCTGGTATCTTTTTGCTTGCAAGAACAGTCACTTGGTTACAAAGTAAAAATTTCCTTTTACACCATTTATAAAAACAAAAAAGTTATGCAGCAGTTGTAATCTAGTGTGTTTTACCACACATCCAGCTCTTCAAACATTACAGAGTTGAGGGTAATTTGAAAAAGTTTAGGACCCCCACACACACACAAATAAGCAATTTATTCTCAAATTGTCTCTATTATCATCTCTAGTTACAAATTTTCAGTGGTAAACAATCTTCTTTCTCCCCATGTCAGTTACTAATACTTTATTCTACCTACTACATTGTTAATACTTTGACCTTTGATCCCACCCCACACACGCATTGATTGCAACTACTTGTATGACCATACACCGTGGATGTTTGCTATCAAGGGTTGGATTTTAAAAGAACATTGCGGACAGCACAGCACAATGAAGGAAGGCGTCAGCAGATTGACGTCAGACGTGATTTCATAAAGTCATTGAAACAAGGCTAAGCAGTTATCTATTCACCACAGAATAATTACAGACTCCAAGCACATCTGACAGATTCAAAAACACAGCATGCATGCCCAGTACAACCTCCGAGCACACCAGACAGATTCCAAAACACAGCATGCATGCTCAATACAACTTAAATGTTACAAAGCACTTCACAGGCAATTTAATGAAAGCACTCGGTACAGGCTGTATGTGCCTTACCTTCACACTACAATATTAAAATTATTATGGAATCCTGCAGACTCTACAACATTATTTATTTATTTGTCTTTTGTTGACTAGGTTAGTCCAACATGGTCAGAGACCCATTTTCAGTGGAG
Source organism: Protopterus annectens (assembly GCF_019279795.1). NCBI lineage: Eukaryota > Metazoa > Chordata > Ceratodontiformes > Protopteridae > Protopterus > Protopterus annectens. The sequence goes on along the minus strand of NC_056729.1, from coordinate 1,818,788,230 downwards.
ACCCAATGAGAAAAGTTCCACAAAAAATAAAAATACAGTATAATAACACACATACAATTTTGACAAGATATAATAGACATATATGCAATATGCAAAAGGAACAAGTAAAAAATGAATATACAGTAAAAAATGCATAGAGTGCAAAAGTTATGTGCAAATGATTCAGAGTAATAATTTACATAATGACGAAGCAAAAAGGCTCAGAAATTAGTACTAGGCTAACTGACCTTGTGGACCACTTTTTTAAAACTAGCCAATTACTCCATGTGAGAATCAAACCCTGTACCTTGTGTCTGTAAGGTAAACACCTTACTGTTTAGCCAACCTCCCACACCCCATGCAAAAGCAATAAAATACAGAAATTATGCCTGATAAAGAGATGTAAGGTTGAAACAGATCGAGTAAGAAAAATAGTGTTAGTAGTGAGGTTGGAGATAAAGATAGAGAAACAAAAAGAGAGCAGAAGGAAATGACAAGAAGTAAGAGAGAAAGCAAGCAGGTAATTAGAAAGGAGGAGTAATGACAGTAACATTAAAATACCCGATGTTTCATAAAGTGAGAGTGGTTGTACATCATATGTTGTTTCATAAAGTGAGAGGTTGTACATCATCTGTTGTTTCATAAAGTGAGAGAGGTTGTACATCATCTGTTTCATAAAGTGAGAGAGGTTGTACATCTGTTTCATAAAGTGGGAGAGGTTGTACATCATCTGTTGTTTCATAAAGTGAGAGAGGTTGTACATCATCTGTTGTTTCATAAAGTGAGAGAGGTTGTACATCATCTGTTGTTTCATAAAATGAGAGAGGTTGTACATCATCTGTTTCAAAGTGAGAGAGGTTGTACATCATGTTTCATAAAGTGAGAGAGGTTGTACATCATCTGTTTCATAAAGTGAGAGAGGTTGTACATCATCTGTTGTTTCATGAAGTGAGAGAGGTTGTACATCATCTGTTGTTTCATAAAGTGGGAGAGGTTGTACATCATCTGTTGTTTCATAAAGTGAGAGAGGTTGTACATCATCTGTTGTTTCATACAGTGAGAGAGGTTGTACATCATCTGTTGATCTGTTGTTTCATAAAGTGAGAGAGGTTGTACATCATCTGTTGATCTGTTGTTTCATAAAGTGAGAGAGGTTGTACATCATCTGTTACGTTTTCTTAAGAAAAGGAGTACAAGATAAGGACATATTAAGGGAGTATGAGCTAATCAGGGTGGTAGCAAGACCAGGAAGGTGCATTAGCTAGTTTTTTCTTAGTTCATTTTTGAAGAGCAAGGTAGATTTGATAGAGCGTATATAACTGGGAAATTTGTTCCAATTATGGGATATGTACAGCAATTTGCCTATTGATTTATTTGGTTTGTAGGTATTGAGCAGGAATTGTTCTGAGCTACAGACAGGACGTGTAGGTATGTAGAGGATTATAAGAGTAGATAGAGGGGGACAGTCTGAGGGTTTGTTAACAAGTGAATGGACCATTTGTAGCTGATAAAGTTAAGAGCAGTTGAGGGAATTCAAACTAGTCTAGTTGTTTGAGAGCAAGGCAGTGGTGAGATTATAGGAGAGGTTACAGGCAAATCTAGCAATTTGGTTGTAGGTTTGTTCCAGTTTGGCTATAAGGTTGGCTTAGAGGTGGGTAAATATAGGGGAGGAGTATAGTAGGCAAGGGAGTAGGCAGGCTTGGGCAAGAGTAGTCCTAGAGGTAGTGGAGAGAGATTTTTTTTTTGTTTCTATACAGTAGGCCAAGTTTTAGGTTTGTTTTTTGATGCAATGTTGGATGTGAAGGTTGAATTTTCAGTTGGTTGTCTATTCTGATGCCAAGGAGTTTTGGTATGGGAGTCGGGGTGAATGATAGTGTTGTCTATGGAAGAGATACAGGAGGAGACACTAAGGCTGGACATAGATTTAGGAAAAAAAAGAAGTAATTTAGTTTTTTAGGGTTAAGGATTAGTTGGTTGTTAAGCAGTGTTCAATGGAGTTGAAGAACTCGTAGTGACGGTGTGGAGATCAGTTAGGTTATCAGAGCAAGTAGTAACAGTAGAATCATCTGCATATTGGATCGGTTATCAGAGCAAGTAGTAACAGTAGAATCATCTGCATATTGGATCGGTGAATCAGAGCAAGTAGTAACAGTAGAATCATCTGCATATTGGATCGGTGAATCAGAGCAAGTAGTAACAGTAGAATCATCTGCATATTGGATCGGTTATCAGAGCAAGTAGTAACAGTAGAATCATCTGCATATTGGATCGGTTATCAGAGCAAGTAGTAACAGTAGAATCATCTGCATATTGGATCGGTGAATCAGAGCAAGTAGTAACAGTAGAATCATCTGCATATTGGATCGGTGAATCAGAGCAAGTAGTAACAGTAGAATCATCTGCATATTGGATCGGTGAATCAGAGCAAGTAGTAACAGTAGAATCATCTGCATATTGGATCGGTGAATCAGAGCAAGTAGTAACAGTAGAATCATCTGCATATTGGATCGGTGAATCAGAGCAAGTAGTAACAGTAGAATCATCTGCATATTGGATCGGTGAATCAGAGCAATTAGTAACAGTAGAATCATCTGCATATTGGATCGGTGAATCAGAACAAGTAGTAACAGTAGAATCATCTGCATATTGGATCGGTGAATCAGAGCAAGTAGTAACAGTAGAATCATCTGCATATTGGATCGGTGAACCAGAGCAAGTAGTAACAGTAGAATCATCTGCATATTGGATCAGTGAATCAGAGCAAGTAGTAACAGTAGAATCATCTGCATATTGGATCGGTGAATCAGAGCAAGTAGTAACAGTAGAATCATCTGCATATTGGATCGGTGAATCAGAGCAAGTAGTAACAGTAGAATCATCTGCATATTGGATCGGTGATAATGTATAGCATATTGAGCGTAGATTGTGAAGACATTCGAGAGTACAGGCCCTAAGATGGAGCCTTGAGGGAACTGCTGTTTGGACAGATAGGAAAGGACAGCATGAAGTTTGCCATCTAACTGATTATAGTCTGTTGTTAAGACAGCTAGAGAACCAGAGAATAATGGAGGAGGAGAGGTTGAGATAAGATAGTTTAGATGGGAGTTTGGGATGTGAGATGGTGCCAAATGCCTTGGAAAGGTCCAGGAAAAGACATGACACCGGTTTATTGTTGGCTCCAGCCTCAGCAACAGACTGGGTGAAGGACAGGAGGGCTGTGCGGTGCTGTGATGGGGCCTGAAGCCATGTTGAGAGGGGGTCAAGAGGCTTTTTTGAAGTAGGTATTTGAGAAGTTATCTATGAATGCATTTCTCTAGGATTTTTGATAGAGGGGAGAGGATTGCTATGGGCCAATAGTTGGAGGGTTCTGTGGAGTTACCTCTTTTATGAAGAGAATAGTATAGAAGGATTTTCAGATGTCATGGACAGTGGATTCTTTGATAGAGAGGTTGATGAGGATAGAGATGGGATATGCAATAGTACTGGCTGCGAGTTTCAGAATTTGTGAAGGTAGTTTGTCAACGGAGGGAGAACATGGTTTAAGTTTCAGTAAGAGGGATCTTATATGGGCTCTGGAGATGGGTTCTAGGGTAAAGGCAGTAGGGATGCAGGGGCTGGGGGTGGTAGGAGATAGTTTAAGTCAGGGGGGTTAGTTTATGGATAGATTCTATAAGTGCTGAGTAAAGTGTCTGTTTCAAGCGGTGTCTTACTGGGGAAAGGGTTTGGAGTGGTTGGCTTCCCGAGGTAAAGAATCATGTTCATGGTGTGCCAAAATGTTATTGGGTTTGAGTGATGTGTAGTTTGGGCTTCTTGACAGAATTTCTTTTTTGTCCTGAATAATGTGTTTTTGTGAGGTTTCTTAGTTCTTTGAATTTAAAAAGAAGAGAGGAGGATTTTACTTTAACCATTGCTTCCAAATGCTGTCTCCGAGTTTCATTAAGGAGAGAATGTTTTTGGAGAGCCAGGGCATGGGATTTGTTTGGATTCTAATTTTTCTGATGGGTGCTTGGGTATCGAGTATGTTAAGGAAAATATTGTTGAACTCAAGAATGGCATTGTTTAGAGGAAAGTCAAAGAACTATGACCAATTAACTAGAAAGAGTTTTTAGTTAAAGGTTTCCTCATTAAAGATATCCAGATTCTGGCATTCCCTACAGAGATGGGTCTTGGTGGAATGCAGGGGCAGTCTTTGAATGAAGGTAAGGAGGTGGTCACTTAAGGTGGTTACATTACTTAAAAAAGTGCAGAGAGCATTTAATGCACTACAGCGGGTTGGGGTACTGCAGGCCATACTGACAGTGCAACTTGCATTTAATGCACTACAGCAGGCTGGGGTACTGTAGGCCATACTGACAGTGCAACCAGCATTTAATGCACTACAGCAGGCTGGGGTATTGCAAGCCATACTGACAGTGTATCCAGCATTTAATTTACTACAGCAGGTGGGGTACTGCAACCTATACTGACAGTGCAACTGGCATTTAATGCACTACAGCAGGCTGGGGTACTGCAGGCCATACTGACAGTGCAACTTGCATTTAATGCACTACAGCAGGCTGAGGTACTGCAAGTCATACTGACAGTGCAACCGGCATTTAATGCACTACAGCAGGCTGGGGTATTGCAAGCCATACTGACAGTGCAACTGACATTTAATGCACATCTGGCTAGGGTACTGCAAGCCATACTTACAGTGCAACTGGCATTTAATACACTATAGCAGGCTAGGGTACTGCAGGCCATACTGACAGTGCAACCAGCATTTAATACACTGCAGTAGGCTGGGGAACTGTAAGCCATATTGACAGTGCAACCGGCATTTAATGTACTACAGCAAATTGGAGTACTGCAGGCCATACTGACAGGGCATGCTGCATTTAATGCACTACATCTGGCTGGGGTACTGCAGGCCATACTGACAGTGCAACTGGTATTTAATGCATTACAGTGGGCTGGGGTACTGCAGGCCATACTAACAGTGCAACGTGCATTTAATGCCCTACAACAGGCTGAGGTACTGCAAGTCATACTGACAATGCAACTGGCATTTAATGCCCTACAGCAGGCTGGGGTACTGCAAGCCATTACTGACAGTGCATCTGGCATTTAATGCACTACAGCAGGCTGGGGTACTGCAAACCATATTGACAGTGCGACTTGCATTTAATGCCCTAAATTTGGCGGGGGTACTGCAAACCATACTGACAGTGCAACTTGCATTTAATGCCCTACATCTGGCTGGGATAATGCAAGTCATACGGACAGTGCAACTGGCATTTAATGCACTACATCTGTACATCGCAGTGTTGCCTTCTGTGTGACATTCCAGATCAGCCATGTGATGTGCTGCTTGTATGTGTTAATATGTTTTGGGCCAGTCATTGGGATGTATATAATTACCCCTGCTGCAGTACTGCAAGCCATACTGACAGTGCAACCAGCATTTAATGCACTACAGCAGGCTGGGGTATTGCAAACCATATTAGAAGAAGATATGTACATGCATATTAGAAGGCAGCCAGCTAGGTGGGGAGCCAGGCTGCAGTTAAGCCAGCTCTATGGTCAGGAAATAACAGATACTGCTTAGACAGATGGCTGATGCAGGCTGTGTGTCGGATGTGTGCACCCAACATATATGCTCATACTCTGCAACATAATCCAGTACCCCTAGAAACAAAACATAATCCAATACTCCTAGAAACAAAAGCTTGTCCGAGTCTAGTTATACTAGCCTCTGGGAAATTTCAGTGTGATATGGCAGATGCCATAGGAGTGTCCCAGACAGCTGACAGTTGCATCATCTTGCATTTCCTGGCAGCAGTGTGCACCAAGGTAGATAATTACGTTCACCTCCCAGCGACAGTCATGGATCGAAGAACTGCTCTGCCACAGTTCTATGCCATGGCACCTTCTTGGTGCAATAGACTGCACCCACATTCCATTTAAAATCCCAGCTGTACCTGATGCAAAACTATAAATCAATAGAAAGAGGAGGCCACTGCTCAGTTGTCAGGGGGTGCACTCAGCAGATGACCCGATTACCAGTATCATGGTGACACACCCTGGTAGTGTCCATGATGCTGCTACATGAAAGGTGTTGCTTTTCAACATACGGAATTTCTTGGTGGCAACTACTGATAAGAATGGGACAACAGCTATAATGTAATCACAATTCACACCTGTCAACACTAAGCATGAGGACAACATGTGTCATCATCTTTCCACAAACAAGTAACTGTAGTTATCCACGAGAGGTTGATGTAATCACAATTCACAGCTGTCAACACAAAGCATGAGGACACGTGTGTCATCTTCTTCCCACAAACAAGTGACTGCAGTTATCCACGAGAGGTTTGGCTAATGATGTCATGGTTGGGAGTTGGCATAATGGTCAAGGTGTTTACCTCTCAGTCAGTAGTACAGGGTTTGATTCTCACCAAGGGAAATTAGCTTGGCTTAAAAGGGCCCAAAAGGGCAGTTTGCCTAGTACTTGCCTATGAACTTGTACAGAGTCCCATCAAACCCTGCTGAAGATGCATATAACAGAGCACAAACTGCAGCATGAAACACCAGTGTGTGTGCGTTTGGTGTGCTGAAATCAAGATTCAGATGTCTGGACACGTGGGGGTGCACTGCAATACAGACATGAAAAGGCAGGACAGATGATTACTTTGTGCGCCAGGATACACAACAGCAAAATATGGTGGCTTGTCAGTTGCAGGTATGAGTGGCTACCCTAAGAATCCCAGATGTCCGAAGATGACACAGCACAGCTGTCACAGGATAACCAGGAGGACACAGGTGTGAGAAGAAATAGGTGTGGGGGATGGAGGATATGGCCATATGTCTTAGCTCAGGCAAAACAGCAGCATCTGACACATACCTTTGTGTCATGACATGCCATATGTACAGAAATACACCATCAAAACAGTGTTGCCCACAACAGTAGAACCTGTCACAACTAATGGAAATAACCCATTAGTTGTCCACACTAAACATCATACATAACATAAGCTTAAGGTATACCACTAAGAACATATATAAAACATCAGTGTAGGAAGACTGTCTGCAAGGTGCATCACTAAAGAGGAACACATGGATCCAGGAGTGTGCACAACAGCAGATGTCATTGGACAGGTAGGGCATCCTCCTACAGATAAATATCATAGAACATTACCCATCAAACAGCCTCTATCACAAGAAATCTAGGTCCATGGTGTGCATGAGTATGTATCGGCATCTACTTACCTAAAAGCAGGGTCTGTACAATAACACTGATGTATCACTCATAGCATTGTGTGACGTATAACAGTATGTTACGGCACAGTAAAACTCCTACTGCAGCAGGGGTAATTATATACATCCCAATGACTGGCCCAAAACATATTAACACATACAAGCAGCACATCACATGGCTGATCTGGAATGTCACACAGAAGGCAACGCTGCGATGTACAGGTCATCACTGCAACATGACTCAGTTTCAAGTAATATATGTACAAACATGCTAAGCATCAATGATAGTGACCACAAAACATACATGGGATACACATTAATGTTGGCAACACAAAATATGAACAAGCACAGGAATTTGTCTAGTTCCAAACCACCATGAGTGTTGAAGAAAAAAAAACAGAGACACTAGTGGCCCTAAAATTTCATCAATTATGTTTTGACACCAGTAGTTTTTTTTTTTTTTTTTTGTCAATCATTAGCGGAGCGGAGGTCCACTGTGGCGACCCCTAACCGGGTAAAGCCGAAAGACACAAAGTTCCACTTTATAATCTCAAAATACTGAAATCTCGAATTTCAATATCCGAGACCATAAAGTCGAACGTTCCAAATCCCAAAACCGCAAAACACAACATCACGAACACAAACGCACAATACACCACACAACATATACATCATCCAACCCACACTATAGCAAACTAACAAACAAAACACACAAACACAAAAACACAAACCTACACTACATATAAGGAGGGGGTCAAGCCCTCCTGCACCCTCCCACACCTCCCCTACTTATATATACTAACTCTGAGATTGCACCAAACAAAAAAAGACAGCAAACTCACCACTACACACACTACAGTACCCTCACACACACACACACACACACATCACAAATATATGACTACCACCACTTTCAACACTTAAACACTCATACTTTTACCTGCCTACCCTAACCCACACGTACAACTTCCAAACACATTCACATACACTCAGGCACATACCTAAAACCCAACAAAATACCCACTTACCTTACATACCAGCTAACTCCACATACTACACAATACATCCTGCACACTACATTCATAGTCAAATACTGGAACACCATAACCGCGAATTCAACATTTCTGAATTATATATATATATATATATATATATATATATATATATATATATATATATATATATATATATATATATATAAGACTTTTGAACAAAAGAAAGTGTTTTCACCGAAAACATGCTTACGGTAAAGTATGTTTAAAAAAACAACAACATTAAATCTACTTCTATGCAGGGGGGCAAGCCCCCTGTACCCCCCCAGTTTAATATTCTCACTCCAAGGTTGCACTACAATGGGGAAAAGGGAATTTTCCCTTATCTGCACCGTAGTATGACTGGCACAACGAGCATACTTACCCGAAAGTGCTGCTTCGGTGAACAGCACTTTCAGTTAAGTATGCTCTTTGATTTCTGCTTCGGTGGAAAATGCATTTGGGGATCTGCACGGATCCCATATATATATATGTGTGTGTGTGTGTGTGTGTGTGTGCAGAACCATTCAGACATGGGAAGGCACACATGGAAATTACATGTTAGCATGGTGATTGAAAATGAATCTAGGTATACAGGGCTGTAGTGCGTGCTGCGGTGGTGGTGCTGTGGTAGCGTTGTCGCCTCACAGATGTTGCACATTCGATTCTCAGAGCGTCTTCTGTGTGTCGACATGCGTAAATGGGTGTTCCTTCATTTAAGGTTGTGCATTAGGCCCGGCAAGCCAGCACGTAAAAATCTACTGCCAATCATTAGAGGACCGGAGTTCCGCTGTGGCGACCCCTAACCGGGAAAAGCCGAAAGACAGTTTTAGTGCGTGCTGAGGGTGAGGCATGTGCAGTACCATGTTAAAATGCCACAGGTGACAAAGGTATACATACAGGGGCATAGGTGTGCTGTGGGAATAGCAGACAAGGAAAAGTGTAATGTAAAATCTGTGCTGTCTGTAATAACTGATAGGACTGTAGAATACTGGAATGAACTGGAAGAAACTGGAATGAATGTCTTTATCATTTAATTACTTCAAACTGTGCTGAGTTGGTGCCAATCTTTCGTTTAGATTTCAGAATAAAAGTCTGCATACACTGTAGTCCAGTTAAGAATGTTTTATTATGTACAGTGGAGGTAGATGTCTACAATGTCCATATCAAATCTTAATGAGCGTATCTTCTGCACTCACTATACTTTCTGTAAATTCTGTACTCAAAGTCACATCTTACTGTCTCCAACAGTACTGATAATTACACCCTTAGCCGATACACTCATTCTTCTTTCCTCCCGAATAACAGAATTAATATTCTAGAATGCTGCATATAATATTCTAGAATGCTGCATATAATATTCTAGAATGCTGCATATTTGACCTGAATTCTGCACTCATTCTTGAGTGTCTATACCAAACGTCTGAGGACTGCACTGCAATGGATTTCTGTGCATCAGTACAAATTAACTGAGTCTGAAGTATCTGCTAATAATATTAAAACTCTGTTCAACATGCCTCTTTAACCTTGGCTCCCAAGACTTGTGCCATACAAATAAAATGTGTTTGTACTCGATGTAGTGCACATTCTGTTCATATCAGTATTCTTGACTGAAGGTTATTTTCACTGATTGGAAGTGCGTGTACAGAAAGTGTATGGAAAATGTGAAGGCCTGCTTTAATATGGCTGCATCTCTAGACTTATGCAAAGAGAATACTGCATTTTTATTTAACAAAATACATTTAAATCTATCTACATCTACCTGATCTGATACTGTCTACTAACAACTGATGCAAACATGGAAGCATGGTGTTATGTAGCACTGCTGTTGACAACATCTGTACTAACAATTGCCAATGACAAAGACGTGATATACATCACAAAATGACACTAGTCACCTAGGTCAGGTTAATGATAATCCTATGGCATAATATATGTGAACAACCACCTACAGATTAATTTGGTAGTGTTAAGCACATCAGTCATCATTGCTATAGAGTCAGTATGACATAACAGGATACCCCCACTGAATCAATTCAGTGTTACTTAAATGCAGTATGGGACACCCATGCTAGCAGCTCAAACTATGGTCCAGGCAGCCCTGTCATTGTCTGGAAACAGCCTACAGTGCTCTACCAAAGATTTGGTTGTGGTGACACTAGCATGTGGAGACACAGTGTGTGTATGAGTATGACTGCGATGTGACCATCTGCATGTGACTGATGGAGTGGCCAACAGCAGATGTGCACAAACTTTGCAACACAGATACAGATGTCCAATTGCCATATGTGGGTCTAATGAGAATGTGTCTGCCTCCCCCCCACTGAAGGTAATCTGCTTAGTTCAGTTAGGGCACATAATACCTGCTTACTACTATGGCACTGACCTAGCATTGCCATAACAAGGCTTTCAACACAGTTTGTAACAGATACCACACTGTCATGCTGTGCAATGCTGCTATGACCTCCTCGTGCATGTATCATCTGGTTAGTACTACAGCACAGCCCTAGCAAAGCTTTCAATGTACAACAGATACCACACTGTCCTGCTGTGCAGTCAGCGCTGCTATGACCTCCCATGCATGTAGCACCTGGTTAATACTGCAGCACAACCCTAACAATGCTTTCACTGCACACCAGACACCACACTGTCACACTGTGCAGCCAGTGCTGCCATGACCTCCCCATGCATGTAGCACCTGGTTAGTACTACAGCATAGCCCTAACAAAGCTTTCAATGTACAACAGACACCACACTGTCACGCTGTACAGTCAGTGCTGCCAAGACCACACACCCCCATGCATGTAGCACCTGGTTAGTATTACAGCACAGTCCTAACCAGACTTTCAATGTATAACAGATACCACACTGTCCTGCTATGCAGTCAGTGTTGCCATGACCTCCCCATGGATGTAGCACCTAGCTAGTACTGCAGTACAGCCCTAACAATGCTTTTAATGTACAACAGATATCACACTGTCACACTGTGCAGTCAGTGCTACCATGACCTCCCCATGCATGTAGCACCTGGTTAGGAGTATAGCACATCCCTAACAAGGCTTTCACTGTGCAACAAACACCACACTGTCCTGCTGTGTGGCCAGTGTTGCCATGACCTCTCCATGCATGTAGCACATGGTTAAGTACTACAGCACAACCCTAAGAAGGCTTTCAATGTACAACAGGCACCACACTGTCACACTGTGCAGTCAGTGCTGCCATGACCACCCCTATGCATGTAGCACCTGGTTAGTACTACAGCAGTACTTTATCACAGCCATAACAAGGCTTTCAACAGAGTGTGCAACAGATACCACACTGTCATGCTGTGCTGCCATGACTTCCCCATGCATGTAGCACCTGGATAGCACTACAGCACTGCTTTAGCAGGGCCCTAACAAGGCTTTCAATGTACAACAAGCAGCACACTGTTCTGATGTGCAACCAGTGTTGCCATGACATCTCCATGTTTGTGCTCCTGACCTTCATGCAACACATGCAGTTAATTTGCTATATGATCAGTGCTGCAGGCAAGTGTACACTGGTCAGAGCTATGACATCACTGGGAATGCTCATGTGCCTGTAAGAATAGGTGAATGTTCACTGACATGTTCGTGCAGATCAGCTACACTGTCATGTGTAGTCTGATGGGCAGTATAGCTCCATCATAGGGGGGACTCACCATCATTACCGGACTCTAAATATGCAGTCATTTGTGGATATCATCATCTGTCTCCACATCATTAGACTGGCCAGCCACATTATCCTCCATATCTGAGGCTACAGCATGATCCACATGACTGTCCACTTCTGCGGCAGAATATATACTAATCCAGTGAATTGTGTGCTATAGGCCATGCTATCAAAGTGAGACGCATCACATCCCACCTCAGGATCAGTGGCCAGGCTACTGGAGGAGGCAGGCAGAGGAAGTGTTAAAAGAAGAGAGAGATGACACGTCACATACCTTTACACAAATCAAATAATGCAAGCTAGCTATAAAATATGGGGCAACTATATGACTACAATGATAATGGTAATATTGACTTACCAGGACCTCATGGCTGTGAGTGGTTCAGCGACCTTATATAAGTGAGAAATGACATGTACATTATATTTCAAACAAATATGACAGAAGGGGGTAATAAAAATACTAAAACCTACCTGACATGTCTTCTTGTGACTGCTGGAGATGAGGGTTGAAATGCAACTGCCATGTGGAAACAGGCATAAAAACATCACCACTAAGCACATAACAGGCATCATGACACACAGGAGATAACAGACACATACCATATGGGAGAGGTGATGTGCAGAATGCAGGTGTCCTAAGGGAGGTGAAGATGAATACAGTTGTCATGAAGGGCATAGATAACATTACCAATAGTGATTGTGAAAAACTGAAATGCTGCCAGCCCAGCTAGCTGGAATTTTGTAAATAAACATATGTCATTTGTGAATATTAATATGATTCATAAGCTTGTCCTACAAATGCAAGAGAACTCTATGTTATGTACTGAGCTTCAAGAATGTGACCACTGGAAAAGAACAGAAATGTATATAAACTACATACCTGTGCAAAATGTATGTTTCAATGGTAGAAGCTGGAATATACAGAGTTAAATTGCAAAACTTCAAGAAAATAAGTTGAAATTCAAGTGTTTTATGATGTGCTATAAAAAGCAGTTTCAGTGCAGCAAGCAATCAGAATGGCTAGAGCTAGACATTTCTTTCTATTGTCTTGGAAATAAGTAATTACTAGGTATAAAATGTAAAAGTACTTAATTGTTTTATATCTTCCAGTTCTGAGCAAACATCTGAGAGATATATATTTTTCACAGAGAAATGTTAAATTTTTGTTAAGTTTCTGTTAGCCTGGGAACTGAAAGCAGGTGACAAAGAGAGAAGTCATCCAGCTGACCCAGCAGTAATCTTTGAAAATAATTTAAGAACTCTCTCAGAGAAAGTCTGAGCATTTTGTTCCTCGTCTTGGATCTAGAAACATTCATTCAGCACTTCTCATCTGCATTTGCCTTGCTAATAGTAAATAACTAGGGTACAGAGATAGCTCTTAGATATAGATAGGAATAGAGTAAATATAAGTTTTGATGTTTTATGTATTTATTTGGGACTGCACTGCAATATTTTAAAATATTTCCTGTGATTCTGAACTCTGTAGTTACTATGTTGTTTGAGTATTGTATTGTTCTTTTATTTATTAAATATATTTAAACATTTTAATTGTGGCTGGGTCGTTTAGAGATATTTAAGCTCTTACAGTACTTGCATATGTATTTGGTGACACTTCATAAACCACTCCTAAATAGCCTTAGTCTTGGTCACACTTACCATTTGGATAATAGTAACATTAAAATTGGGCACTCTTTGGTTAGGGCCTTAAAAGTAGCTGATAAGTAAGGGTGGCTGGTGGGAGCTGGCACTAACTTATAGTCTGGGCAGAAGGGGGCATAGCTAGTAAACCTGTGCCAGCCTTTCCCACGTGTGTGTGTGTGCGTGTGTGTGTGTGTGTGTGTGTGTGTCAGTTACTTGGGCAGGGACATGAAGCACTGGTTGGACAGAGAGGGTGCTGGAGGTCTTAGCGTGGCCACTCAGCTGAAATCTTAATGCTACAGCTGTGCCAGTGGGGAGTCTTATTGAGGATCTGGAGAGAGAGGGCGAAACCATCCCCAAACTGACTGTGATGTCTGCGTGCTCTTAAGGGAAACTGTACTTTAGTGTGTGTGTACTTGTAATCCTCCCAATGTATACGTTCCTCATTTGTGTTAGTGGTGAGGATTGAGGCTCCTTGATTACTGGGCCTGTGCAGGGGCATCACAGTACTAATCTAGTATACAGATGAAATGTCTTACCAGGTACGTCTTCCCTGTTTGGGGAACATGTCATCTGTTGTAATGTGGATCCTGTAGTATAACAAGGCAAACAAACAAACTTGAGAGCGTGCTCCACAGTCATGACTGCAGTCAGAGGCTCAGAACAAATATGTCTCACACCAACAGGATATGAAGACACTTACATGGCAAATGGTCCATATGTTGTGCAGCTATACCTGTGTATGGAACAAGACATGAATAGCCTACATCACAGGTGTGCTACATCATATCAACAAGATGGACAACCATACCTGGTATGTTTGTATGTGCATCTGCAAGGCCCATGTCAGGCGATGAGGTTTGTTAAAATGGCAGAAAAACAACATATGAGTGATACTCCACAGTCATGTTAAAAGGCAGAGGGACAGAAAACTATGGCTCACACTAACAGTACACAGAGATATTTATGTGACATATGCTAATGCTGTGCAGATGTTGATGGACATATGCAACTGAAAAAAAATCACACATGTTGATAGGAATGTTATGTATGTACTTTGTTGGTAAGAGGTAACACATTGTGCACCCCAACATGCATCTTTCCACATTCATGGCATAATTCAGCAATATAATATATTAATATTTGTGAAATAAAGATCCTTAATGAAATGCATGTGCATTGTTGTGGAAGTTAGGACATACCTGTACCATGGCTAAATATGTTGAAGTCCGATGATCATGACTAGTGGTATGATGTAATGCTAGAAACACTAGTCTCATCTGGGGGACACAAGGGTGGCCCATTTCCAGTGGCATTCCTCACCCTCTCATACTGGTGGAATCTGTAGGCTGCATAGAGGATAGTGTCAGAGCAACGTCACTGACAGGCCTCCCTGGATCTGTTGTGGCCACCCTCAGCATTGATCACGTTTGTTAGTTCCACCCACGCTGTTTTCCTCCAGACGGTATTATTCGCCCATCCAAGAAGGCTATGACCATATTGGCCTAAAGCCTCAATTGTAATTTCATTTTCTCTGTGGGAGAAATTGTCTCTCCTACGTCTGACTGACATCTAGAAGACAGTGTGATATGCACATTATACTTTACATTGGGGCTCACACTAACATGATGATTTTCAAGCATTTGTCAACTAACTTGCTCGCCTCTCATTTACAGTGCAAGGCTATGCAAAACAACCCGTTTCATGAATAATTACTGTTATGTATAGATAATCAAAATGGATATGAAAACAATGTCTGAATATGCAACACATGTAACAATTCATCAAAAAAGTTGTACATGTCATATGGGGGATTTAAACACATGGCAGTGGATACTGTGACAGGTGATATGGGGGATTTAAACACATGGCAGTGGATACTGTGACAGGTGATATGGGGGATTTAAACACATGACAGTGGATACTGTGACAGGTGATATGGGGGATTTAAACACATGGCAGTGGATACTGGGACAGGTGATATGGGGGATTTAAACACATGGCAGTGGATACTGGGACAAGTAAAGGATAACCACACAACCAATGTGCTAAGCACCCATTGCCACAGTAATGATGTTTCCACAATTATGTGCACATCCAAACAGAATGAGCATGCATACCACAAGAATGTTGATGATTGTTGTATACAACTGCAGTGACACACGTCATAAATTATATTGTCATTTTGTGATATGCAACCCACATAACACAAGTTACACAAAAATAGTGAAGAAAGAAGCCAGCATATTAAAACAAACTACTGTGCACTCATGGCTACATATCACACTCAAAGCCATCCTGATGTGGTCTATCAGACTGAATATACTAACTGAATGCATATGTTTCACTTAAATCTGTATTAAAAAGTAGAAAGTAGTGGATTTCAGGAGTAATCGAATAACCCATATTTTATATTCAACAATTTTCTTTATGAATCATCTAGTTAAAGTAATTATAGATGTAGGTTCTAGTTGCTATATAGTTATGTAATTTTATTCTTTGTTTGTTTGTTTTGTTCTTGTAAGTTTGTCAGCCTATTAATAGGCTTTATGTGTGCTTTTATAGAAGCTTTTATAATATGATCAAGTATACAGGATATAGAATATGAATGACTGTATTTTATGATAGTTTATACAGTAAATGTTTAGTATTTAAACAAGGATTAATTGGTTATATAAGCCTATTAGGAAAGGGTTAGATAGGAATATAAATGTCTATTAATGTTATAATAATATACAAGGTATATTTTGTGTGTATATACACTGACATATGATTTTAAATTTATTATTATTATTTTGTTTATCTGATAATTTATATTTTGCTGCTATTCTAGTGCAACTGATCTATAGAATAGAGTTCTAATTGTCTATTCTAAATATTTTATATAAAGTGCATAGCAGCTAGAGAAACGTTTATGAATGTTTATGGAGATTTATTGTTGTTTTTAGGATTAGTAAGACATGAAGGTGTTTATACATTTGATTGCTTGCTTGTTCAGGTACATGTAACTATATATAGATATAAACATACTACAGAATTTTTAACCTAACCACATTAATTTGGAGTTAAGGAGTATGCACCTTTAAAGCTAGGAGTTCCAATTGTATGTTAATAGAATAATCGGATAACCATTTAGATAATAGATTCCTTTGTAGTAGTATTTAAATGGATGATTTTCATTTTAACTTTGATCTGAAGAAGTGTACGCCTATAGTACGCGAAAGCGCTTATCCTGTTCACCTCTCAATAAAATCGGAAAGTTGGATATATGCCACGCTTTTGACTGAACTTTTGTTCCATCGTGGAGGGTCCTACAGTGCCTATTACATTGCATTTTACTTTGTTCACTTGAGGACCTTCAGAGTGCTGCGGTATAAAACAGTGAACATACAACTTATGGGAATCCTCAGAAGTCATTGGTTTCTGTAAAAATACTACAGACATTACAGGTTAGTCAGATATAACTCTGCATATATTTTCATTCCATCCATATCTATAGTTCACCGGGGCGGTTTCCTTTTCATCTATACAAATGCATATGGGGGAAATGTCCTTGCCACTGATGGTCATTTACCTATCTGTATGTTGAACTGTACCCTCTCTTTTATGTCATATACAGATTGTAATGCAGACATTTACCAAAATAAGGACTGACAACATGTATAAGTAAATTTATGCAGATTAGTGATAACACAGGTATGTGATAATCTATTCCACCACAGCAACGCTAGCAGGTGACAGCTCACCAATGAAGCAAGCTGTACGTCAGCTATACCATAAAGTGAATTTAGCTATGTGCACACACCTTTTGTGTACCATTTACTCCATAGATAATTAATGAGATTCAGTAGTCCTGTTTGTGAACGCCTGTGTAAGTTCTTGAAATTTGGCACATTAACCAACAGCTGAGGGTAACTGTAAGGTGCTCAGTGCAGCTACCTGACAGGCATCAGTAAATGAGAATATTCGTAATACGTGCCTGATGCCCTGCAAAGGTTTGATACTGTCGTATATGCACCAACTTTAAAATGTGATATTGACGCATTTGCTGTGCATAACATTGAAAATATTGACTGAGAGGAGGCAACGGTGCATCTGGGTGCCGAACTAGACTGAGGAGGAGACCATCCAGATGCTCACTGCCTATGCTGGATGAAGAGACAACCAAGAAGGTCACTGCCTATGCTGGACATGAGCAAAGGATGACACCCTGCCCCCAGGAACTTAATAATAATCGACATATGGAACTGGACTGTGAGGGAGCACTGCAGACAGACTGGGATCTACTGGACTGGTGTGCAAGTCTGCCACCACTATGATGAACTGCATCGGAGGGTCACAGAAGTCCATCACCAGTCAGCAGATGCCTACAGAAAGCTTCTTACTTCACACCTTAACACTTGTATTATAATAACTGCATTTTGTAAGCATATCTGTTTTTGAGACTGTTTCACGTGTATATTATGAGTGCCTGTACTGATAATAGTAATGCAAATGTAGTTAACATTAGAATGCTGATGCCTTCTAAGGTTATCCACAACTATACGGGCCACTCTAGACATCCTGAAGGAATTTTGATTATGACTGTACATTCATACAGACAGCACACACAACTGCTACTGATATTCCATATATTCTACTTTTAGAATGATATATAAATTATGTCAGTTAACTCAAATGGTTAAGCATTAATACACGACTGCTGATCTTTTAGGTGTGGGTTCAGATCCCACTGTAGCCCTTTTTTGAAAATCCTGGCAGTTATACAGGTAATGTTGAACACCGCATACAGAAGACCTACGGCTGTTTTTTCAATGTATACAGTGCAGGTTTTTACACATTTATCATGTCCATGTTTCACTGACACCTATATCACATAGCCTGTGATTGATTACGCATTTCTCTGTTATCTGCAACACCTCTACATAACAGAAACTACAACAATATTCTAATATTGATGTTTGTTCTAATCACTTTCATGAATGTAAGACCACTGCAGGTCAGCAGGGCTGAATATGTCGGAGTCTGCAAAGCAGGATGCAAGTGTAAGACAGTTAAACTCAGTATGCTAACACATGCTGATGTTATAAGGTGGATACATACTATACATATGTCATTCCATACACTTAGAATCCCATTGTACACTACTTTGGATGATATTTTGCCAACTCCATATTAATAATCGATATGGGAGATCTATACTTGTTTGGTAAGTTATGCTGTGGAGCTTTTTACACATTTAGTATTTACGTGGTGCATTAACAATTTACGTGGTGCATCAATGCCTATAGCGCTATTTATATGGTGCATTACCACCTATAGCACTATTTACAAGGTGCATTACCACCTATAGCACTATTTACAAGGTGCATTACCACCTATAGCACTATTTATGTGGTGCATTAATGCCTATAGCACTATTTACGAGTCTATATTAGATTGGCGAAATGACATTACAGCGAGTGATGTTTCGCCAACACATATAGACGGAAATCTGAAAATAGCAAAGGCTCAGGTCAACAATTTTTTTCCCCAGGGAAAAAAATCACTTGGCCTGAGCCATGACATTGCCCTTTACCCCACTGTAGTGCGATCTCAGAGTTGGCATATTTAGTTAGGGGGGTGTGGGGGGCACAGCTCCCCACATTGGATGGTGTGGGGGCGAAGCCCCCCACTTAGTTATGTTTGATATTGTGTGTGTGTGTGTGTGTTTCTGGTGCTAGCGGTTTTGAACATTCACAGTTTAGTGTGGTTGGTGTTTATGTGTTGGTGAAGGGATGTTCGATGTAACGCCCCTTCGAGCATTTAATATAGACCCCTATTTACATAACGCCTATAGCACTTCGGTCTCAGATGACTAAACATATCTCTGTTATCTATAAGGGTTTTAGAAATACCCCCCAGTATTTCTGTAAGATGTGAATGAAATGCAATTACAAGACATGCAGCTCTGTAATCCTTATTGTGTCATATGGCTGTCAATCTACTGCTGTACATCTAGACCCGTGTGACTGCTGTACATCTAGATGCGTGTTACTGCATCACATAGTTGGTCACTAATGTATTTAGTGACTTGCTCATTTTGAAGAGTACCTTTTTATGTTTATGTTTGTAAACTATGACAGTTAAACACAGTAGGCTGACTAATGGTATAAGGTAGATCTATGCATAGTCGATCATTATTGCATAGTATGTTACAACAGTAAAAGAAGCTTGCTGTCTATTAGCTTAAAACAATCAATACGCCGATATGAACATTTCATGTGTATGTGTAGGTTTGAATCTACATTTAGATTACTTTGGATGATATTTTGTCAGTTCTCTATTTTCTATTTAACAACAGATATGAGAGATACTTGTTTGGTAAGTTATGAAGTCCTGCTTTTTACACATCTAATATTTACATGCTGCGTTGCTGCCCATAGCACTTTTTTTCATGGATGACTATGGATATCTCAGTTATCCACAAAGTTTCTAGAAACATTCTACCTATATCAATAAGGTTGTAGGTTGAAATGCTGAGTAATACATACCTATGTTACCTGTGCATTTTGAACTACTTAATATGCTATAATCCATTATTGCTAACATTGACCACACTTTCAACGACCTTACGTGTTGCTGTATTAAATACCACAGATGAACGGCAATTCCTATAATGCGTAGTTATGTGTTTAAAGTGCAGTCACATGTTTTATTGCAAAAGTATGACACATGGAACTCTGAAGTGTGACAGATGATTGTTACTGTTGCGAGCAATGTGCTAACATGTACTCACAACTGCACACTTTTGTGGTTTAAATGCACAGCACATGGCAGCACTTGCATTTTTTATTTAGCTTGTAATTTAGAAGGACAGATTCAAATTATGTTTAATTCTTCTCTGTATATTCATACAGATGAGTTTTTAACTTTCATCAATCCATCCAACTACAGTTAAACTGGATTAGCCAGGTAGGGAGGTGTCAGGTTTGTATTATCCATGTGAGTTGTAGGTTTGAATCTCAGTTTTTCCAGTTTTGTATACAGTAATCATCATGTTTGTACAGAGTTGAGAATGCCACAGCAATGACTAAATGTGCAAAATGTGATTGCATTTCATGTCAAAGCTAGCTGACATGTGCCAGCACTGTTTTGTTTCTATACACAGCAATCATCATATATTGACCTGGTACAATCCTTATGTGGCAGTAAGACATCCTGCTTTCCTGTTTAGGTCTGTAATTGTTCTTTGTGCATGGAGGGTATGCACAGCCTGGAGAAGCAGCAGAGGTTTGTGTTATTAGTGTCAACATTTATTTCCCATACAAGACTCACAACATTGTTAAAACATCAGGTTTAAATGTGTATTCATTGCACCTTCAGGCATGCTAGTATTAATGCCAGACTACCCATAATGCATCTGCAAGATAAGTACAACAGTCATTGATTTATTGTGAAGAACAGTATAAACTGAAGTTAATTGTTGTCCTATAAGCAGGGTATGTTTGATAACTGCAATTTATAAATTGTTTGTAGTCACAACCTAAATGATAGACACTGTCATAGTGCTTTTACCTAGAATGTATCCCATATAAGCATTTTGCATTGTTATTGTTTTTTGACTGGTAGGTGGTTTTGTATTTGTTGCTGAATTATGCGTTACAGGTATTTCCTTTTTTGTTACCGAGTACGTTCTGCCTTTACTAGTGAATTCTGCTGACAGATATTTTCTCAGTTCAATGTGTCTTCCAATCCGTGTAACTGGCCTTGCATGGCTTGTCTAACACGTTACATACTGTTTTCCATAACTGTTGTGCCAAAAGCCATGTTGATTTTCTGGTATGGCTGACTTGTTACAAGTGTAATCATTATCATCATTACAGTATTTCAATTGTGCAGGAACATATCATAGGACGTTACTAGGCTAATGGTCCTAGGGCTTTTACAAGCCTAACCAAGTTACCCTTGTTTCCACGATCAACACCTATTGCCCCTGTCCAGGAGAGATGCTGTTAGAACTTATGGTTACCCATCCAATTATCTAGACTGCGTTTTCCAATGAGGTGCTCTATATGACATGAAATGGGAGCCTGTTCAAAAGGTGTGGCAACCTCTGGGAGACAATATGTCCCTCCAGCAGGTTCTATTAATACCACATACTAGGTTAAGGTCTTCAGAGCAAGTAACCTGTGTGCCGTTTGACTTGCAGATATGCAGCATTTCCAATAAAGCAGGGTCAGAGATTGTCTTATACTCAAGGCAGAGATCACTTCTGAGTAGTTTGTGTGAAGCAGAATAAAGTGGCAGTGATTTCAGATGATCCAAATAGGACAGATGCTGAAGACATTGAATGTTCTTTGCGAGGAATGTTTGTGGTCTAGCCAACTGCTGCAGGTGCTTGGAAAGGTACATACCAAAAGGGGCACTGTACTGAATTATTGGCCAGATGAGGGAAGAACTTGTGTGCCCATACGGTGTTGCTATTGATGCGGTAGTTAGCAGGAGCATTGCCTTTACCAAATGGGATGATAATATATTTTTTTGCATTAAGTTTAAGGCTGTGACTTTGGCACCAATCATTTGTTTGCATAAGACCCTCTTGTAGGATGTTGACATCATATGGAGATTCTATGACTATTCCCAATTTTCAGTTGTCAGCAAACCATCACCCCCAGACCTTTAGTTTCAGCTTGCACTTTGGAGAAATAGATTCAGAATACTAGAGGTCCCAGGACTGATCCTTGTGGAATACCACTGGTTATGGGGCTACTTTTGAAGGTGGATTCCCCTACTTTGACTGTATATAATCATAATACACACAGGATTTGACAGTGATAGATTTGTTGGTTAACAGTAATGTGTGCGCATCATACACTAAAATTCTAGGTGTCACATGCTGTCACTGTGGTTGTGATTGTTCAGTTGTTCTAAGGTTTTCTATTCCATTTCAATTAGATGTCAACCATTAACCATGTTGCATTGATCATTTCATTTGCATATGCATTTTAGTGTACCACTGTTTGTTCTTCTTACTATTATATTGAAACTACATATCTTATTAATGGGATGTCAACATAACACATCACCTGCACATAAAAGGACATTATAGTGGAAAGAAATTTGCATATTGGTATCCCAAATGTGTTAGGCACACATAGGAATAGTGATCCATACAATTAGAGACTTTTTTTCCTTCAGAGTTTCTTACTGACATTGTTGAAGGGTCTGTATGTCTGTGGAGTTATGTCAAGACCATTGTTAGTGTCATTATGAGCTTATGATGTAGCAAGCCTTCTGGAAAAGAGAACTATATCAGTATTATGAGCCACACTGTCAAGGTATCACTGCCTTGAGATGTTATGATAAATATATATGTGTGGCTGTGCATATGTGTTTTGCATGCATTCTGATATGCTCATAATTCAACAAGTAATAACAGCATCTTCTCTGATAATAGGACATTGGGAATGTTGCATGATCATGACCATACACCAGATATCATCACAATGTTGTTGTTATACAAAGTATAAATACAACTTATGGGTCATGTTATTTGACTAAAGTTTTAATGACAACTGTATTGTACTGTAATATACCTTGAGCAAATGTGTCACATGTCCTGTCTCACACGTTTTGATCATGTTAATGGCATACCATATTATAAGATCAGGTTTCATTTAAATGTATTTTGGTAGACAAAAAATGCTGTATTCTCTTTGCAGAAGTCTAGAGATGCAGCCATATTAAAGCAGGCCTTCACAGTTTGCATACAGTTTCTGTACATGCACTTTCAATCAGTGAAAATAACCTTCAGTCAAAAATTCTGATAATGTGCAGTACATGGAGTACACACACATTTTGTTTGTATGGTACAAGGCTTGGGAACCAATACTTCAGACAGAGTTAGTTAAGTTAGTTCTTTTGGACTGAAGTGCAGAAAGTCGCTGCAATACAGGCACTCAAGTATGAGTGCAGAAGGCAGGTCAAATATCCAGCATTCCAGAATATTAATTATACGAATCAGGAGGAAAAGAATATGAAGAGATGAGTGCAGAAGCTACAGAATATTCCAGTTTATCTGCACTGTTACTGTAGGCAGTATTCATATCTTGTTGACATCTCCCTTCAGTGTACATAATAAAGCATTCTTAACTAAACTACAGTGTATGCAGACTTTATGCTGAAATGTACAAGATTTGGTACATAAAGGAGAGACTGGCACCTGTTCAACACAGCTCTGGGTAATTAATGGATAAAGAGACAGTCATTCCAGCCTCACTTCAGTTTCTTCCAGTTATTTCCAGTTCATACCAGTATTCTATAGTCATATCAACTCTTACACATATATTCTCTCTACTATTATGTAGGAGCACATCTGATTGTTTTATCACAAACCTGTTTTGCACATGACTGTGATGGAGGTTACTCACCATTTTGTACATTGTTATGGATTGAATTTATGCCTTTCATCAGATATGGTGTTACTTTTGCATGAGGTCAAACAGTTCTGTAATATCACATACAGAAAGGTTACCACATGTAACATGTTATGATCTCATTGCATTTGGGGAATAAGTATTACATACATATTTTTTCCTGTGCTTAACTTTGACAGACCATAGGAGCCATGGTGGCTCTCCTATCAGAAGCTTTCAAGCCCTTAGATCTGACCACCTAAACAGAAAAGGTGGAGGAGTAGCCTTGATATTCCCTAATCTACTCCCCATTATTCCATACCCAAACCCCATTCCCCAGTTTTACAATGCAGAACTAGTAACAGGTTTACTACAAATGAATATTCACAAAAGTATCTGCTTCATATCCCTTTATATCCCCCCAGGTAACATACCCAAACCCCATTCCCCAGTTCTACAATGCTGAACTAGTAATAGGTTTACTACAAATGAATATTCACAAAAGTATCTGCTTCATATCCCTTTATATTCCCCCAGGTAACAATACTACCACCCTTGAAGAAATCCTCAAATGGGCCTCAACTAACATTAACCTAGAGACCTACATTTTAGGAGATGCTAATATAGATTGGAGCAAAATTAAGAACCAAAACCCAGCCATATCTGTCAATCTATTCAACTTTACTCAATTAACTAACTCTATCACTAGACCCAACAAAATCAACCCTCCAGGATCTACACTGGACTGGATCCTAGCTACCCACCCTAACAACATCTTAGACTCGGGCATCCTTCCCAACTCCTTTAGTGACCACCTACCTGCCTTCATCCACCGAGCTACTCAGTCTACCCATCTCCAGCACCAATACCTGCATACACATAACCTAACTAACTTCAACACTCTCACTTTCATCAATACCCTCAAACAAACTAACTGGAACAATCTAAAAACTCTTCCTCTTGATAGAGCCGTCGAATCCTTTAACTCTACCTTCCTAAATGTACTTAATTCTCAAGCTCCACCCCGAACTATAAGAATCAAATCCAAATCTGCCCCATGGCTA
The DNA here is from genome assembly GCF_019279795.1 of Protopterus annectens. Taxonomy (NCBI): domain Eukaryota; kingdom Metazoa; phylum Chordata; order Ceratodontiformes; family Protopteridae; genus Protopterus; species Protopterus annectens. Next base: position 1,818,763,192 of record NC_056729.1, on the reverse strand, counting down.
ACTAGGGAAACCAAAAAACTCATGCAACAGCAAGACAAATGCTGGAAACGTTCTCATCACAATAAACATCCAGAGACCCTTACTCAATGCAAGCAGCTTCGCAACCTCACTAAAAAACAAATATCCAAAGAATAACAATCCTACATGAAACTCCAAGCCAACCACTCCAAAAACCCTAAACTATTCTGAAAGTCCATTAATTCACTCCTCAACCCAGGCACTAAAAATAATCCTTGCCCTGACACTACCAAGTCCAATCCAGAAATTGCCACTCTTTTCAACTCCTTCTTTATTAACTGTATAGCTGAACTAAATAAGACATTTCAAATTAACCCATCCACACAGCTCAGTCACTCTACCCCTGCCTCAAAACCCAACCCTCCCACCACCTTTGAACTTAAACCAGCCTCTAAACCCAACCCTCCCACCACCTTCGAACTTAAACCAGTCTCCACCTCATATATAAAAAAACTTCTCAGCAAACTGAAACCTTGCTCTAATGCTCCAGATAATATTTCATCCAAATTCTTACAAATTGCTGCAGATGGACTCACCCTCCCCATTAGTATCCTAATCAACAGATCCATAATGGAATCTTATGTCCCCAAGCTGTGGCGTTCTGCCTTTATACATCCTCTCCACAAAGGCGGTAAAAGCAATAATACCTCAAACTTTTGCCCCATAGCCATCTTCTCCCCAATATCAAAAATCCTGGAAAAATGCATTCACATTCAGTTAATGCCCTTCCTTATCAATAACCAACTCATCTCCCACACCCAACATGGTTTCCACCCTGGCCATAGGACTATAACTGCTCTACTCTCATTCCTAGATACAGTCAACCGTGCCCGTGATACTGGTAAAATAGTTTCAACAGTTCTACTAGACCTCTCAAAAAGGCTTTCAACACTGTCTCCCATACTCATCTCCTTAGCCACCTTGCTAACCTCAACCTCTCTCACAATACACTATCTTGGTTCTCTAGTTACTATCCAATAGATCTCAAGCTGTAAAATGGAGGAAAGGTACCTCTAACTTCCTTCCAACCCCCACTGGTGTTCCCCAAGGTTCCATTCTTGGCCCTATGCTATTCAACATCTTTATCAATGATTTTCACTCTGCCATCCCTAATACTAAAATTGTACAATACGCCGACGACTCTACTTTAATCTGTTGTGCCACCAACCTCCCAGAACTTCTATCATACACACAAACAGCTTTCTCCACCACTGAGAAGTGGATGCTCCAAAACCACCTTTCTCTAAATGCTAACAAATCCAAAATACTTCTCCCCCCCTCAAAATCCTCCCCTCTCAACAAAAACTCATTCCAAATTAGAAGCCATAGTAATTCAACTATAGAAATTGTTCCCTATGCCAAACTACTTGGGGTCACTATTGATAAAAACCTAAAATTTGACACCCATATTCAACTCAATATCAAGAAGACTCATCAAAAACTTGGCCTGCTATATAGAAACATTCACTATCTATCTCCTTCTTCTAGACAAACACTCACCACTACCTATCTTCTTCCCTCACTACTGTATGGTGCCCCTCTATTAACTAACTTATCTGCCTCCCTTTCCTCAAAAATGGAAAGTTGTTATAAGAAAATTTCTAAATTCGCCATCAAAGCCAAACACACCTCCCACCATTGCTCTGCCCTCTATTCACTAAACTGGCTAGAACTCCCCAACCTTCTAGACTACCTACAACTTAACACTGCCCATAGGCTATTATTTAACCCCTCCAACATCTTACAACTTTACACCCCTAACAGGTCACTTAGATCTGCTCACCTAAACCTACTCGGTATCCACACACCAAAGCGACCAGCTGGGCAACACCTCCTATCTTTTTCCTTAGCCAAAAAATGGAATTCTCTACCTCCATCTTTACGAATGACTGAAAACCCTAACAACTTCAAACCCCCACTCCATTCCCACTTATTCTCTAATAGGAAGTGCAGCTGCACGTTCCCCACCTAGCCTTCTACTCTCAACACTAACTGTATCTCCATACTACTCCTTCCTACACTTTGTTCCATCATTCTACTTATTTCTTACTGCTGCCTTTTGTATATATTGTAAATACTGTAAATAGTCTACACTCCCTTTTATCCCCCTCCCTACAATTTACACTTGGTCTTCCACTCTGCCCCAACAAAACTCAAATTCTATATAACCTTATTAACCATCCATGTTAATCTATGACCCATATGCTAGGTTACCATTGTACCCCATACTGTCTCTGGTCTTCCACTCTGCCCTAACAAGACTCAAATTCTAAATAACCTTATTAACTAACCATGTTAATATGACTCATATGCTATGTAACCATTGTACCTCATACTGTCTCTGTATGACAATTTACCTGTATTCATAAAACCTAATGTTTTCTGTTCTATCTTAATGTACCCATATGTTTGAATCTTAAATTTAATTTTAGCTGTTTTTTAACTTACTTTACTAAGTAATGTGGAGCTTTTCTCCCCGGGCCTCCACTGAAAACAGGCTCCTGAGCCCAGTGGACCTCCCCGGTTATCAAACTGAAATAAATAATTAATAAATAAATAAAGAAAGAAAGAAATGACAACATGCCAGATCACTGCCAGACAATTCTGACTCTGAGGACCAGGATGAATACCACGATGGGTTGATGATGAAAGACTGGGACCTGCATGTGCCATCGTTCCTGCTGCTCATCATAGAAGATGTCCACCACCACAATGGGGAGACAATTTTCAGGACGAGATGTGGGAGGTGATGACAGATGTCCTCCAGACACAGATGAGGGACATCATGGGCACGTCTTCCAAAATATGCCATGGAAGAACACTAGAGAGAGCTTTTGTGATGTTTGACCTCATCAAGCTAGCCCCTCAGGACTGTCAGTATTGTTTGTGTGACCCCCCCTACATATGTAATGCTGCCACCATGGTGTTTGCCATGTACACCCATGTACTGTGCAGGCACAGCAGATTGCTGTCATGCTTTTCTTATGTACATTATAATGTGCACTGCACATACCATGTCATATGTGTTATGCTACTGCTGCAGTAGGACACATGTTACCAAATTCTGATGTACATCATAATGTGCACTCACAGATGTCATATGTGTTATGTGCTGCTGCAGTAGGACACACGTTACCAAATTCTGATGTACATCATAATGTGCACTCACAGATGTCATATGTGTTACGTGCTGCTGCAGTATGATGCACGTTACCAAATTCTGATGTACATCATAATGTGCAGTGCACATATGTCATATGTGTTATGTGCTGCTGCAGTATGACATTACCAAATTCTGATGTACATCATAATGTGCACTTCACAGATGTCATATGTGTTATGCGCTGCTGCAGTATGATGCACGTTACCAAATTCTGATGTACATCATAATGTGCAGTGCACATATGTCATATGTGTTATGTGCTGCTGCAGTATGACATTACCATATTCTGATGTACATCATAATGTGCACTTCACAGATGTCATATGTGTTATGTGCTGCTGCAGTATGATGCACATTACCAAATTCTGATATACATAATGTGCAGTGCACATGTCATATGTATTATGCTGTTGTTGCAGAATGACACACGTTACCAAATTCTGATGTACATCATAATGTGCAGTGCACATATCATGTCATATGTACTATGCTGTTGCTGCAGTATGACACACATTACCAAATTCTCATGTACATCAGAATGTGCACTGCACATGTCATACATATATTGCTGCTACAGTATGACACATTACCAAATTATACATGCAGTAACCAATTAGATGTACATGATATGCTGAAATTACTGCTATTGGCAGAGGTGCTAGTGTGTGTGTGTGTGTGTGTGTGTATGTGTGTGTGTGTGTGTGTATGTATACACCTATGCATGCAGTGCAGTGTAATACTGTTCTGTCCAATACACTCTTTCCCTGGATTTGACATATATGACCATAATGGAGGTGAGAAATAATTGTAATTGTACTTGCACTTGTGCAGTTCCACTGTCTACTTAAGTAAGATGACAGCAACTCACATACTACATTATTCCAATAGTTCCCCATAACACAGTGAGGTGAATCTGGTGTGTTTATTTGCACATTATCCATGTGCATGCATTGCACCCACTTCACTTTTGGTTGTTGCTATCTTGTGTCTGTTCAACAACATGACAGGTCCTTGCTTATGTGATTTGTGTACCATTTGTGTGTCATGCTGTCATACAGGTACAATGGCTTTGTGTGTCGCATGTAGTGGCAAATATTGTGCCACATGAGGTTACTGTGGCTGGTATATATGAGGAGGTATCCTTCACATACTGCACAGATACATAATAGCACATTAATGAATGTACAGCGTTACCATTTCTGACCTCATCTTGTTTAGGTCAATAGACTGTCTTTTTGATACCACCTTAGCTTAGGACATGCATAAGCAGATTTGATTACATGTCCATGTGTATATGTATTTGTAGTACATACGCAATGATTTACATAGATATACATGTGTATAAACGTATGGTGATGGGCACACAACTGCCCTTGCAGTATGTGACTGTGTACATATAGTTATTCCATTTTTCTGTGCAGTACTTTTATTTACAGGGCTGTTCTCTGGCCAGTCCTACATAAGGATGGTGTTATTTATATCAATCACTGTGTTTATGTCATCTGTTATATTACATTTGCATGATGGTATATAAACCTGTGAGATAATTAAAAGTAATGTTGTTGTGTATGTATGCATCTTCTCTGTTTAGCAGTTGCACATTAATCTGTTTTTCTTGTTTTTTCATAGACATGTTTATAGCCATCAGAAATCCATTATGCCCATGTGACATACCTTTGCCATTTGCTTCATTGTAGCTTTAGAGGAATTCTACACCACTGTCTGTAATGAACACATGGCTGTGCCGAGTGTCTCCTTAGATAAGGTTGTCCTGCTTTCTGTTGGCTTTTCCTCACTAATTTTCTGTCCATCTTCCTCCTCTCGTTTAGTTTTTGCCTACATGTTATACATATACATGGCATACAAATATGTACAATATATACACGTGCCACAAACATGTGCAACATACAGGCCAAAGCACATATCCATGGCATATTATATGTGCATGTTCACCTTCCTGCAGGTTATATTCATTTGTCATGTACTTGTACTGTTACAAATAGTACTTTGTGCCAACGTGTTGAGCATCAGGTGTTGGCAACTGATTAGATTCCAATCATTGTTTGTGTTATACTTGTGTGTTGAGCATTACCTAGGAACTGCACATGCTGCCGTTCCTTAACTATTACTCACACATCTCACCATTTACACAACACAATATTCCATGTCTTTGGTGTGGGTGGGTGTGTGTGTAGACATTTCTTTGTGATTAGATGTTATTCCATTGCATGTCACACACATACAATTGTGTACCTGACAACCCATCTCTATTGCCTCTGACATAGCATATGTCTGACATATGGATCACATGTCACCTAGTTTGGATTGTGTACACTTATTTGTGTATTAAACCACCACATTCACTTGTGGCATTGTTGACAAAATCAAGAGGTTAAGTACAAACCCGTATGTCACCCAGTGGATACCCAAATGGCTCACAGACAGGACTCAGGAAGTTAGAAATGGGAGTCCACCTCTACAAAGAGGCGCGTCACAAGTGGCATCCCTCAGGCATCAGTCCTTGGACAGCTCCTTTTTTATCATTTACTTGTCAGACATCAAGGCCAATGTCAGTGGTCTCTGGGTGACTAAATTTGCAGATGATTACAAATTAGGAGTGGTCAATGAATCTCACACTAACATAAATATTCCACGGGAGGGGCTGACACACACAGCTGGTGTCAGAGCCATAGACTAAAACTAAATGCCACGAAATGCATAATAGTATCCTTTGGGAAGTCATCCATCCCTGGTAACTACCATATTGAAAACACACCCCTTAGAGTTGACACAGTAGTCAGGGATTTAGGGACACACATAGCTAGTAATCTAGCCTTTGATCATCATGTGTCTACAGTGGTGAGGAAATCATTCTGTGGTGTGCAACTTGTAAACAAAGGTATGGCATCCAAGTCCAAGGAAGTCATTGTTCCACTGTATTTGCCATTCGTCAGACCTATCATTATGTACAATGCCCCCTTTGGTATGTACCTAACCAGGTATAGCCAACAATTGCAAAGTCCACAGAGGTCCCTCACTAAAAGAATATTGGACATAAGTAATATTTCCTATGCAGACAACCTCAAGGTCCTATCCCTGTATTCTGTCTCCTACAGGCTTTTGAGGGGAGATCTTTGCCTGGAATACAGGGCATTGTCAGACCCACCTCTGATGGACCTCCTGCATATCCACAAAACAAACAGCACCAGAACTACCTGTTCTAAAGATGTAAACCTTGCCTGTGCTATAAATAGGACTTGCTGGAGAGATAGGTGTGTATCCCAGAGACTACCCAGTCTACGGAACAGGCTCCTCATCCATGTGAAGCAGGGTTCCTCCCTAACCCAATTCAAGTGCAACTTGGACAATTGGATGGGAAAACGGAAATTCATCCCTGGTTTGGCACCTGTCTCTCTAATGGACACAGGTAACCTGTAAATGGTTCATCTCCCAGGCCCATGCTTGCACTTATCAAGGGTATCAGAACTTATCAAAGATTTGGGATGCATGGCTAGGCTTATAAAGGCCCTTGTGGTCATTAGCCTAGTAAACACCTATGAATCTGTTCTTGCTATGCCATGGTACTGCTGTTTGGCACTGTGTTTGGGTGTTTGCCTTTCATGTGCAGCAGTGGAGGTTCTAGTCTGCCATATGCTTGTCTTCTCCTGCATTTTCTTGGCTGCATTTGCTCATCTGTCTGAGAGAGGTTGGCATAATGGTTAAGGTATTTACCTTACAGACACAAGGTGGAGCATTTGATTCTCACATGAAATAACTGTCCAGGTTTAAAATGGTCTCCAAGTTAGCCTAGCAGTAATCTAGGAACCTAATCTATAATCTGTGCTATTGCATGACTTCCACTGCTACCTAATTAGGCAGTGACTGGTTTCACTATCTACTGTTTACTGCACTCCCTATTTATTTTTTACAACACACATCTGCCATCAGTTTTGTCTGTCGTGTCTTGGGATATTTCTTGCATGGTAACACCTGCACTTTGTCATGTCTGTGCAGTGTCAGAAATCTAGTTTAAGGCCTCCTGGCCCTGCAAGTCTACAATGCCTTCCACACCTTTAGACCACAAAATGAACACGTGAAAACCAAGAGAGGTGGTTTTTCAACCTACATTAGACATAAATTCACTTCACATCTAGTTAGACTGAACAACTGCATGGAGTTACTCCAGGTAAGACCCCCCATTCAAGTCCTAGCCAGTTCTAGATCACTATCCATGGGTCACAACACCCATGAAGCCTACTTAACCAAGCTGAAGACAATCAGAATTTTACACACTGTTTAATGGAGGATTTCAATCATCCCACCATCAAATTTGCTAGCATAATAGTTCCTTGACCTTGTGAATTCAAATGTCCTGGAGTATCCATACCCCGATAAGAGGAACAAACATTATAGATCTTGTCCTCACTAACATGTCCAACAAGTGCACAGCTGCAACTGTTGAACCCTCATTAGTTAAAACTGACCACACCTTTGAACTGACACCAACACTAGAACTCACAAAGCATGAAATTGACTAAAAAGCTTCACCAAAGAAACTATACCCTCCTAAGTGATGATATAAATGCATTTTAAGCACCACCCCAAGCTGAAAGTGGTAACTACATCAAAGCTTACAGTTAAGCCCTGTACAATCACTTGAATAAGTGTATAAACTCTGCTGTACCACACAGAATCAGAGCCAGAGCCCCGAGTAAAATCAAGCTGCCATGGTGGACTTCCAGCATCATTCTACAATAAATGCAAAAAGTTACTGTCCAAGAAAACAAAGATAAAGACACGACAATGGAAAAGCCCCCTCCTCAGCCTTAACAGGCAAATAAGACAACTTGTCAAATCCTCCAACAGCTCCTTAGACAGAAACATAGCAAGTACTCCCAAGGATAACCATAATGCCTTTTACAGCTCTGTATGTAACCTACCTAAAGGGTAGGACCCAAGGTTTCCTATTAGAAGACTGAAGAAGCATTATATCGAATGCGTCTTCGAACTAACGAAAACGCAAAATAATGAAATGGCTTTTAAGCAAATTCTTTCCCAGGGAAAGAATTTGCTTGGCCGCTTCTGTTACTTTGCCATTTTCGGCACTGAGTTGGTATATTTAAGTAGGGGTGTGTGGGGAGCAAAGTCCCCTACTTTATGTATTATTTCAATTTTTTTTTTCTTTTTTTTGGAACAGCGATTTCTTCCCTTGGAAAAAAAATCACTGTTCTGAGCTTTCGAGATTGTAAGCTTTCACTTACATAGGATCAATTATTCATCATTCGCTTTTTTAAGCATTTGATGATATAATGTAGACCTAAACCCAAGCACGTGCAGAACTGGTGGCCAACAGTATCACAGACACTGACCCCACAGAGATAGCAAATCTGGTAGTGGATAGGTTTGGCAAAAATTTCACTCTCTTATCCCCTCCTAATTTACAACAAACCCTCCTCCAAACTCCCCTCCACCTTACATATCTGAAGAAAAGGTCCTCAAAGCCCAGTCCAAGGCAAAGAACATGGCCCTTATGGGACCAGATGACATCCCAGGCTGCCTTTTAAACAGGCTAAAACATAACCTAGCATTACCACTAAGTACCCTTTTCAATCCTAGCCTAACCACAGGGTTTGTTCCTTTGGAATGGAGAACAGCTACAGTTATTCCACTCCACAATGGTGGCCTAGCAACAGACCCAGGGAATTACACACTCATAAGCCTGACCAGCCTCATCTGTAAGACTATGGAATGTATGATTATGGACCACATAAGTAAAGACATAGGTGACCTCTAAACACTGGATCCTACCCAATTCAGCTTCATGAAGGGCAGATCCTGCCCGTTAAATCTGGTGGATTTCCTTGAACATGTGACAAAAGGGTTCACATTACGTTATCGAAAGATAACGTAATTGAATGCTCAGAACTTTGAAACGGAGGCACATCAAAACTTTTATTGTGGGGAGGCTGTGCCCCCCACACCCCACGCTAAATATATATTCCAACTCAGAGATTGCACTATAGTGAGGAAAGGGCAAATATAGCAATCTTCACTGCACTGTGATCTCACAATGCGATCTTCGAAATGCGGCCGTTTCGAACTTCTGAGCATTTGATTAGGTTATCTTTTGATAATGTAATAGGAACCCATGACCAAAGCCATTGATGAGGGCAAATCTGTGCACACAGCATACCTCGACTTGGCAAAGGCTTTTGACACAATGCCACATTCAGGCATTACCGGTAAACTTAGCAAACTGAATGTAAACCTGTTTCTTGCAGGATAGGTTGCCAACTGGCTCTCAAACCAGAGACACACTGTCAAAGTGGGTGACTCCACATTAACCTGCAGAACTGTTACCAGTGGGGTGCCACAGCGGTCAGTGCTGGGCCTCCTACAGTTTGGTATATACTTCTCAGAAGTACAGGTCAAAACTAAAGGGTTGTGGCTGCCCACGTTTACAGACAACTGCAAACTAGGTGCAATCACTGAATCCCCAAATAATGTCAGTATACTCCAGAAGGGTCTCACACAGACCCACAACTGGTGTATTAGTCATGGTCTCAAACTGAATGCAAAGAAATGCATCATCATTCCCTTTGGCACAAATAATTTCCCTTCACACTATCAAATCAGTAACCATACCCCAGTAGCCATGAAATGGTAAAGGACCTGGGATCACAGGTTGACCTTGACTTTCGACCCCCACTTGTCTACCGTTGTAAGGAAAACTTTATGTAGCTCACTTGATTAGTAAAGGCATCACCTAAAGAGCAAAAGAAGTTATAACCCCTACCATACTCTGCATTTATCCAGCCCACAATTGAGTATAACCTCCCCCCCCCATTCGGTATGTACTGTACTAAGCACCTACAGCAATTGGACAGACCTCAGAGGTTTCCAATAAAGAAGATAAAGGGCCTCCAGCATGTGCCTTACATGGACTGACTAAATTCCCTGTCACTACACTTCGTATCTTATAGACTTCTTAGGGGAGACTTATGCCTGGCCTACAGAGCAACCAAAGACCCAAACCTAACGAACTTACTGCATATCCATAAATCAAATGGGTCTAGGGCTACCCATTCCAGGGACTTAAATATGGTCTGTGACTTAAATTCTGGACATGCTGGAGGGGCAGATTTATCTCCCAGTGACTGCCACTTCTTTGGAACAGGCTACCAGTTCATGTGAAGCACAGCACCTCTATGACACTGTTCAAGAGGAACCTGGACGAGTGGATGGGGCACCATAAATTCTTACCAGGGCAGTGCCCACAACCCTCCTGGACATGGGCAGTCATTATTAAATGCAATCTTTGGTACTGACTAGCACTTCTACGGTATTACATTGGGTTGAAATGGCTAGGCTTGAAATGACCTCCAAGTTAAAGCCTAGTAATCTCCTATGATCACACCTGCCCTTTGTTTGTCATGTCTTGGGATGTTTGTAGCAAGGTAATACCCACCCTTTGTCTGTCATGTCTTGGGATGTTTGCTGCATGGTAATACCTTCACATTTGTCATGTCCTGCCATGTTTGTTGCATGGCAATACCTGCCCTTTCTCTGTCTTCTCATGCCATTTCTGTTGCACAGTAATGCCTGCCCTTTCTCTGTCATGTCCCACCATCTTTGTCACATGGGAATGCCTGCCCTTTCTCTGGCATGTCCTGCCATCTTTGTTACATGGGAATGCCTGGCCTTCCTCTTGTCATGTCCTGCCATCTTTGTCGCACAGTAATGCCTGCCCTTTTCCTGTCATCTTTGTCAAAACAGTAATGCCTGCCCTTTCTCTGTCATGTCCTGCCATCTTTGTCACATGAATACCTGCTTTTTCTATGTCGTGTCCCACCATCTTTGTTGCATGGGAATGCCTGGCCTGTCTCTGTCATGTCCTGCCATCTTTGTCGCACAGTAATGCCTGCCCTTTCTCTGTCATGTCCTGCCATCTTTGTCACATGAATACCTGCTTTTTCTATGTCGTGTCCCACCATCTTTGTTGCATGGGAATGCCTGGCCTGTCTCTGTCATGTCCTGCCATCTTTGTCGCACAGTAATGCCTGCCCTTTTCCTGTCATCTTTGTCAAAACAGTAATGCCTGCCCTTTCTCTGTCATGTCCTGCCATCTTTGTCACATGAATACCTGCTTTTTCTATGTCGTGTCCCACCATCTTTGTTGCATGGGAATGCCTGGCCTGTCTCTGTCATGCCTTGCCATCTTTGTGGCATGGTAATAACTCACCTTTGTCTGTCATGTCTGGCCATGCTTGTTCTATGGTCACACCTCACCTTAGTCTGTCATGTCTTGCCATGTTTGTTTTACAGTTACATCTCACCTTTGTCTGTCATGTCTTGCGATGTTTGATTGTACTCGGTCATGTCTTGTAATATTTTTTCTGTGGTTATACCTGGCCTTTTGCCCTTCTCCTTCCCGGTCTTTTACATTCCTTCTATTCTCAAACAGGGGGGGGTCTCTTTCCCCCAAAATATATATATATATATACACACACACACACACACACACACATATACATACACACACATGCGCATATACATGCCATGCGGTCTCTCCCCCAGACCTTCCTATGTCATCATACCACGTGTGTCCCTCTTAGGATCATATCATCATAGGAGATTACTAGGCTAATGGACCTGGGGCCCAACAAGCCTAACCAAGGGTTTATCCCCAAAAAAGAAACCTCAATCAGCACCTGTCACCCCTGTCAATGAGGGACACAGGTGGAACCCCTGGGGTAAATTTGTGGTTTCCCATCCAGTCAAGGTTGCACTTGAAGAAGGTCAGCGATGTACTTTGACATATACAGGAGGTCTATTCCAGAGGAGGGGCAGCCTCTGGGAGACAAACCTGTCTCTCCAGCAAGTTTTGCTAATGTCATATATATTTAGGCCTTTTGATCAGTTAATGTGCAAGGAGTTAAACTTATGGATATGGTGCACCTCTAGTAGACCAGGGTCTGAGATTGCCTTGTAGGCGAAACGCACATCACCTCTGAGCAAGTTGTACAATACTGATTAAGAGTGATAGTGATTTGAGCTTGTCCACATAAGACAAGTGTTGGAAGCCATGGATTCTCTTTGTGAGGTATTTCTGTGGCCTTTCCAGTTGGTGCAGGTGTTTGGAGAGGTACATACCAAATGAGGTAATGTACTCAATTATTGGCCCAATGAGGGTGGAGTACAGAGAGGTAATAGCCTCCTTTTTTCTGGATGCAGTCCCTTTACTTATGAGATGAACCAAGTAAAGGCTTTTCTGACAACTGCCGCAACATGATGGTCGAATGCAAGATTGTTGTCAATGTGTGTACCAAGGTCTCTTACCACATTGTGTACTTAAGGGGTTGCCATTGATGTTGTAATCAGTAGGGGCTGTGTTTTTGCCAAATGGTATGAGAATATTTTTTTTGCATTTAGCTTGAGCCCATAACTTTGGCACCAGTCATTAGTTGCTGTGAGACCCTCTTGCAGTATGTTATCATCATTTGGGGAGTCAGTGACAGCACCCAACTTACAATAGTCTGCAAACTTGATCAGTCACAGGCCTTTGGTTTTTGCCTGGATCTCTGAGAAGTATATGCCAAACAGTAGGGGTCCCTGGACAGATCCCTGGGGAACACCACTAGTGACAGGTCTGCTGTCAGAGGTGGAGGCACCTATTCTCACCTTGTGTGTCCTATAGATGAGCCAGTTGGCCACCCACCTGATGAGATAGGGATTTACCCCAAGTTGTGTTAGCTTTTCAATCATGCCCAAGTGGGAGATTGTGTCAAAGGTTTTGGCCAAGTCAAGGTAAGCTGTATGTACAGACTTTCCCACCTCCAGTGCCTTGGTGACGATCTCAAAAAAGTCAACCAGGTTCAACAGGCAAGATCTGCCCCTGATGAATCCGAACTGGGTGGGATCAAGTGCTTGGAGATGACCTATGTCCTTCTTTATGAGGTCTATAATAATACGCTCCATGCCATTACAAATCAGTCTTGTCAAGCTAATGGGGCGATAAGTTTCCAGGGTCAGTAGTGGCACCACCTTTGTGCAAAGGGATGACAATGGCAGTCTTCCACTCTGCTGGAATGAAGCCTGTACTTAGGCTATGGTTGAACAGGGTGTTCAATGGCAAGGCTTGTTCTTGCTGGAGATGGTGCAGAATACAGCCTGGGATACTATCAGGTCCCAGGGAAGCTGTGTTCTTTGCTTTGGATAGGGCCTTTAACACTTGATCTACAGAGATGTGAGGTGCGGGACAAGTATCCGGGATGTCGAATGGGCTTTTGGGGGGACAGAGGGTGAAGTCTGTACTGAACCTATCTGCCAACAGGTTGACAGAGTCAACAGGACCAGTGTAAGTTGTACCATTAAGAAGTAATTTGGAGCAGCCCTGGGATTTGCTATGGAGGCTCTTGACATAAATGAAAAAGGCTTTGTAGTTAGCCTTTATTTCATTGGCTCATTTCGATTCATAATTGGCTTTGGAGGTTTTCGCTAGTGATCTAATGTGCTTGTTGAAGCCAAGGAGGGAGGTTTTCTAATTGGGAAATTGTGCCTTTTTACCCTTGGACAACAGTTTCTTCCTTTTGTTGTAAAGCCTGTAGACAGAGGATGTCCACCAGATAGATTTGTGTTTCCTTGAGGAACAATAAGTTTTAGTTCTGCTGGGTATGGCTGAGTCCATGCATTTGTACAGGTGCTTGTATTCTGCACTGGTGAACTGTTCAGCATATTTGTCTCTGGGGGAGGTGGTGTGAAGTTACTGATACTCTCCCTTACAAGGTTGTAGCCAGCTTTTGAGAATTTTTTTAGCCTGGTTATGGCTGGGGGGGGGGGGGGGGGGGGGCAGGATAGACACTTTAAATGAGACAGACCGATAGTAAGTTCTTCCCTGGGGAGATCAGACCATGTGGTTGGTGCAGTGGTCATCCATGTTGGCGAGAACCAAGTCTAGAATGTTATCTGCCCTTGTGGGAGATAAGACAAGTTGGTCTAGTGCATTAGAACTGATGAAGTCAAAGAATCATTGGGTTAATGCATTAGAGCAGGAATAATTCACACAGTGTATGGTAGGGTAGTTGAAGTCACCAAGGATCAGGGTGTTAGGGGATACCTTGATGGACTCATGTAGGACCAGATAGGAGGAGGAGTGGGTGTCCTGAGTCATGGGGGGGTCTATAGCTGGCTATAACTTGGATGGGTGTCTTGTCAATTATCAATTCCACCTGGAAAAGTTCTAGTGCATCATGCTGGCAACCCAGTCTGGAGGTGTGTTTGTCTTTAATGAAAATAGAAACTCCATCACCCTAAGTTTTCCCGACCTCATTTTGGGGTCGGAATGTGTGGAATGAAGTATAGCCTAGTATGGCAGGTGTGCTCTCTGTAGCCTTGAACCAGGTTTCAGCGACTACACAGATGTCGGCATCTTCCAGTGCAAGGAAAGACTCCAGCGAGTGCATTTTCAGGTTAAGGCTCCTAGCGTTCAGCAGCATGACCTTCAGTTTGCTTTTTGACAGCTCTTTTTGTTGGAAGATTTGTCTTTGGGACATTGCCTAAAAAGGCACAATGGGGGAGGCAAAACCCTTGGCCAGAATCCTGAATCCCAGGGGTGACAAGTGGAGGCCATCTCTGGCAAAGCAATGAGGTCTGTCAACCATGTCATCCCAGGCAGACAGATACTGGATCCCCTTGGAATGACACCAGAAACGAAGTCAATTGTTGAAGTCAATTATTTTTTGTTGGTATTGTGGCATCATTCTTGGTGAAGGTAGGATGCTGCTTAAGAGCTAGGGTCATACCTGCCTGGGACACACACTCTGAGAGCTCACTCACTTATTTAGGTAAATTTTTTTTTAGAAATTTTACAGGTTCCACAAATTGTGCTGAGTGTGTGTGTGTATATATTATATATATATATATATATATATATATATATATATATACATACACACACACACACACACACACATATATACATACACACACATGTGTGTATATATATATATATATATATATATATATATATATATATATATATATATATATATACATATACATACACACACACACACACACACACACACACACACACACACACACACACACAGACACACACACACATACACACACTCATCTATGAATTGCGACAATATCTGTGTTTGTGGTTACTTGTCATATTTCAGACAGATTGTTGCACGTTTGCATTCCTTTAGTAATTTTCATTTACTGCAGGTAGCTGCATTGAGTGTATACAATTTCCACATTTCAGAAGTATTGCTGGTTCAATCAGCGCCCCTGGCCGGTACTATAAACCAGCGTCCCACCTGACACTTCACCAAATGGCTTATTATTAGATCTCCAGCTCTCCACAACTGCAAACAATAAAACAATTGATATTCCTTTGACTGGCACACAAATCAGGTTGCCAGATGCATGACAACACCGCCCCCAGCAATTCATGTACTATTTCTTTGCTCTGCCCTGAACCCTTCAACTTATTTTTCTAAAAAATAAACAAATAAATACATTTATTTTGCATTGCAACAAGCTGTTTGCCACAAATGCTACAAATATCTCAGTTTATAAAAATGTTTCTGGACATACAGATTTGACATGTCTGCTTGAGATTGCACAAATGTTTCAGGTCAAGTCTGGTTTGCAGTGAGTTATTCTCCGTACAATGAGGCATATTTGCATATTACTTGGTTATCTGCAACTTTTGCGTGGAAATCTGTGAACTGCATTGGATTCCATGAACTCTATGGAATCTAACTCCTACAATGAATAAAGTCATAAACAATGGCCCAGAAATGCATCTCAGCTCACTAATGTCAGAAACATACTGTGCAACTCCCACTGCCCTCTCAGCTTCTTAGTTCAATAATAAGAAACCAAGAACAAACTGAGTAACTTCTTTTAAATACGTTTCTTATATTCTTAGAATGTTAATTGAATAACCGGCTTTACAATATCAGAAATCTTCAGAGTCTGAAACTCACGTTTGACATTGGGTGACTGTAATCCACAACAATTTTCCAGAAACTGCACATTTTACAAGGAACAGACAAAAATACCTTTCAGTTCCTTTGCTCAGGAATTCTGGATAAAACCAAAAGTACTGGAGGGCAAAAGTAAACAACTTTTAAATATTATTTCCTTTATTGGGGTGACCTGGGATCAGTGTCTGGGTAAGTGATTTGCTCAAAGTCACAAGGTGGGAAATGAAGTGAAAGGATTGAAACTCTGTACTTTTAACTACAGAAATCTTCGTGCCACGCGGTTCCAAATCACTTAAAATGTTAATAGAGCATTCATTGTTGCATGGATGTATATTCTCTGAACGGTAAAAACCATGAAACTGAAATGATTGTCAGTACTGACTGACAGTAATCCTCTGTGATTTACCAGGAAAAAAAAAGAAGTTAAAGAGGGGCAGAACATAAATATAATACAAAATCAGTAATGTTCTCCAAAATCAGAGAGAGATAAGCAAATTTACTTAAAACATTAACAGAACAAGTTTTGCACCAACATCCATTTTCTGAACATGTAAACAACAAAAACCATTAAACACTTACAAATGGTATTACTTAATGCAATTTTTAACCCTCAGCAATTTATCAGAAAACGAAAACGTGAGTGAAGTTCTAGTAGTTTACATGAGTACAGGGTTTGAATCTACTTCCATCTGCCCACTGTATGCCTTTGAGTAAGTCATTTAACCAGACAGTGTTTCCAAGCTGCACCATTACCTGATTTAAAACATATAAAAACAAAAAAGATAGGCATATGTATAAGGATAAATATTTATGTGTTGTTTCTAAACAATAAGAGCAGAGCTTTGTCATGGTCAAATGGGGCCCCAGGCAGAGCAATGAACCAGACTGCCCCATCCCTGCAGCCATACCAATATCCCATTACTTATTTGTCTCTCCCCAGTTATCAGACCACTCTGCTGAAACCTGTTACCCTGCATGCTATTTTGTACTTTACTTTTACAATGATCACAGAGATTTAGCTTTAATTTAAAACTTTTATTAAAATATTTCACCAAAAACAGAGTCACTCTTATTAAGAAATGTTTTTTATACATATACAATACTAAATACTGTTTTAACATCATGAGTAATATGCTAAGGGACATATCCCTTTAAGGTGTAAGCACACTGAAGGTCAGGTGATGTATTGTGTAGAATTCAAAAGGGCTTTGTTTGAAACAATGTAACTTTTAGAACCGTGAAAGCGCTTACGTATTTTCTGTCAGAATAAATTGTATTTTTTAACTTTTGTGGATTTTCAAGTACTTAATTATTTCTACAATACTTGTTTCTGCTGGCTGCTGGGACTTGGTTTTCACTATTACACAGTTGGACTGGTTTTTGTTTCATTTATTCATAGTTAATATTTTAACGTTAAACTCATAGGCTTCATGATGTGCACTTTATTCACAGACAAATAAGCACAGCAGTCAACAAAACAAGGAAACCCGGGATCGGACACAAATAACATAATTACTCCGGGATGCAGGAGGCATCCACAAACACAAACAGATGCAGCCATCAGTGAAATCCTCTTGTCTGACTGCATACATTTGGAAGTTTACTTGTAATAAAATTAATGAACAAATAACATACATAATGACAGCGGAATGTATTTTAGCTCACTACTGGAAGAACCATACAGTGTATCCCACTGCACATACCCCAGGCACTCAACCTCTTAGTTCAAGAATCAGACACAAAGCCTCAGTAATCAGGAAGAGATTTTTATTTTTTATCTTATATTCTTAGAAAATTGCATTAGTTAATGTTCTCTGAAGGCTACAAGTCAAACTCAGAAGCTTGACATTATTTAGTGACTGTAATCCTCAACAATTTGCCAGAAATCCGCACATTTTACAAGGAACAGGCCAAAAGAGTTCAATTTCTTTGCTGAAGAATTCTGGAGATAGCCAAAAATAAACCAAAGGGATGCATTTCAAATACTATTTTTGTATCTATTTGTTAACAGGTAAACCCACTGACAAAAGCATCCCTTTTCAGGGATGACCCAGGAGTACTGTCCAAGTGACTTGCTCACAGTCAACACTGAAGGCAAATGGAGGTGGGAGGATTCAAACCCTGCACCTTTGACTATAGGAATCAGTTTAATAACAGGGTTTTAAGTGACAGATAACTCTAATTCAATTAATAAAATTACAACAGGTGCTGCACAGACATGCATGTTTTGAACAATGAGAACTATGATTAATGACTGAGTTACCAAAAACAAATGTAAGGGAGGATTGATGTGGAGGATTAAGGCCCTAGAGTCTTAGCTTCCTCAAGGGTACAGGGTTTGATTCTTCTTACCTCCATCTCTGTGACCCTGAGCAAGTCACTTAACCAGAAAGCCCCTCTCTGACCAGGGCACTTGTAGACACCCTCTCAAGAGTGTTAATAACCATGACTAAAGACAGACACTTTATACTCCAGACTGCTTAAAATGTAGCAATGGACACCTCCTCCTCATGAAATATCGCTAGAAGACATTCAAAAGTTGTGTTTCCTGTGTGGTGCCCTCACATATGAATACACACCTTTTGATGAGATGCTTAGCTCACAGCATGAAGCATTTGTTTTAGTATTTCCAGCATGTTTTTAGTATTCCCAGAGACTGGGGCACTCAAGGTGGTGAAAACGTTCACAGGCAAGCATGTACCCAGCTATGTCCCCCTGTACTGCCACCCATGACTGGTGCAGATGTAAATAGCAATATAACGGTGAATCGTAGCAGCAAATAGGGAGGTCACTTGCAATCATTAGTAAAGTGTTCAATTTTGAATTGGAACAACCACTTTTAACTGACAGTCACATTGCCATGCCATTATATTGTAGTGTAGTACCTACCCCCTCATTATATTGTAGTTACCACCCACCCCCCACGAGATGCACATTAGTAAACTCCACCGACAGCCCTGTGCAGCACGTCTAATATTCACAACCACTCCCAGTAATTGTACTGAATCATTATCAGTGGGAGTGGTAAGCATTTGGTAGCCTATCACAAGATAATTGGTTCTTGGCCCAGAAATTGTAGTTTATTGACCATCTGGACAATTTGTCCATCTCTTTCAACTTTCTGGTTTAAAAGACCACATCTGCGTTTGTTTCCCATCTTTCCTGTAACTAACCTACTGGGAAGCACTAGAAAGCCTTAGAAGAGAGACTTTGGAGTGAACAGTTTTCTGTACTTTCTTGCTGTACTTAACTGTTTTCTGCCTAAGCACAGATTTTCCAGCATTTCTTGTGATTTAAAAGCTTGTTTTTTTTCCACATATTGTACTTATTTGACTGCCTGCACTTTTAAAGAGTAATTTTTTGTTTAAATAGTTTGTTTAACTGTTGTATGCTACACACTAAAGTGCTATAGTCTTTTCTGATAGTTTGTAGTCATTTAAAGCTGTTTTAAGTGCATTTTTGTTACTGTTTTTGCCTTATCTTTTCAAAAAAAAATCCTCGTTTCCTGCCTTTCTAAGCTACAGTTTTCAGGCTAGTGCTGAATTCAGGGCTGTGTTACACGTTTCTGAGTTGCCCATACCTTACTTGGATTGAAGGAAGTTTCTCTGTTCCTGTGAGAGAGGGAAGCTTTGAGCAGCCTGTCCCTGGAGGAGTGGTTCCAGCCCAAAAGTTAGTAGTTTATAGGCCATTTTGGCCTAATTGCTCTCTTTCATTTCCCTGCTATAAAAACCACGTTTGCACAGTTTTGCGTGCCGGGCTAGGGTTAAATTATTCCTAGCTCCACTAAGTCTCCTCTTCAGTTTTTCCCTTGAAACCAGTGTAACTCTCAACCTAAGCACTCAAAAAGCATCCTACAGCCCAGCACTTGCTCAGACCTAATAGCAAGCACTAATATATCCTGACACTTGATTGCCCAGCAGGGCAAGGCTCTTTATTCACCCCTCACCAACCAAGCAACTATGCAGCTCACCCTACTATTCAGGCATGACCAAAGGGCAATTTCAGGTATACTCTCCAGTCCAGCTGGTAAATCTGGGTATCCCGAGGCAATGTTACAACTGTCTCATGTACACAGACAACCCTCTCCTCCTACCACAAAACACTAACATATGCGAGAGATGCAATTATACAACCAAACTGGAGGCTAAGCTCTCTCCATCCAAGACTGGAACAGACCGTCAAGAGGAGAAGGTTAACACTTGCACCATACCTCCAGCCAAACACAGACCTACTAAACTAGCACTGGCAAAAAAAAAATACACATAAATACACAAAATCATACTCAGAGGCTCTAAATAAAAACCTGCAAAAGCATCAGAGACCTCCAAAGCAGACACCCAAACAACCTGCATCTCCTGTCACAAACCAGACAGCACATAAAACAGTGTGCCGCATGATCACAGCCCTTAAGGCGAAATAACATACCTAACACACTAGTAATAGGTGAATCTATAGTCAGGCACACTGACGTCCCATTCACTAGGCTGGACAAGGAAAAGGTTACTGTTAGCAGCCTGTCGGGAGCCAGAATCTACCACATAATGCACTCAGGTCACTCCAGAACAAGTACAAATATGACTCTGTCATTGTTCATGTTGGTGTGAATGACCTGAGATGTATCTCCCTGGACTACATGAAGAGAGACATGGAAGAGCTCTCTGATCATGTAGCCCAGGCTGGTATGACCCTGACCCTGAGTAGCATCCTGCCCTCATCAAGAATGATACCACAGTATAAAGAGAAAATGATCAATTTCAACAACTGGCTAAGCTTCTGGTGTCATTCAAAGGGGATCCAGTGTTTGTCAGCCTGGGACGACATGCTTGACAAGCCGCATTGCTTCGCAAGAAACTGCTTGCACCTGTCACCCCAAGGCTTTCGAATACTAGCCAAGGCTCTTTCTGTCTCCATAGTGCCTTTTTTAGGCAAGGCTCAAAAGTCAAACCCACCTATGTAAACAGCACAAAAACTGAGGGTTATGCTACTCAGTGCCAGGAGTTTAAATCTTAAAATGCACACGCTCGAAGCACTCCTCAGTATGGAGAACGTTGACATCTGTGCAGTAACTGAAACCTGATTCAAGGCTCCAGAAAACACTCCAGCACTACTGGGCTACAACTCATACCACACATTTCGGGCACAGAACACGGACTGAAACACAAAAGGCGGGGGTGTATCCATATTCATCAAGGATACCTACACCTCCAGGTTAGTGGCACAGCATGATACCTCTAAGATTATCCATGTGCAACTAACATCAGGCAAATTTGCAATGCAAATTGTGGCCCGCTACAGATCACCCTCCATGACCCAGGACCATTACTACACCTTTCTGGAGACACTGGAAAACATGAAGGTCCTACCGAACACCCTGATATTGGGCGATTTCAATTACCCTTCCATTAACTGGGAAAACTACTCAAGTACAAACTCCCAGGCCCAGCGCTTCCAGGAATTCATCAACTCAAACACCCTGGATCAGCTGGTAAACTCCCCTATCAGAGGTGAAAACATATTGGACCTGGTCATCACAAACATGGGAGACAGGTGTTCCACACCAGAGGTCAACCCGTCACTGGTTAGATCAGACCATAAACTAATCACTCTGGATGTCCACACCCCACCACCACCCCCAACTAAGGAAACCACAGTAAAAAATATTTCTAAAGCAAACTTCACCTTACTTAAAACAGATGCCTTAAGTTTTACAGCCCCCCACACTAAAGGATAACGCTGCCCAAGATGCAGAAACCTTTACAAATGCACTCTATGAGCACCTACAAGGATGCATGGATTGTGCCATCCCTAGTAAAACCAAGACTCACTCCTCTAAGAGAAGGAAACCAGTCTGGTGGACCCCTGCAATAAACAGGCTATACAATAGGAGGAGGAAACTAGTTCAGAAAAAAAACAAATCCCCAGAAGGAAAGACATCCCTGATCAGTATCTGTAAACTAAGGTCCCTCATAAAATCATCCAAGGCTAACTTTGAAAGAAAATTAGCCAAGGATTCAAAAGATAACCACAAAGCCTTCTTTAGCTATGTTAAGAATCTAAGTGGTAACTTGCAGATATGCACTGAACTAGTGCAAAATAGCACAAAATATACTGAACCTACTGATATTGCCAACATCCTGGCAGATAAATTAATTGCAAACTTCACCCTCCTCTCACCCCCAAAACGGTCTACAACAATACCGGAAAAGTGTAGTGTCCTAGAAATCACAGACACACAGGTGAAAATAGCCCTTTCAAAAGCCAAAAACACAGCGTCAGTGGTGCCAGATGGTGTCCCAGACTGCGTCTTGCACGAACTACAGAACGAACTAACCCCCCACCTAAACACGCTGTTCAACCTCAGCCTCTCCACAGGCTACATGCCCATAGAATGGCATACAGCAACGGTTATTCCACTCCACAAAGGAGGGGCCACAATTGCCCCTTGTAACTATCGCCCCATAAGCCTGACTAGCCTGGTCTGCAAGGCTATGAAGCGCATCATCATGGAACTCATTAACAAAGACATTGGAAACCTCCAAACACTTGCCCCAACTTAGTTCGGCTTTGTTAGGGGCAGATTATGCCTACTAAACCTGGTTGACTTCTTAGAGACAGTCACCAAGGCCATAGACGAAGGAAAGGTTGTTCACACGGCCTACCTTGACCTCGCCAAGGTTTTCGACACCATTCCCCACTCGCGTATTACAGAAAATCTCACCAGCCTGAACATAAACCCCTACGTCATGAGATGGGTTGCCAACTGGCTTACAGGCAGAATTCACACGGTAAGAATAGCGGGCTCCAGGTCACACTCTAAACCAGTCACAAGTGATGTCCCGCAAGGCTCTGTCCTGGGACCCCTACTCTTCGGCATATACTTCTCAGAAGTATAGGCAAACACAGGAGGACTATGGCTAACAAAGTTCGCCGATGACTGCAAACTGGGAGCCATAATTGACTCTCTGACTGACACAGACATCCTCCAAAAGGGCCTTACTGAGATGGACACCTGGTGTCAAAGTCATGACCTCAAGCTAAATGCCAAAAAATGCATAATCATCCCGTTTGGGAAAAACAAAACACCCATGAATAACCACATAGGTGGCAACCCCTTTAATACAGAAGAGGTAATAAGAGATCTGGGGACCCAGGTAGATTGTACTCTCTCCTTTGACAATCATATTAACAAAGTATTTAGGAATTCCTTCTATGTGGCCCATCTAATTACTAAAGGGTTCGCATCTAGAAATTAGTGCCCCTCTTCTCGTCACTCACCTGACCCATCATAGAGTACAATGCCCCATTTGGGATGTATCTCACAAGACACTTCCAGCAGCTAGACAGATCACAAAAGTACCTCACCAAGAGGATTACTAGCCTCAAACATATGTTCTAAGCAGCCCGACTGAAAAAACTCTGGCTGTACTCAGTGGCATATCGCTTACTTAGAGGTGATCTCTGCCTGACTTACAAAGCCATGTCCAACTCAGAACTGATGGACATGCTCCACCTAAAGAAATCCAAGTCATTGCGAGCCACACGTTCTAGTGAGCTAAACCTCACCACAACACTAAATAGAATATGCTAGAGGGATAGATTCCTGTCACACTGACTCCCCCATGCTTTGGAACAAAATTCCAAACTACATTAGGCAGAGCCCCTCACTAACACTCAAGAGAAACCTAGACGAGTGGATGGGAAACAGAAAATACACCCCTGGGATCACTTCATTGGCTCTGCTTGACAGAGGATCAGTTAATCAATGGGGCGGTGATAGCAGACACACTCTGGCTAGGCTTATAAATGCCCTCAGGTACATAGCCCAGTACCTACCTATGAACCTAATCAATTCGTTAAAATGCTTTTATAATTCATTGTAAGTATAAAGTGGCTAAGTTTAACCATCCTGTAAATTTTAGTTTTTGCCCCTTTGTTCCACATTATGAGCATAGCTGTCAGTTATCTACCTCCAGAATAAGAGACAAATCCAGAAATAATCAGGGACAATCAGGAACACTTTTTAAAATGAATTCTGAAGGGTATTTTACCACCTTTTCCCCAGGATCACCAGTGTTAGATGGGATTAGGTGGGACCGAGCTAAAATCTGAGCCAAAAATCAGGGACAGTTGAGAAGTAATTATATGAGAAGTACTGTTCTCCATTTTGGAGATGGAAGGATGATATCTATGCTTTTTAGTTTGCCATGTTAAGCTTGACTGGATCAGCTTGTGGTCATGATGATTTCTAGCTTTGTGGCTGCTTGTCGCAGAAGGAGAGAGAAAGCTTCCATGCTCAACAATACCCTGAACACTTCTGCAGCTGCAGACAGGAAATTAAATATATGTGCAAATTAATTTTCCCTTTTACATTTGTATTCTGTTATTGCTCCTGTGCTTAAATAGAAAAGCTCCGTTACTGCAGTCCAGCAAAGATTTTAGGTAAGAACTGTCTACTACCCAGGCCATAAAGAAAGCGTACCAAAACTGGGCTTCCTCTACTAAAACAAACCCTACCTCACATACACAAGAAAATCCTTAGCATCATCTCCCCTCCCTTGACTATATGTCACCAATGTTAACAAACATTTCAGCCACACTACTAAGAGGCACCTTTAACAAAATAGGCAAGTTTGCAGATAATGCATCCTACCGTATGCACCACTGCTTAACACTAAAGAAACTCAACTGGCTAGAACTACCTAATCACCTTACATTCACTCATCTTCAAATTGCCCACAAAATAATACAAAACCCACACACACATGCCCTTCTCTACAAAACATCAGGAAGTGCTACTCCCCACCATGTTGCCTTCGCTCAGGTAATCAGAGCCTGGTAATCACTTCCACATCCCATAATATAGCTGGAGACTCACCATACTTGTCCTATGTCAACAGACAGTGGAACTCCCTGCTTATCCCACTAAAACAGGTCAGCTGTGCATCTAGCTTTAAGCACAACCTAAAACAGCACCTAGACTCCTCCCGGCTCTGCTCATTTTCACACCCTGACTTTCTCTCTCCCTCAGATCTCTAGACTATCAGCAACCCCTACCTCTCCAGCTCTCCTAGCTTATCCTGTAAATAATGTCAGCAAATCCTGTCTACATTTATAACTATATTCTGCGTTTGATCGCACAACCCCTACCGCTCCAGCTCTCCTAGCTTATCCTGTAAATAATGTCAGCAAATCCTGTCTACATTTATAACTATATGCTGCGTTTCATCAAGCAACCCCTACCACTCCAGCTCTCCGAGCTTATCCTGTAAATAATGTCAGCAAATCCTGTCTACATTTATAACTATGTGCTGCGTTTTATCACGCAACCCCTACCGCTCCAGCTCTCCTAGCTTATCCTGTAAATAATGTCAGCAAATCCTGTCTACATTAATAACTATATGCTGCATTTCATCACGCAACCCCTACCTCCTCCAGCTCTCCGAGCTTATCCTGCAAATGTCAGCAAATCCTGTCTACATTTATAACTATATGCTGCATTTCATCACTCCTATGAAATGTGCATATTGTTGTATATGTAAATGCAACCTATTATTGTACAACAGTCCTACAGAAGTCAAATTGTATTAACATCTGTCTTGATTGTATTGCCCACTGTATGATTCTAAAACCTCATTTCTGCTAAGAAATTGAAATTCTTTTTTCTATACAATTTAATTTTTTTGTACTTCTTGTAACTTTGATGGAGCTTTTCACCCCACACCTCTGCTGAAAATGGGTCTCAGTGCCCAGTCGGGCACTCCCCAGTAAATTCATTCGTCAATAAATATTTTGTATATTTGTAGTTATGGATATCTGCGTGCAATCACATGCAGCATACTAACACTTGCATCACTGGCATGAAAGGCTAAAATCAAGAGATAATTTGGCTCCAAGGTCACCAACTTGGATGGTAGCAAACAAGGAAAAAGGGAATGGAAATCACACTTGATAAGTTGTACACAACATGCTCAAGGAGTCATTAAGGTGCTACCACGTTGCTTTAAGAGCTGATGTAAAATGACTGCTTCTGCAATGCAGTATTTACAATTCATGCATTCACTATCCACGGTGGGGAAAAAAGACTTCATTATTCGCTAATTTGCATGTCCGAGAATCACATTTAACAGCCTTAAAGCATAGATGAGCACTTTCCACAGGAATTAAGTGTAGCAGCTGCATAGTGTAAGTACAGGTACCCCAATTCCACACACAAACACAGACCATATACCCAGTATTCAAGTCTGGATTCACTATTAGGCAGCCTAGGCAGCTGCCTAGGGAGGAGGGGTATGGCTATACATTACTTTTTTTTTAAAAAACAGAAAAGTTTTCTTTCAGCACTGAAAAAAGTCACTTCTACTTTTCTGCTGTGGCCCAATAACAACACTGCTGCTTTAAGATTTACTGCTTATTGTGCAACAGCCTGAGACTTTCATTGGCAGATGTTCTCAGCAGTTAAAGCAAATGAGACAGCAGCTGGACACGCACAAACATTTGCACGCACACAAAGACACACAGTGGTGTAGCCAGACATATGCTTTGTACTCTAATATGGCTTTTTTAAGTCATATTACATCTCCAACCGTCTAAATGAAGGCCTCAAACAACAGGTGTAATATTGCTAATCTAAAAGCGATATCTTTAATAGTTTTAGGGGGAGCAGCTGTAAATGATGCTCACATTTATTTATTTATTTTCAGTTTGATTACCGGGGAAGTCCACTGGGCCTGAAAGTGCCCATTTTCAGTGGAGGCACAGGGAGAAAAGCTCCATAAGCAGTACAATAAGGGCTACACAATTTTAAAGGTATAATATTCATACAGTAAGGAAATGCAAATGCATAAAATGTGCATCATACAACACAGTTTACAGGTGTTAGAGAACACAGTTTACAGGTGTTAGAGAACACAGTTTACAGGTGTTTCCATTCATAGCAGCAAGATCAACTGTCTTTAAAATAAGAAATCTAAGGTTCTTGTGTTATTATACTAGTGGGGGGGACAGTTTGCATGCAGTTGTTCTAATTAAGAAGGTAAATACTTGCTGTACAGTCAATAGAAATACTTTGATATTTACAATATGTACATCAATATGTACATACTACATTTATTAACTGCTAAGGGGGGCAGCATTCGGAGAGATGTCGCCATTTTAAGTGACAGGTGTCCAAGGGGTGTAGCACTAAGAGCCTGTGAGTACAAAATGGAATTTGATTGCTACAGCCTAAGGGAGAGGAAACTGCTGTGTGTGCTTTGCTAATCACGAGTTACAGGAGAGGGGTGTATGAGCTAAGGGAGAGGGGTGTCTCTGTGTGTGTGTGTGTGTGTGTGTGTGTGTGTGTGTGTGTGTGTGTGTGTGTGTGTGTGTGTGTGTGTGTGGGTGTACTTTGACCTACAGGATGGGCGTGTGTGTTGGTAAGCAGGAGCGTGTGTTTGTATGCGTGTAAAACGTCCTTTACACCAACTGCCAGACTTTTTTTGGCAAATCACTAAGAATTACAGTCCATCATTAGAATTGCATACTTTTTGTGGTTCACAACATGTATGTTGCTCAAAACCTGTTTTGATCAGGGCCAGTATTAGCATTTTGGGGCCCCCAGCAAATGTCATGCTGGGGGCCCCTTGGGCACTTCTATTTCAAGTACCACCTGGTCACTACCACCACTACTGAACAACCTTTTAGCTCATGCTGAAAGTTTCAGAAGTAATATGCACAGACTGACCTGTAGCTTCAGTGCTCTTACCCCACTATGGTGGCCCATCTCACTGGCATTCAGTTGCAACAATCATACATTACAATGACTCTGTAGAGTGTTGGACTTTGGTGAAATAGTGCCCTGGGTACTACCTACTGTTTCAGCACAAACACACACACACCCTCCAGCGCTCTCCTTTATCCCCTCCCCCCATCATGGTATCTCCATATCATCACATTACTTTTTCATTCCTATTTTCAGATTTTGTCAACTTTTTAGCTTTTCAAGAAGCCATGACTTCCTATGTGCTTTGAAGTGCATTTTATTTTATTCTTATTTTAACACAACATTTTCATCCAGTGATGGCTGAAACAGAAACTATGATCAAGGAAAGAAATTCACTGTACCTGTTCATCTTTAGTTTTCCTTCCATTCTTTCAGCACACCTTTCCTGACAAAAACAGTACAGTAAACTTAATTGAGCCAGGGTCAGAAGCTAATATATATGCTCTGCAATCATTTTGGAGCATTTTCCCAACTTTTTTAATCCATTGGTGGCCTAAAAAAATCATAAGTATGAAGAGATTCAGTCTTATTTTTTTTTTCTTTCAAGGAAGACATAAGTTGTGGCCAAGACCTAATGTTCAAAGCTGACATAATAGCAGCTCACAATAATCAAGCTGTTGTGAGGACGCACAGAACCTACCTGGAAATAATGTCTGCCACCTACCCCCCCCCAAAAAAAAAAAAAAAAAAGACAGTTACTGCATCCCTCTCGTGCTAAATCAAATAGCCAAGGTCATGTATTGCAAGGTACTGCTGTCGTACATATAAAAAGCATGCCTCCTCACTTTTCACCCCTAACCCCCAAAGGCAAGCACCTGTATACATGTCTGATGTGCGATTGTGAGGAAAGTGAAAAAATTATTACACTAACGAATTCTACTTTATTGCTCACAGATAGTACATTGCCCCTACACAAGCTATAGTAACCTTTGTACACCTCTGAGTTTGTGAGAAATGTAAAAGAAACCATGATCTTACTGCCCCCAGCCCAAACACAAACTAGAATGACCTCCTGTGCATACCTCTAAGTTCTGACTCTGATGAAAATGCAAGTGGTAAATGACCACACAATCCCCAGCCCCCATAAAACCTAATGCAACCTTCTATACACATGAGCAAGGCTGGTGTTAGAATAGGTGAGGGTGACAGCAGAAGTCACCACTAAGTCTGTGACAGAATCCATTTATACAGTCTGGAGAGTGGGACCGACTAGACTCCTAAAAGAACTGTCTGAATTTTCTGTTACATATTTTATGCCTTACTTTTGAAATACAATCACTTATCTGCATTTTTACTGAAAAAGTATGTGTCCCAACACAGATAAAAATCAGTGACTTTTTTCACAGACACACAAGTCATAGCAATACTAGTTCTATACTTATTTCAGCAAATAACAATACATTGTACAACACTAGTACTGCCGCAATTGATCAGTTACTGTTTAGCAGTCGTCAGATAGTAGCAGGGGTATTTACCGCATTGAGGAGTAATGTACAATTGACAAGGTCACTCATTTCTCAGACCATCCATGATTTTTCCTTTTATTTTTTCTGTCCCTTGTAAAAAGTTTGACTTGCTGGTAAATCATTCAAGACACAGGGCCAGATTCAATAAAGCCTACACCAAGTATACACTGTTCTGAGTGAACAGACAACACAAATATAACTCACACCTTCTTCCTCCTAATTTAAGTTTTCCTACCGATATTCTTGCATCTTTAAATATTGACAGAGATTCACAAAGGTTACCACAAAGTGTAGACTACATGTGTGCTTTGTGTAACCTTTCTGAGTGACTAGAAAGCACAAAAAAGAATTTTATTGAATACATAGTGTACTCACTGTAGGCTTTATTGAATCTTACCCACAGTCAATAATCCAGAGATCCAAGTTTCCTTCTTTTTAATGTCCAAAAGACGCCCGTGCTATTTATTAACTTCATAAGTGAATTCGACTAATATTTAAAACATGTTTTATTAACTTCATAAGTGAATTCGACTAATATTTAAAACATGTTTTATTAACTTCATAAGTGAATTCGACTAATATTTAAAACATGTTTTATTAACTTCATAAGTGAATTACTAATATTTAAAACATGTTTTATTAACTTCATAAGTGAATTCGACTAATATTTAAAACATGTTTTATTAACTTCATAAGTGAATTCGACTAATATTTAAAACATGTTTTATTAACTTCATAAGTGAATTCGACTAATATTTAAAACATGTTTTATTAACTTCATAAGTGAATTCGACTAATATTTAAAACTTGTTTTATTAACTTCATAAGTGAATTGACTAATATTTAAAACATGTTTTATTAACTTCATAAGTGAATTGACTAATATTTAAAACATGTTTTATTAACTTCATAAGTGAATTACTAATATTTAAAACATGTTTTATTAACTTCATAAGTGAATTACTAATATTTAAAACATGTTTTATTAACTTCATAAGTGAATTGACTAATATTTAAAACATGTTTTATTAACTTCATAAGTGAATTACTAATATTTAAAACATGTTTTATTAACTTCATAAGTGAATTCGACTAATATTTAAAACATGTTTTATTAACTTCATAAGTGAATTCGACTAATATTTAAAACATGTTTTATTAACTTCATAAGTGAATTGACTAATATTTAAAACATGTTTTATTAACTTCATAAGTGAATTCGACTAATATTTAAAACATGTTTTATTAACTTCATAAGTGAATTCGACTAATATTTAAAACATGTTTTATTAACTTCATAAGTGAATTCGACTAA
Organism: Protopterus annectens; assembly: GCF_019279795.1. Taxonomy (NCBI): domain Eukaryota; kingdom Metazoa; phylum Chordata; order Ceratodontiformes; family Protopteridae; genus Protopterus; species Protopterus annectens. The sequence continues at coordinate 1,818,732,468 of NC_056729.1, read as the reverse complement.
TATTTAAAACATGTTTTATTAACTTCATAAGTGAATTCGACTAATATTTAAAACATGTTCCCGATTTTGAGTCACTATTCCTTTTGGCTTTGTTTAGAATTCTTGACCAAATAAGTTGAGTTATAGTATCTGGTGTTGTCAGTATTTATAAAACTCCCAAAACCATCCTTGAAGACTGGAAGCAGCAGTTCTTTTTAAAATCCAAGGTATGCATTGAGATCGGTCACTCTGTGCTACAAAATCCAAGGTATGCATGGAGATCAGTCACTCTGTGCTACAAAATCCAAGGTATGCATTGAGATCGGTCACTCTGTGCTACTGATCTCTCTAGTGCTTACCTTGTTCACGTGCATCATCAGCTAGAGTGGATATAAAAAGTGTGCACACTCCTGTTAAAACGCCAGTCTTTTGTAATATAAAAAAATGAGAACACAATAAATCATTTCAAAACTTTTCCCACCTTTAATTTGACCTATAACCTGTACAATTCAATTGAAAAACAAATCTGTTAGGGGAAAAAATATAAAAAATAAAAAACGTACAATACACTGGATGCATAAGTGTGCACACCCTTAAACTAATACTTTGTTGAAGCACCTTTTGATTTAATTACAGCATTCAGTCTTCTTGGGTACACACCTGCCATCAATTAAAGAGACTCTGATCAACCCCAATTAACGTTCAGCCATCCTGGTAGAATTTTCCTGACATTTACTCAGTTGCCTGCTACAGCAAAAGCCATGGTTCACAGAGAGCTTGCAAAGCATCAAAGGGATCTCATTGCTAAAAGGTATGTCAGAAGGGTACAAAAAATTTCCACAGCATTGGATATATCATGGAACATAGTGAAGACAGTCATCAAAAAGTGGAGAAAATATGGAACAGTGACGTTGCAAAGAACTGGACGGCCCTCAAAATTTTTGAAAAGACAAGATGAAAACTGGTCAGGGAGGCTGCCAAGAGACCTACAGCAACACTGAAGGAGCTGCAGGAATTTCTGGCAAGTACTGGTTGTGTACTACATGTGACAACAATCTCCCATATTCTCCTGCGTCTGGACTCTGGGGTAGGGTTGCAAGATGGAAGACTTTTCTTACACAGAAAAGCATCCAGGCCTGGCTAAAAGTTGCAAAACAATACATCAAGTCTCCCAAAAACATGTGGAAAAATGTGTTATGGTCTGATGAGACCAAGGTTGAACTGTTTGGCCACAATTCCAAAAGGTACATTTGGCACAAAAACACTTTGCATCACCAAATGAACACCATCCCCACCGTGAAGCATGGTGGTGGCAGTATCATCTTTTGGGGTTGCTTTTCTTCAGCTGGAACTGGGGCTTTAGTCAAGGTGGCAGGAATTATGAACAGTTCCAAATACCAGTCACTTTTTGCCCAAAACCTTCAGGCGTCTGCTAGAAAGCTGAAGGTAAAGAGGAATTTCACCTTTCAACACAACAGTGACCCCAAGCATACTTCCAAATCAACAAAATAATGGTTTCACCAAAAGAAAATTAAAGTTTTGGAATGGCCCAGACCTAAATCTAACAGAAAATCTGTGGGGTGACCTAAAGAAGGCTGTGCACAAGAGATCCCCTCACAATCTGACAGATTTGGAGCACTTTTGAAAGGAAGAATGGGCAAATATTGCCAAGTCAAGATGTGCCATGCTGACAGACTCCTACCCAAGAAGACCGAATGTTGTAATTAAATCAAAAGGTGCTTCAAAGTATTAGTATAAGGGTGCGCACACTTATGCAACCAGCTTATTGTACATTTTTTGTTATATTTCCCCCCCCTAGCAGATTTGTTTTTCAATTGAACTGTACAGGTTATAGGTCACAATAAAGATGGGAAGTGTTTTGAAATGATTTATTGTGGTCTCATTTTTTATATCACAAAAACCTGGCATTTTAACAGGGGCGTGTACACTTTTTATATCCACTGTATATCCTAATAGGGTGAAATCACAGCCCTGTTCAGGTTAGAGTGTGTAATCAGAAAATCAATACATTTTGTCATTAACAGTAGCTGTTTTTGAGGCCCTTCACATAGTCAAGGATGATTAAGCCCCCCATGCAGCCATGGGTGTTGTAGGTACCTAAACCTGGCTTTGTTAGTTTTAGTGGACGGAATGTCCATCAGTAGGATTTAAGTAAGCAAGGGGTAAAATATTAATGGAATTGTGAAGCCTGTTAACTGACAAAACACTGTTACTATAACCAGAGATACGGATGAGTTTTAAAGCAGATATAAATAAGGAGTTATTACCCACAAGGGTTGACAGACATGCTGCAAAATATCAAGATAAGCCCCCCCCCACCCCCACCCCCAGGGCCACTGGTGCCTAAAGCCGGCTGTGGTTCTGATACTTTTTAACTGATTAGAGTAGTCAAGGAATCAGTCTAGAGTTTTGCAGGACATCTCAGATGTTGCCTCATATTTAAGCCCTGTCCTTGTGCAAGTCACTTGGGCAGACAGTGCTTTGGGACCACTGGAATTTTAGGATGGGCTCCTGAAAGATCCCCTGGATCGCAGAACAGTACCTATGACCCAGAGGGGTTACGGTGTACAGGAGGGAATCGGGTTGCAGTAACCACTCCAGGTTGAGGGTAGGCGAGCAGAAGGCGTGGCTCGAACCCGCATACAATCATGTCATCTGCTACCTGGTAGTGAAGTGACCATGACAAAATGTAACAGAATAAAACAAAATCTGATTTAAGGCAACCACCTTTCTGTGCCTCACCAGAAACACAGGATGCCACAAAGTATAACTCGTTCAAACGCCAGCAAAGATCCAATATAAAACGTGATACCCATTAAATGTTAAAGCTGATGTGCTGCGGCCAGTAAATACAGATGGTGAGTAAGGAGCATCCTATAATTTACATAGGATAGAGCATTACAGCGCAGTACATCTTAGGTACCCCTCATTCTCAAGCACAATAACAGTTTGCATTATTGCATTTCTTATTTGTTTTATTCCATTTGGAGCATCTTCACAGGGAATGTGGCAAGTCAACAGGACACAAGGAAAGTAATCTGGAGGTGATGGAACGGCAAATTTGCATACCCACAATCCAACGCGATCATTGGAATTGGTTAGTCTCTCCCCTACTTTGCATATATTCAAAAAATTTAAAGGTACCAGTGACAAGAATCTCTATAAACGTTTTATTTTGTATAAACGCTCAGCTACGTTTTAGTCACCTCAATGTTTATAATGGTAACGAAATGTACGTGTCACGACACAACGTTTTCTTGACGGTGTTCTTTTGATGTGAACGCGAAAGTGTTGTTTTATTTTTGGAGTCTTGGGGTTCTTTGAATCTCGGGACGGTAAGGTTTTGTATCCCGTTAGAATCGTTCCGTTTATTTAATTTTATACCGCGCATGAATGCCCTTGTACTATACAATCCCTTAGGGTACTATTTTGTACTTTTTACCATGTTTAGGAATGTTTTGCATCCAACATGTTAGCAGCAAAAGGGGAAAAAAAGTCATGGTATAAAAAAGTGCAAACGTCTTACGAGGTCAATACTCAACTGTGAAAGAAAGACAAGCACAAGGCCTTAAAAGCTATGTCCGAAACCTGAAGCGCAGCACACCCAGTGTAGCAAACTGGTTTCTAATGGTACCACCCCCAGTAAGCAGAGCGATTTGCGGGCTGACAAATTCAGCTCAAACTTCGGTAATCTGCAAGTGTAATACGGATGCGCAGTAGCAAACCCCGCCCTAGCCACGCCTCCAGCCATGCGGAGCCAGCTTCGGCATGAATATTGACACGCCCCCTCCGTTCCGAGGTATGAATATTCATGACATGCCTAAGCTGTCCATAAAAGTATAGAAGCACCCGTGAATAAAAATGCAAACACGGTGTAAGTGTCGTGAAAGACACGTTTTGTTACATCACATACAACTAATCACAGTACAAAGCACAGATGGCAGCAGAAGAGTTACAGCTCCATGATGCACTGCAGGAAGTGACGGTAAATAATCACCATATCGGGACAGGTGACCTCATGTGCACCTGTTAGCCCCTGTGATTCCCGCCACCCAGTTCATGCCACTCCTGGTACTCTTTAACATGTCCAAGTAGGAACAAATCTTCATCCTGTTTGCTGTATTTCTCACGCCACAGGAACTCATCTAAGTGACTTGTCCACCATATGCCTCAGAGTCCCATTCACCTGCCTCAGAGTCCCATTCACCTGCCTCAGCTGTTTCTTGCATCGGGTCCACATGGCCTCAACAGCATTTGTATGTTCACCAGTCCTTGAGGTCTGCAAAATTCTTACTGTGGCTGACAGAGAGATGGGTGTAATTCATCCTGAACAGGTAATTCGGAGTAAAGTGACTGCATCCATTTTCTCAACAAAGTGAGGTAGGCACTTTTCAGACTGCAATCGTATATACCAAACACCCAGCAGCCCTTTTTGTCCAAGGCTCGACAGCAGTTATATTTTGCCTTCAAAAGTAAGCATTCCTCGATCTGAACCTCTTGACCTGGCCCACCCAGCAACATGGGGTCGTTCAGCAGTTTCCAGCTGCACACATCCCGTACAAACTGATACCAGCCCACAAGGCAGTTGCTTGACACTGACAAGTGCTCTGCAAGCCTGCAGATGGGTAGCTTTCTTGACCACCAGTACAAGATCTTCATAAGAGTATCCAGAGGCAGCCTGCTTTTATGGAAAAATGTCCCAGAAAACATTCCCATTTTGCTCCTACACTTTGCAGCAGTGCATCTCCAAGCGAATAAAGCATTACGCCAAACCAGAGATGCCCTAGATCCACACAGGTGGCAGCGTCCCTCCTTGTGTACGATGCCAACCAACTGGAGAAAGGTAATAACAAACAGCAGAGAAGAAGTTATGCAGGTCAGGTAGCTGTCGTCCATTCTGTTCATTTTCTGAGTGGCAAGGAGGTTGTTGCAGGTTGACCAAAAAATACCTAAGAGGTAAAGTTTGGAATGGGCATTCATCCTTTATATAGGGAATGCAGGAGAACAGGTGTTAATGTTAGCATGCTACCGTTATTTTCAAACATAAAATAATCCATTCCCCTGGCCGGCACCTGAATAGGTGATAATAATCTGTAAAAGTACCAGTTACAGGGTTTACTGTGTTTATGAGGGGTGCATTAAAGTACTGTTACTGTTCCAGTTAGTATCTTTTATTATGTTATTATATAAGTAGCGATTTTGATGGCACTGATGGGGTGCATTAAAGATGTGTTGATGTTCATAATTCATTTACATTGTTGATTAAATACATGTAATTCATTAACATTGTACATTACAGAGTACACAGTACTGAGGGGGTGCATTAAAGACGTGTTGATGTTCGTAATTCATTTACATTGTTGGTTAAATACATATAATTAATTTACATTATGGACGTAACACTAAAATTAGCATGCCCGTCACTCAACATGGCTATCTGCCTGCCAATCATTAAGGACATGCCCCAAGCTGAGCAGAACGGACGACGAGGAACTACACTTGTAGATTACCCAAACTTCACCCCTATTCTCCCCATCCTCCATGAAATACCTGCTAGCATAACTCCTCCAACTATTAAAAGGGTGTAGGTCCCGGCGGCGTTCACTAAAGCCAAAAACACAGCCTGAATGGGCACCAACAATATCCCAGAAAGGGTCCTAAATAGCTGGACCCATGACCTAGGACCAGCTGAGTTACTTTTCAACTATAGCCTCAAAACAGGCACTGTCACATGATAACAGGAAAACTACAGATATTTTACTCAGACTAGTCTAATATACAAAGCCACAGAATGGATTAGCATGGAAATGATCAACACAGACATAAGCAACCTTCAGACACTGCACCAAACCCAGTTTGGCTTTGTGAAGGGAAGAGCATGCCTACTAAACCTGGTGTGCTTCTTTAAGAACGTCAACAAGTCAAAGCATGGTAGGAAAACTGTGCATACAGCCTACCTAGACCTGGCTGAGGCATTTGATATAATACCTTGTTCAGGTACAGCTAACAAACTCACCAAAATCGACATAAAACCTTTTAACCTTTCAGAGTTCTGCACTGTCTTAATTTTTGCTTCACTGAATTATATATATTTGCTGACATCGTTTTCTGTTTTCTGATCTGTTCTGAAACTGGTTTTCTCCCACTCACCTTATTCCTGTGGTGCTGTTATAGTTGGCAGGAACAGTCTTAGGTCAACTGGTGCTCTAGGCAAAAGGGCTCCATGGCGCCACCCACCACACCACCCAGTGCCCCCATCCTGGTCTACCTACACCAAATAAATACTGGAAAAGTGGCCCTGCTACAGTGGCGCCCTAGGCGGCCACCTAGTTGGCCTATGCCTAAGGCCGGTGGCTTTGCAGTTACCTGCCCCTAAATTTGATCTGGGACACTCCTCCCAGTCTAGTGTTCATTTTACCAAATACAGAGAGAACATTTGAGAAGGCCAAATCACTTAGGTTCTTAACCTTGAATTATCTTCTGCTCCTCCTTTCTCGCTTTGCACTTTAGTAAAAAAAAAATTCTAAGCGTGTTTCCTGCCTTTCCTGTAACTAGTCTAGTCCAGATAAAGATTTGCTGTATCCTGGACTGTTGGTAAGCTTCTGAGCCCCCTCAAGCCTTTCTGTGTTGGAGGGAAGCCTTCTAGCTTATTGGTGGGAGTGGTAAGCACTAGGTAGCCTATCTAACACAAGAGGAGTGGTTTCTGGCCCAGAAATTGTAGTTTATTGGCCATTTGGGCAGTTTCTCCATCTCATAGAATTAAGGTTACTAGGCCATTGGTCCTGAGGCCCTTACAAGCCTAGCCATGAATTTAGCCCATGTTCCATAAAGTCAGCACCCGGTGCCCCTGTCCAACAGGGACACAGGTGGAATCCCAGGGGTGTATTTTCTGTTCCCCATCCAGTTATCCAGGTTGTGCTTAAAAAGGATAATGAGGTACTCTGCTTTATGTGGAGAGTGAGTCTATTCCACAGAAGGGAGTGCCTCTGGGACACAAATCCATCCCGCCAACAAGTACTATTGAGGTCACAGACCAGGTTGAGGTCACAGTGTGGGTTACTCGAGTGGAGCTTGACTTGCAGATATGCAGCAGTCCCATCAAGGAAGGGTCTGAGATTGCTTTGTATGCCAAACAGAGGTCACCTCTGAGGAGTCTGTAGAAGACTGAGTAGACTTTAGCCTGTCTGTATAGGGTAGATGTTTGAGGCCCTGGATTCTCCTGGTGAGGAAACTCTGTGGACTTTCCATAGGTTCATAGGTAGGTACTAGGCTATTGGCCCTGGGGCCTATACAAGCCCAGCCAAAAAGGTACCCTGGCTTTTGCCACCCAAGAAAATTATTTTCCTGTGCCACTGTCGAGCAGAGCCACAGAGGTGATCCCTGGGATGAATTTCCTATTTCCCATCCAATCATCAAGATTTTTCTTAAAGAGTGCTAATGAGGAGCTTTGTTTGATATAGATAGGTAGTTTATTCCAGAGTATGGAAAGTCTCTGGGACAGGACTCTATCCCTCCGGCATGTTCTGTTTATTGTGGTGACAAGGTTTAGGTCCCTAGAGCGTGTAGCTCAGAGGGATTGGGATTTTTTTAAGTGGAGCATGTCTAACAGCTCTGGGTTTGACATAGCTTTGCATGTTAGGCAGAGATCACCTCTGAGTAGGTGATATGCGATGGAGTAAAGCCTGAGTTTTTTTGAGACGATCTCCATAGGGCATCTGTTTGAGGCCAGTAATCCTCTTTGTGAGATATTTTTGCGGCCTTTCCAGTTGTTGCAGACGTCTTGTGAGGTACATACCAAAAGGGGCATTGTACTCTATAATGGGTCTAATGAGTGATGAGTAGAGGGGAACAATGACCTCTTTTTTTCTGGATGAGAAACCTTTTGTGATGAGGTGTGCCACTTAGAAGGATTTCCTGACTACTGTGGTGATGTGATTATCAAAGGAGGGACTACTGTCCACCTGTGTCCCAAGGTCTCTTATCATACTTTCGGTGTTAAGTATACTACCACCTATGATGTAGTTCATGGGTACAGAGTTTTTACCAAAGGGGATGACAATGCATTTTTTGGCACTGAGCTTGAGGCCATGGCTTTGACACCAGGCATCTGTCTCAGTTAAGCCCTATTGTAGGATGTCCACATCGTTAGGAGTTTCAATTATGGCTCCTAGTTTGCAGTCATATGTGAACTTTATTACCCAAAGACCTTCTGTGTTAGCCTATACTTTAGAGAAGTAAATACCAAACAGGAGAGGACCCAGTACTGAACCCTGTGGCACTCCACTTGTCACTGGTCTGAGTCTGCTACTTTCACAGTGTGGGTTCTGTCAGTGAGCCAGTTGGCAACCCATCTTGTGACATAGGGATTTATACCTAGTTTAGTGAGTGAGGGATGGTGTTGAAAGCCTTGGCAAGATCTAGATAGGCTGTGTGAACCACCTTACCCTTGTCTACGGTTTTGGTGACTGCTTCAAAGAAGTCTATCAGGTTTAGGAGACATGATCTGTCTTTTACAAACCCAAACTGGGTGGAGTCCAGAGTTTGGAGATTACCAATGTCTTTGTTTATAAGTTCCATGATGATACGTTCCATGGCCTTGCAGACCAGGCTCATCAGGCTAATGGGGCGGTAGTTTCCGGGGTCCGTGGTGACTCCCACTTTGTGGAGTGGGATAACTATCGCTGTGCATCATTCAGCAGGCACAAAGCCTGAGGTGAGGTTATGACTGAACATGGTACTTAGGTGGGGTGTCAGTGTGATCTGTAGTTCATGCAGAATACAGCCTGGGATGTTGTCTCATCCCATGGATGCTGTGTTCTTGGCTTTGGAGAGTGTGGTTTTTACCTGTGCAGCTGTGATTACAGGAACTTTGCATTCTTCCGGTATAGAGATGGGCTCTTTAGGGAATGAGAGGGGGGTACAGTTAGCACTGAACCTATCTGCCAGGATGTTGGCAATATTAGTTGGGTCTGTATATTTAATACCATTGTGCTGTAACTCAGAGCAGATCTGAGTGTTGCCATTGAGATTCTTGACATAGCTATAGAATGCTTTGTGGTTGTCTTTAGAATCAGTGGCAATTTTGTTTTCGTAACTAGCTTTGGAGGATTTTATCAGGGATCACAGCTTCTTACTGAGGCTGACCAGGGAGCTCCTCCACTCATGGGGTTTTACTCTCTTTTGCAACAGTTTCTTTCTTCTATTGTACAGTTTGTTTAGGGCAGAGGGCCACCAGACTGGCTTCCTTTTTTTGGAGGATAGCATCTTGGTTCTGTTTGGGATAGCACGATCCATGCACTCATGTAAGTGCTTATAAAGTGTAATTGTGTAGGATTCAGTAGTTGTAACTGTATTGTACATCTGCATGGGTGTCATGAAGTTCACCACTTCTGTCTTAAGAAGCATGAAGTTGGCTTTGGAGAAATTTTTTTACCATGGTTTCCTTAATGGGGAGTGGGGGCAGGATGTGGATATCTAGTGTAATTAGCTTATGGTCGGATCGGACCAATGAGGCATTGACTTCAGGTGTGGAACACCGGCCACTCATGTTGGTAATGACTAGATCTAGGATATTATTGCCCCTGGTGGGGGTGTGGATAAGTTGATCCAGGGCATTGGAGTTTATGAATTACCGAAAGCATTGAGCGAAGGAGTTGGTACATGAGTAGTTTTCCCAGTTAATGGTGGGATAGTTGAAATCGCCCATTATTAGGGTGTTTGGTTGAACCCTAATATTTTCCAGTACATCAAGAAAAGAGGAGTGGGAATCCTGGGGCATGGTGGGCTGATCTGTAGCAAGCTACAATTTGGATTGCAGTTTTGCCCAGAGTTAGTTGCACTTGGATAACCTCGGCTGCATTATGCTGAGCAACTAGCCTGGAGGTGTGGATATCCTTAATGAATATGGACACGCCTCCGCCTTTGGTGTTCCGGTCCAGGTTAAATGGCCGAAAAGTGTGGTATGAGTTATAGCCTGGTAGTGCAGGGGTGCTCTCTGGAGCCTTGAACCAGGTCTCAGTCACTGCACAGATATCGATGGTCTCCATTTTAAAGAGTGCCTCGAGTGAGTGCATTTTGAGATTTAGACTTCTAGCATTGAGTAGCATCACCCTCAGTTTTTGCTTGCCTGTTCCTGTTATGGTGGTGAATTTGTCATTTGAACCTTGCCTAAAACAGGCACTACAGGGGCGGCAAAACCTTAGCCAGTATCTGGAATCCCAGGGGTGACAGGTGCAGGCCATCTCTGGCAAAGCATCATGGTCTGCCGACCATGTCATCCCTGGCAGACAGATACTGAATCCATTTAGAATGGCACCAGAAGCTTAGCCAATTGTTGAAGTCAGTCATTTTGTCCTTGTACTGCGGCATTATTCTGGGTGATGGCAGAATGCTACTCAGGGCTAGGGTCATACCTGCCTGGGCTACAAGATCGGAGAGCTTTTCCATGTCTCTTTTCATGTAGTTCAGGGAGGTACATCTCAGGTCATTCACACCAACATGGACAATGACAGAGTCATATTTGTACTTGTTGTAGAGTGACCTGAGTACGTGGGTTATGTGGCAGATCCTGGCACCTGATAGGCAGCTGACAGTAACCTTCTCCTTGTTTAGCCTGGTGAGTGAGACATCAGTGTGCCTGACTATAGCGTCACCTATCACTAGTGTGTTCCTTCAACTCCTGGTCTCCTTCAACTTTCTGGTTTAAAAGCCCGTGTTTGTGTTTGTTTCCCACCTTTCCTGTAACTAGTCTAGTCCAGGTACAGATTTGTTGTATCCAGGACAATTTGTAAGCTTCTGAGCCCCCCCCCCCAAGCCTTTCTGTGTTGGAGAGAAGCCTTCTAGCTTATCAGTGGGAGTGGAAAGCACTAGGTAACCTATCTACCACAAGAGGAGTGGTTTCTAGCCCAGAAATTGTAGCTTATTAGCCATTTGGCCAGTTTTTCCCATCTCTTTCAACTTTCTGGTTTAAAAGCCCACATTTGCTCTTGTTTCCCACCTTTCCTGTAACTAGTCTAGTCCAGATACAGATTTGCTAGGACTGTTTGTAAGCTTCTGAGAGGTGCTAAAGTCTGCTCTTAATTTTTCTCTTAGATATGCTAGTTCTCTCCTCTCCTGCACTTTTACTAGCTTATTAGTATAACACTTTGTGATACCCGTGCCCTGGCCCAGCAATCAAGGAGCTCAATCCTCTCCACTAACACCAGCGAGGGGTGTCTCATATAGGAGGAAAGGATAACAAATACACACAGTAAAGTGCAATTTCCCTTAAGAGCACACAGAGATCACAGTCAGTCTGGGGCTGGTTGCTCCCTTGCTCTCCAGGTCCCCAATAAGACTCCCCACTGGTACAGCTATAGGATCCAGATCTCAGCCTAGTGGGCAAGCTAAAACCTCCAGCTCCCTCTCTGTCCAACCAGTGCTTCGTGTCCCTGCCCAAGTAGCTGACCCCCCCCCACACACACACACGCACACTTTGAGAAGAGGTTTACAACCCCGCATCCACTCCTGGGGAAGGCTGGCACAGGTTCTCCAGCTGTTGCCCCCCTTTTCCCAGACTATACGGTAGTATCAGCTGCCACCACCCATTAATATTTATCAGCTACTCAAAGGCCCTTTAAAGGGTGCCCAATTATTATTGTGCAATATTATTATCCAATTGGTAGTATAGCCCACGGCTAAAGCTATTGGAGTGGCTTTGTACAATTTTACCAAAGGCATGCAGGTACTCTAAAAAGCTTAAATTATCTCTACAAAAACAGCCACAGTTGAAAGGGTTTAAAAATATTTAATAACAAATAGTCAAAACACAAGACAATACTTTTTACTACACAGTGCTAGTCAAGAGTTCATAGATCACAGAGAAATACTTAAAATAATTCAATAGTACAGTTCTGACATCACAGAAAAACACTTAGTCTAATATTTCTAGTTTCTAGCTATTTCTAAGAGAAAACACAAATTTAAGATAAACTTACATATAGAGCAAGACAGTGTTGAGTTGGATGGTTAAAACAAAAATGCTTAATGCTCTCTGATGCTCTCTGTTTAAATTGATATTGATTCACATTACATCATTCTTCACTTTCCTGTGGTTCCCAGGCTAACAGGCTACATTCTTTAGTAAGCTCACATCAGGTCAGGAAGCAAAGTCATTAAGGACATTTATGCATGCAAATTCTGGCCATTAGCTATGGCCTTAAAACAATAGCAAGAATTCCTTCATCTAGACTGTCCGGAGCCGTGTTTACATCAAAGGGTCACAGCATGCTTTACTTGGTCAGTAGAGTGCACTGTTACATTTTTTTCAGTTCCACATGTAACACTGTTTTTACCATTTAAGACAACAAGCCTGTGGTTTACATTAATGTTTACAGATGACAGAATTATCTCCAAAATTCTATCTGGCTAGGCTGGCAGCCTTCACACACTTTACCAGAATTCTTGTAGCAATTATTGTAAGACACAAAAGTGCTACCACCACTAAACGTTCTACAAAGAAACAGCTCCAGTACTTATTACTAATGCCCACCCCTCCAGGCATGTCTAAAGGTCAGCTCCCTGTGCTTTCTCCTATTAACCTGGTGAACTTGGGCATCCTGAGGCAATGTAGCAACTGCCTGATGTACACTAACAACCCTCTCCTCTTACCTCCCAACACTCAGACTTCCAAGAGATGCACTTATATATCCAAATTGGAAGCCACACACTCTCCAGTCAAGACCGGAATAGGTGGTCAAGAGGAAAAGGTCAACACTTTCACCACACTGCATGGAACACATAGCCCTCCAGAACACACACCAGCATTGCCTTCACATAAAAACATAAACCACACACCCACCTTCATGGAGGCTATCAATAAAATCTACCCAAACAGTAGGTAGAAACGCACTTGGCCACCACAACACAACACTAATCACGAGACACATAACTCTCCTAAACAGTGTGCCACTCAACCAAAGCCCCAAAGGCAAAACACCATGCCCAACACACTAGTCATAGGTGACTCGATAGTGAGGCACGCTGATGTCCCACTCACTAGGTTGAATAAGGAGAAAGTAACAGTCAGCTGCCTGTCAGGTGCCAAGATCCACCACATAATGCATTCACTCAGGTCCCTCAATAACAGGTACAAGTATGACTCTGTCATTGTACAAGTGGGTGTGAATGACATGAGATGTACCTCTCTGGATGACATGAAAAGAGACATGGAGGAGCTCTTGAATTATGTAGCCCAGGCAGGTATGACCCTAGCCCTGAGCAGCATCCTACCATCATCCAGACTGATACCACAGTACAAATAGAACATGATTGCTTTCAACAATTGGCTAAGTTTCTGGTGTCATTCTAAGGGGATCCTGTATCTGTCTGCCTGGGATGACATGACTGACAGACCTCGGTGCTTTGCCAGAGATGGCATGCATCTGTCACACCTGGGCTCTTGCCACCACTATAGTCCCTTTGTTAGGCGGTGTTCCAAAGACCAAATTACCACCATAACAGCTATAAACAAATGCATTATGAGGGTCCTGCTGCTCAACGCTTGAAGTCCAAATCTCAAAATGCACTCGCTCGAAGCACTCCTTAAAATGGAGAACATCAACATTTGTGCTGTAACAGACATCTAGTTCAAGGCAGCAGAAAGCACCCCTGCACTACCAGGCTATAACTCATTCCACACCTTTCGGACCCAGAACTTGGACCGAAGCTCCAAAGGAGGTGGTGTTTCCAAATTCATAAAGGATGCACACACCTCTAGACTGGTAGCCCAACATAATGGATCTGAGATACTTCAGGTGCAGCTAACACTGGGTAAGACACCGATTTAGGTCGTAGTCTGCTATAGGTCCCCAGCCATGTCCCAAGACTCACACTCCACGTTCCTAAGCATCCTGGAGAATATTAGGGTCCAACCTAACACTCATACTGGGTGACTTCAACTACCCCTCCATTAACTGGGTAAACTTCTCATGTACCAATACATTTGCCCAATGTTTCTTGGAATTCATTAATTCCAGTGCCCTGAACCAGCTCATTCTTACCCCCCCACTAGAGGTAGCAACATCCTTGACCTGGTCATTACTAGCATTGGCAACCATTGCGCTACACCAATAGTCATCTCCTCCCTAGTTAGAGCCGACCACAAATGAATCACCTTGGAAATCCACATCCCTCCCACTCCCACCCCCTGCAGAGATAACCACCATGAAAAACTTCTCCAAAGTTAACTTTGGGCTCCTAAAAACAGAGGTGGCTAACTTCACAGCACCCATGCAAATGGAGAATAGTTGCATGACTGCTGAATCATACACCAATGCACTGTACGAACACGTACACAAATGCATGGATCTTGCCCTACCCAATAGAACCAAGACATTCTCCTCCAAAACAAGGAAGCCAATCTGGTGGTCCCCTGCCATAATCAAACTCTACAACAGAAGGAGGAAACTAATGCGGAATAAGGAAAAGTCCCAAGACTGGAAAAATTCCCTTATCAGCCTCAACAAAAAGTTGGGATCCCTTATCAAATCCTCTAAAGCTAGCTATGAAAACAGAATTGCAGCAAATAGTAAAAACAACCACAAGGCCTTCTATAGTTATGTAAAGAATCTTCACAGCAATACCAAGATTTGCTTTGAGCTACTGCACAGTAGTACCTCCTATACCGAGCCAACAGATATTGCCAATATACTGGCCGACAGATTCAGTGCCAACTTTACCCCCCCAACGGGCCAATCACAATACCAGTAGATTACCAGGCACCCAGTATTACTGCTGCACAGGTTAAAACAGCACTGTCCAAGGCCAAGAATACAGCTTCTATGGGACCTGACAATATCCCTGGCTGTGTTCTACATGAACTACAGAGGGGAACTGGCACCTCACATGTGTGCCTTGTTCAATCACAGCCTCACCTCAGGCTTTGTTCCTACTAAATGGTGCACTGCTACAGTCATCCCTCTCCACAAAGGAGGAGCGACTACAGACCCTGGGAACTATCATCCCATTAGCCTGACGAGTCTGATATGCAAAGCTATGGAACGCATCATCATGGACCTAATAAACAAGGATATAGGGAATCTTCAAACTCTGGATCCCACACAGTTTGGTTTTGTGAAGGGTAGATCATGCCTGCTCATCTTGGTCAACTTCTTTGAGTCAGTCACCAGAGCTGTGGATGAAGGCAAGGTGGTTCATACAGCCTACCTTGATCTGGCCAAGGCTTTTGATACCATTCCCCACTCAGGAATCATAGAAAAACTCACTAAGATAGGCATCAAATCCTATATCCCTAGGAGGGTTGCAAACTGGCTCACAGAAAGAACCCACAATGTGAAAGCAGCTGACTCCAAGTCAGACTGCAGACGAGTCATGAGTGGAGTCCCACAGGGTTCAGTCCTGGGTCCTCTCCTGCTTGGTATCTACTTCTCTGAAGACCAGGCCAGCACGAAGGGACTCTGGCTGACAAGGTTCGCAGATGATTGCAAGTCGGGAACTATTATTAACTCCCCAAGTGATGTTGCCATCCTACAGAAAGGCCTCACCGAGACCAACGACTGGTGTCAGAACCATGGCCTTAAGCTCAATGCCAAAAAATTTGTCATCATCCCCCTTGGGAAAAACCTGATTCTCTTGAATTATCACATCAATGGTAGTCCACTGAACACAGTTAGCATTATAAGAGATCTGGGAACACAGGTTGACAGCAACTTCTCTTTTGACACCACATTGCCACTGTGGTCAGAAAGTCCTTCTATGTCGCACATCTCATTACAAAGGGTTTTGCATCCAGGAAGAAAGAGGTCATTGTCTCCCTCTACTCTTCCATCATCAGGCCAGTTATCGAGTACAATGCCCCATTTGGCATGTACCACACTAGACACCTGCAACAACTGGAG